>NC_088684.1:123275664-123578694 GCF_028017835.1 Emys orbicularis
GCCTTTCTTATGATTTTTGAAAGGGTGGTGTTAGTTGCAGGCTGGGCCCAAGACAAATGGGCTACCCTCTTGCCCCCGTATCTGACCGGGACTGCCCAAGCCATATATCAGGGCCTGTCCATGGACGCAGAATGGGACTACACCCAGGTAAAGGCGGCAATCTTAGATGCCTTGGATGTTAGCCCAGAGACCTTCCGACAGTGGTTCCGGAGCCTGGTCTACCCTACGGGTGCCCGACACCTGCTGGTAGCTCAGGAGCTGAGGGAAGCATGCAAGCAGTGTCTACAGCCTGAAAGGTGAACCCCGGATGAGCTCACTGAACAAATTGTTCTGGAGCAATTCGTACATATACTCCCGTCATGAGGGAGGGCCTGGGTCCTGCGCCATCGGCCTGCGACGCTAGCTGCTGCAATCACCCTGATGGAGGAGTTCCTCGCCGCTGAAGCCCCGGTGGGACCGGCTATCCGAGCTGCCCCACCAGGACCAGAGCGTCCTAACCTAGAGAAAAGGGGGGCCACCTGTATCGAACCACGAAATCCTTCACGGGGCCTGGAGCCCCGACCCTGACCTGACAAGGTCCCAGTTCGACAAGCCCCGGCACCTCGACCAGTTATCCGAGGGACCAACCAAAGCCCTCCCAGGGGCCCGGCGGGAACACTGCCCCAGCCTGGGTGCTCGGACCTCGGACCCTGTTTTTCCTGCAGGAAATATGGCCATTTACAGCGGGACTGCACCGAGATGGATTGCAGCTTCAGCCAGGTTTGCACAGGAGAGGCCCGTGCCCGACGCCCACAGGCCGCCAAGATTACGGTGCCAGTGGTTGTCGGGGATTGCCCAACCTTGGCCCTAATTGATTCAGGCTGTGGCCAGACGCTGGTTTGTCAAAGCCTAGGCCTCCAGGCTGACCCACGCCTGGGGATGATCCATCTACAGTGCATTCACGGTGACGTACGATCCTACCCCAGTGCCCAAGTCCGGCTGACCGTGGATGGGGTCACTCAGCCGATGGTGGTTGGCCTGGCCCCTTGACTCGCGTACCCAGTGATCCTGGGGTGGGACTGGCCAGACTTCCCTGAAGTCCTCCGCTCAAACACCGAGGAGAGTCCCACGGTCGCCTCAGTACTGGAAGGAGGCCTCTCTGAGGCCCAGTCAGAAGGGGGGGAGGCACCAGACCCCAATGGGCAGGGAGAAGAACCCAAAGACTCCCCTCCGGGAGCTGCTGCTGAACCCCTGCTTCACACCAACTTTTGCCGTGACCAAAGGGCAGACTCCACCCTCAGTCACGCTTACGAGCATCTGGCTGCGGTCGATGGGGCTGTAGTTGACCCGCATCGGGCGACGCAGTGGCCACACTTTGAACCGCATCAGGATTGTCTCTATTGGGTAGAACGGGACCCACGCACGGGAGAACCCCAGGCCCAACTACTTGTGCCCTGATGTCACCGGTGAGCGGTAATAAAACTCGACCACGACATCCCTGCAGCGGGACACTTGGGCCACGAGAAGACTCTAGCCCGGATACTGACGTGCTTCTTCTGGCCCGGCGTGCATCAGGACGTGGTGAGGAAACTGTAAGTCCTCTCCAGAATGCCAGCTAGATTCCCCGCCCCCACCCCCCACCCCTGCAGACACCCAAGGCCCGGCTGGTCCCCATGCCCATAATCAAAACACCATTCGAGCGTGTGACCTTGGACCTGGTGGGCCCCCTCCCAAAAAACATTGCCGGGTTTCAGTACGTCTTGATCATGGTGGATTATGCTACCCGTTTCCCAGAGGCAGTACCACTCCGGAGCCTCTCTGCCTGAGCCATCACGGATGAGCTCATGAAGGTCTTCGCTCATGTAGGGCTGCCCTGGGAGATTCTCACGGACCAGGGTACCAACTTTACTTCTCGGCTGCTATGACAGGTATGTGAGCTCCTGGGGATCAAGCGATTGTGCACCTCGATCTACCAGCCACAAACCGACGGCTTGGTCGAACGGTTTAACCGCACCCTGAAGGACATGTTATTCAAGTTCCCCCCAGACGAACTACGCCGATGGGACCAGCTGCTCCTGCCCCTGGCGATGCAGGAGGTGCCCTAGTCCTCTACAAAGTTTTCCGCCTTTGAGCTGCTATATGGTCACCACCCACGGGGGTTGCTGGAACTAATGTGTGAAACCTGGGAGCAAGCCCCATTGCCAACCCAGGGCCTCTTTTTTTTTTTTTTAATTAATGGAGATATCCTATCTCCTAGAAATGGAAGGGACCTTGAAAGGTCATTGAGTCCCACCCCCTGCCTTCACTAGCAGGACCAAGTACTGATTTTGCCCCAGATCCCTAAGTGGCCCCCTCAAGGATTGAACTCACAACCCTGGGTTTAGCAGGCCAATGCTCAAACCACTGAGCCATCCCTCCCCTCTCTTGAAATATGTCCTCCAGCTCCAGGAACGCCTCACTCAGGCCGGGGCCCTGGCTCGGGAAAATTTGAAGGCCGCACAAGAAGCTCAGGCCCAGACCTACAACTGGGACGCATGGACCCGTGACTTCCAACCCGGTGATCAGGTTCTACTCCTCCTGCCCTCAAGCGAGTCAAAGCTGCTGGCCCGTTGGCAAGGGCCTTATGAGGTGGCTCAAAAGGTCGGGCCCATCACTTATGAGATCAACCAGCCCAACCGGCGCAAGGAAACTCAACGGTACCACGTCAACCTCCTATAAACCTGGCGGGAGTGAGAAGGTCTGTTAATTAACGCTTACCCACTGGAGCCCGAGCTGGGCCCCCGTGTACCTCTAACCGAAGACGCCACAGGACCCCAGCTCGGGGAGGCACTTACCGAAGAGCAACGCAAGCAGACCCAGTGCCTCCTGCAGGCGTTCCCGCGAACCTTCACCATTCAACCGGGATACACGACCCTAGTTCAGCATACCATTCAGACGGAGCCTGGGGTGGAGATCCAGGAATCGACCAGGCCTTTGCAGTACCGCATGCTGCAAATCATTGAAGAAGAAGTATAGGCCATGCTGGACTTGGGAGTCATCAAACCATCGCAGAGCGAATGGCGCAGCCCGGTAGTGCTGGTACCCAAGCCCGATGGCACGTGACGATTCTGCATTGACCTCCGACGAGTCAATGCCATTTCAAAATTCAATGCGTATCCAATGCCCCGGGTAGATGAACTGCTGGGCCGGTTAGGCAAGGTCCGCTTCATCACCACCCTTGATCTGAGCAAAGGATACTGGCAGATCCCCCTTGACTCCGCCTCCAGGGAGAAGACCGCATTTGCCACCCCCACAGGCCTTTATCAGTTTCCTTGGATGCCCTTTGGCCTCCAAGGGGCCCCGGCAATGTTTCAACGGCTGATGGACCGCCTCCTCCAACCCCACTGAGACTACACTGCAGCCTACCTCAATGATGTGGTTGTTTACAGCCGCCATTGGGAGGACCACCTACAGCAGGTAGCTGTGTTATACCAATAGAATAAAAACCAGCAGGATCTTATTAAGAGGGACAAGGCAAAGATGCCACATTTATTGTCAATATAATGATAAAGCAAAAGATAAAAGTAAACAACATTGTTTGACTACTTATTCCTATTACTACTTATTCCTTATACACACACACATATATATATGTTTATTTATTTACACCATTATTTATTTAAGTTCTGTATAGGTGTTATAGTTACCAGCCTAGAAGTTGCTCATGCCAAGTTACTGGCCGGGTATCTTGGTCATGAGGATGGAGCCGAGTCTGTGTCAGATGCACCTGATGCTCCTGGAGGTTGGCAGCAGAACCAGAGACTCAAAGCCCTCAGTCTTGAGAGTCCATTCTTATAGGAATTAATTCCTATGTTAGTCTATGGGAGCTGTTTCATCCTGCTGTTGCTGACTCAATCAGAGGATGGCACATTCCTGGGCACATTTCTGGTGGCTCCACACTGTTCAAAGTTTGTGTTTTTTATCCTTCCAGGTAATGGGGTGGATCCCAGTTTACCCTCCGGGGGTTGTCTGGTGGTTCTACTTGACACATTCTTTAAAAATTTGGTTACTTTTTTCTTTTAATGAGGCTATCAATAAGGTCTTGCCATTTAATTTCAAGGTTAATTGAGAAGTTGGCCAGCTTAGCTGTTAGTGTTAGCTGGGACTTTTTTGGCCGTGGTAAATAGTAAGTGTGATTTTTAGTAAAAACAGTACTGACATTGCATTTACATTTATTTACTGGGGGGCTGCTAACACTTTCATTTTTCCAAAATCTTTCTTCCACAAGTGGCTACATACACATTGTTTATTGTACAATACTTTGGTGTCATTATTTAATTTATTTTACATACATGATTTCAGTGAAACATTTTTACTACAAGGCTTTGGGGCAACAGGTAAGGTGAGGCATACCCACTTTTGAGGAGTTTATTCGGTACAACCTTTAGTGTTCAATAGTTTTCCTTCCTCCCCGGCCCACTGGCTTGAAGTTCAAGGCAGCCAGAATGATCCCATGTGTAATATGGGGAGTGGGCTAACCTTCCATACCTTTGCCTCCAGAGACTGTTGGTGTGCTATTTTTACAATTATTTTTTTAATTAACAAGTTTGGTTTTACAGTGCTGGAAACATACTGCATTCAGTTATATTGGTAAGTATCAAACAGAGATCTTTTCCTTTGTTTTAACAAATGCATTAAAACCTTAATATTACCCGAAATTACCCAAAACATTTTGTGTTTTAAAGTAGATAGGGCAAGTATTTGCATTTTAGTGCATCCCATAGCTATAGCCGTTTGGTTTTCAATTTTTAGATTTTTTTTATGAAGTAACCAGGTGGTAGTATTTAGCCATTGCCACAGATTTCATTTGGCTTTTAGGTTACCCAGGCCAATTTGGACTAAGTTTACATTTGCGTGTACTTGTTTTTGTATTAGGCTGTCCTGTAGTTGAGCCAGGGAGCTTAATTTATTTTTAATAGTTTTTAAGTTTACTGAGTTTGCAAGTTTCGCTCCTGCTTTAAATATACCTAGCATAGTATTCATAATATCTTTTTTAGTTCTGGGATGTGCTGTATCTGGGGGGGACAGTTTGTGTGTTCTTATCCAGGCTTGCAGTATAGGGAGGGGAAAAGGCTTGCACTTTGGTTTTACTTTTGAGACATTTAATTTTGTTTAGTTCATGTTAATTTTTACTTTTACCAGCAGGGGGCTTACTAAAACTTTTACCGGAGCAGTCTGGATTTTAAATAAAGCTGGTTTTGCCATTTTTAACGGGGTGTTTCTTATAAACACATGGTTGTTTTTTTTTCATGTTTAATTACACCCATTAGGGAATAGTATTGTATGTGCGTGGTTTGGGCAGTAGACTATGATTACTGTTATAAGGGTTTCTGATGTTATGAACCCGTCCCATACATAGGGGAGTGAGGGGTAGTCTGAAAGCATTGTGGTATCTCCTGCATACCCTTCTGTTCACACCCCCACCATTTAATGTTTTTCCCATCCTACGGGGACTGAGATGTTTGCTTGTAGTCCCAGTTTCCCTTCCCCAACATATACATGAGTTTCCCCTAAAGGTGTTATTGTTAGATTAGTTTTTAAATTGACCCATTTTAGGTGTATATTTGGTGGGTGTGTTGGGGTCCATGGTATGTTGTGTATGTGTGAATTGTTGTGTATTAGTAATGCAGTGAGGATTGTTTTACCTTGTCCCAGGTATACTGGAGCATGGATAGCTTTGTTTGGGTTTGGCGTGGGTGTGCCCAGGTGAGTGTGTTCTTTGGAGATAGGTAGCGTTTTTATTATCGGGATTAGGGCGAATGTTGTGATTCAGACCAAGAACTGCTGCTGCTTTGTGTTCCATTTCGCTGGAGTCATTGTTTTGTTTGGTTTCCCACTGCCCTTAAAAATATATATTATAATAATAATAATAATAATAATAATAATAAAAAAATAAAGCAGAGATAGGATTAAAACCGGCGGTCTCAGCAACCGCGTTTCGTGCCCAATAGTTCTGCAGGGATAAAGATACACCGTGTTCACGGGTCCTTGTTCGCGAATGCTATTGGGGTGTTGTATTTGGAAATATAGTTGCAACAGAATAAAATTAGTTTATGCAAACAACTTCATTTGTGAAACGTGAACCCACTTTAATTTACCATTTTTGTTTATGCGGTAAATGAGAGGGCTGAGGAAATCAACTATGGAGTAGGGACCGATCCATTTTGACTCCAGTGTGTGATCCCTTTTGCCCAACTTCAAATACATTACCTGATCCCCTGGTTTTCACAGTAGGGAATCCCCATTCTTATTTTGATTCATTTTTGTATTTATGAGCTCAATGGCTTGGCTTATTCTATGCTGCAGGGTGGCTTTGTCTTCCTGCAACTGTTTTAACCACTGCCAGTGCTTATGAGTTGCAAGCGGATTGTTTGTCTCTGTGTCTGCCGCTTGTTTTGGGTTGATGACCAACCTCATTGCCTGTCCGAAGAGGATCTGGTATGGCTGGATCTTAGTTCTCAGCCTGTTACTGCTGCGAATGGCTGCTAATATTGGCGGCAGTTTTTCCGGCCAGTTTTTACCGGTGTTGTCTATAACTTTCCTAAGGGCTTTTTTAATAGTGCGGTTCATCCTCTCTACTTGTCCTGAAGACTGCGGTCTGTATGGGACATGGAGTTTGTGTGAAACCCCTAATGCTTTAAGCAGTAGAGTAAATATGTCTCCCACAAAGGATCCTCTGTTGTCTGAGTCAATAATCTCGGGAGTCCCATAGCTGCAAACCACTTTAGAGGATAGTTTCTTAGCGGCTGTGCGGGCGCTATTGTTCCTAGTAGGGAAAGCTTCTACCCAACCTGAAAAGGAATCTGTGATCACAAGTAGATATTGAAATTCTTCTTTACTCCTTGGCAATTTATCAATGAAGTCCATTTGGATTCTATGCCAGGGTCCCAGCCGTCTTTGATGTAGCATCTGAGGCTGGTGTGGAGGACGAGCTTTATCTTTGGCACCCTGTATACAATTCCTGACCCATGTATCCACATCATCTCTCATCCCCTTCCATTCTGCCACTTGCTTTAACCTTCCCAGCGTCCCTTCCACTCCTTCATGCATGAACTGATGAGCTATGTTCACCAGTTCCTGTCTTTTAATTCTTCCTGGGACGCGGACTGCTTCTAATACCTTCTTTTCCTGCCTTCGGGTCACCGCTGCGATCCCTTCATAATCTCTGGCTATGGCATCAGCACGGTTATTCCACACTGTTTCAGCTGTGGAGCCTTTTCCATGTGCCTTGACATGTTTGATTTTAAGCTGGTTGGGATGAGAGGTAACCCAGGCATAAATCCATCTCCATTCATTTATATATGCTATCTCTTTCCCGTCTGCGGCTTTTTAATTGTTCCTCTGCCAATCAAACATCCAATATTGCACCCCATTTACACAGTAATTGCTGTCAGCATAGATGTATACAGTCTTGGGGCAGTTCTCTGTTTTATATTGTTTTAGGACTTGGTATATGGCATGGAGTTTAGCATGTTGTGCTGAGCCATGATCCAAATACCCCTTTAGTACCTCCTCTTCTAAATTGATGGCTGCATATCTGATTCTCTTTTTACCGTGCACCACCATGGAACTGCCATCGGTGAACCAAATATGTCTCTCCTGACCCACGGTATCCAATTCTTCCGGGGGGGTGCTTGAGCTTGGGCTATCCTCTGTTCTAGTGTGACTGCTGGACATACATGCTTAGTCCCCTTTTCAATAAGAGCATGTGTCAGCATGTCAGGTTTGGATACTGTGTCAGCCCGGACTCCTCTGTTTACCAGTGTTAGAGTCCATTGTGCCATTCGGGTGTTGGACACCCTGCCTCCTATTAGTTTTCCAGATAGGATGTATTTTAGAGGTGTATGTGTGCTTTGTATAGTAATTGGGGCACTGCCGGTAAGTGGCGCGAAAGACTGAACTGCCCATACGGCTGTCAGGCATTCACGTTCACAGGCATCAAAATTTAGTTCAGCTCCCTGTAGTTTTTTATATTCATAAGCCACAGCTACCAATGTCTGCTTTTCATTTTGTTGCAAGAGAGTAGCCGCCATGGCCACCTCATTAGCTGCTAACCAGATGACAAATGGTTTAGATTCATCCGGGAAGCATAAAGCAGGGGCTGCTAGGGCTTTTTGCTTCAGGATATTTAAAGCGTTTTCCTGCTCTGGACCCCATTCCCAATGCGTTTTCTTTTTTAGCAGTTTCCATAAAGGAAGCGTGATCTCTGCATATTTATAGATATAGAAAGTTAAATCCGCCCAGCAAAACCCTTAAGGAGTGCACATCGGTAGGGGCTGGCATTTCAATTAAAGCCCGTACCTTCCTTTGATCTACCTGCCTTGCACCAATTGTGCTTTTTCCAGGCTTACCTTGAAGCCGGTGTCCTGGATCAATGCAAGGACATCCTCTGTAAGTCTTTGCACCTGTGCCTCAAGTTTGGCCAAAAACCAAAATATCATTCACATAGGAAAAGATGAGTGGTTGGTCAGAGGGACTTAACTGGTCCAGCATATCTACCACATGTCTGTGGGCGATAGCTGGAGAGTCTTGGAATCCTTGGGGTAGGCACTGAAATGTGTACTGCTGGTCTCTGATGGTGAAGGCAAACCAGTCCTGTGAATCAGGATGTAATGGGATGGCAAAGAAACAGTTAGCCAGATCTATAACTGAAAAATACCTGGATGCACCTTTTGGATGACTTGTGTCATATCTGCCACGATGGGGGCCATGGGTATACTTCCTTTGTTGATTCTCCTATAATCAATGGTTAGTCTCCAGGATTGCCCGTCTGCCTTCATGACTGGCCCGACAGGGGAGTTAAAAGGGGAGTTAGTTTTTCTAATCACTCCCTACTCTTCCAGGTCCTGAATGATTTGGACGAGCTGTGTCTCTGCTTCCCTGGGATACCGATATTGCTTCTGTGGGGACACCAGTTCACCTACAATTTTAACACAAGCGTTAATTTTACCACAATCTGTTTTCTTATGGGTCCAGACCGTGGGGAACTTTGAATGCCATTTTTCCTGCTGCTCTGCGGTGAGGGCAGCAACGAGCTTATCACTTTTGGCAGTGATAAAGTTGTTATGGCTTGCTGTAGGGAGATACGGTGGAAGGGTTTCAAGTCTCCATAGAGCGCTTCTGGGGAGATCAATAATAATGTTATTTTTAAACAGCCAGTCCGTGCCCAGAATCACGGCATCGGTCATATGCTTTGTCTGAATCCAGGTTCCCGGTGGTGTGGAATCCAGAGAATGGTACCTGCACCCACTCTTGTCCTGGGCTAGGTTTTCCCTGAAAAGACTGAAGCATAATGATTTGCCCTCTGGTCCCTGTTTGTGGAGCGGTTTTGATTAGAGAGACCGAAACTCCGGTATCAATTAGAGCCAGCATAGGAGCTTGATTTCCCTGCTGGACATAGATATAGGGTCTTCCTCCTGGATCCCATGTCAATTCCCCTATAAACCTCCACTGTTGGGCTCCTATGCCAAGTGGGGGTTCTACGTCCAGTGGGCTTCCCTAGTAATATTCCTGATCATTTGAAGGAGGGGGGGTGGCAGGTCCATCAGGGGAGCACTTGGGGTTGTTACCCCCGAAACGTTTCCTCTCTGGCCCTGCAGTCTGAGAATTTCCTTCATAATATCAGACATGGGGGCTCTATCCCATTTTTCTCTATCCCCTCCCAGCTGTAATAATAACTTCCACACCATGCGGCACACATCAGAGGTGGGTCTTTCTAGCTGTTTAGCCCCATCGGCTGACTGAGACTTTTGAAGGTCTGGATATAGCCGACCCCTGAACTGAGTATCTCCCTGTCCCCTGAATTTTCCCCTGGAGTGTCTTCCATGGGATCCTGCAAATCCCTTGGTTCCACTTTCATTTGAGAAAGTGACTGTCGGCTCCATTGCTGCTACATATGCAACCCTTTCCTTTTTTATTTGGGGTTTAGGTCCTGCATGTGTGGTAATTTGTTGTACCATTCCCCTTAATTCTTCTAGCGTTGCGGGGTGCCCGTCCTGCCAAACCGCAAGTTTCCCTGAATAATATGGTAATAGTGATGCGGCACAGTCTCTCAGAGCCGAGACTGAGAAAGGTAGTGTGTCTAGATTGCTAACGCCAGTCACTGTTACCAGACCGGACATTACTTGCATTAATGCCCACCGGGTGAGGTAGTTTTCCGGGTCCTCATTGGGGCCCTGGGTGGAAGCTACAGCTTGGGCTATGAAGTTTCTCCTACCTATTTGTTTCCCGAACATTGCCATTAGAGATAATTCATTGGCAGGCTCAGTTATTCTAATGCGGTCCAGGGTAGCTCTTATGTCTGGAGCCGCATATATCCCCATAAGCCGGTAGAGTTTTGTAGTGGTCAGTGCTCTCTCCCGGTTAATAGGAAGGCATCGGTACACCATCGGGAGAAGGATTCCCTGTTCATTGCCTTTAGGTCGGCTGCTGACACCGGGATAGTTGTTATTTGTTCGTTACCCCCACCCTGAGCGTCTGCTCTGGGGGTAGTTATAGTGCGCTGTTCTAAAGCTGCCACCGGGGCTACAGGACCCTTCTGTGGGTTATCCCAAATGTCTCCCTCCCAGACTTCTCGGGGGTCCCAAATTTCTGCTTCCCAATCTGCTAGAATTTGACAGTTGTTAGGGTTCCATTTTCCTGATTTGACAGCCGCTACTTGGCGGGTAGCAAAACCTAATTTTTGTTTCGAGTGTTTAATAATAGAATCGCAGTGATTATGGTTTTCTGGGGCTTTGCCCTGTTCTAATGTTAATTTCTTAACCATGCCTTGCAGGATCTGGTTTTCTTTGATTAAAGCCTGATTTTCTTTTTCTATGTTTTTATAGGCTGTTACCTGGTCCGTCAGGAATCTCTCATTACTTTTACTTTCCTGTAAGGCGTGTTTTATCATTTTTATTTGATTGTGGGAATTTGTTGCCATTACTTTTCAATTTTCTACCCCTTTTTTCAATTGGGATAGTTTTTCTTTTAGAGATATTTTCTCCTCTTTACAGGCTGTTAGGCGGAGGTAGCTGTCATTACAAGCCTCCCACAGCAGCCAGATCCCTGCAGCATCTCTTTTTGCTGCATTTGGGGGTTTACATATGAGGATATATTGGGCCAATCTATCCTCTAGATCTGAAATAGAGCAAGCATCTGCAAGGGCTTGTTCAGTCCAAGGACTGTGCCCATATCTCTGAAGGATTTGTTTAAAGGGTGTTATTTCTTTTACAAAAGGTGAGGTTGGAGCTCCTTCAAACTTCATTTCTCCCTCTGAGACTGTTCTCCCTTGTCTTTTTTTAAACGTTTTTAACATGTGTATAGTTTCCTTTGTCACCCCTGAACCCTTGCAGCAAGTGACACAGCCTAAATTATCTTATCCTGCTACCCCTGGTCTCGTTTAGCGAGCAGCTTTACCTTGCCCTATAGGCTCTTGTTACCCCTGATTTCTCAGTGAACACTTTGGATAAGATTAATTGTAGCTTAAAGTTTCTATGAGCTCTTTTATGAAGCCTCTACCCTCCGGAGGTCAGTAGGCTTTGGTTAACCAAAAATAGAACCGCTCTCTATAGAGCCGGCTGTGTGCACACCAATATTTACAATACCTGAGGCTTTTTTTACCAATATTCCCCCTTTTGCAATTCTCCACCAAAATGTTATACCAATAGAATAAAAACCAGTAGGATCTTATTAAGAGGGATAAGGCAAAGATGCCACATTTATTGTAAATATAATGATAAAGCAAAAGATAAAAGTAAACAATGTTGTTTGACTACTTATTCCTATTACTACTTATTCCTTATACACACACACACACACACACACATATATATATATATATACACAATTATTTATTTAAGTTTTGTATAGGTGTTATAGTTACCAGCCTAGACGTTGCTCATGCCAAGTTACTGGCCAGGTATCTTGGTCATGAGGATGGAGCCGAGTCTGTGTCAGATGCACCTGATGCACCTGGAGGTTGGCAGCAGAACCAGAGACTCAAAGCCCTCAGTCTTGAGAGTCCATTCTTATAGGAATTAATTCCTATGTTAGTCTATGGGAGCTGTTTCATCCTGCTGTTGCTGACTCAATCAGCGGATGGCACATTCCTGGGCACATTCCTGGTGGCTCCACACTGTTCAAAGTTTGTGTTTTTTATCCTTCCAGGTGATGGGGTGGATTCCAGTTTACCCTCTGGGGGTTGTCTGGTGGTTCTACTTGACACATTCTTTGGCCGATGGATACTCCCTTTCTAGGCTGGCACCTCCCTAACCATTCATCAAGCATTCATCAACATACATTCCATATCTTAACTTACTGTCTCCACCACTTTCGGGGTGTGTGCTAATTCATTTGAGACTCCCGGCCCTTTAATCACAGAGGGTGGGGGTCTGTTCCTAGGAGCCGTTGCTGTTACAATGAAGTGAAGGTCACTTAACGGCTTATAGCGTTTGTTTACATTGTATCAATTTCTTCAAGAACAAAGTAAATTAACTTGTTTGTAAGTTTTACATAGTAATAAAGTATTTTTCACAGGACAGATACAATCAATGGTTTCTACAGACAGTAGCTTACAAGTTTTAACAGAAGACCCAAGAGATTTTTGTACTTGGTGAAACTGTTGGATTTTAAAGTGTGGGGGACAAATTATGGGGGGGTCACTGTCACTTGGGGGAATCACTGTTAGTACCTTCTTTAATATCCCTACATCTGAGGTCCTGAGGTCCCTGCGGGCAGCGGGGTTGACAGACAATCCAAAAAAATGCCGCATTGTATGGCAAGAGACCACCTATCTTGGGTATACCATCAGGAGAGGACAAGTGAAGCCCCTTGTGGGAAAGGTTCAGGCCCTGGCGGCCTGCCCGCTGCCCACAACGAAGCGCCAAGTGTGCCAGTTTCTGGCACTTGCCGGCTACTACCGGCAGTTTATTCCCCGATTCACGTCCATCACAGCCCCCTTGACTGGGCTTTTGACCAAGGACAGCCCCTGGCGTGTAATTTGGACCCGGGAGTGCGAAGACGCTTTTCAGACACTCAAAGAGAGTCTCTGCAGCGAACCGGTCCTATATAGCCCAGATTTCAACCGGGAGTTCATCCTCCAGACAGATGCCTCGGAGGTATAACTTGGGGCTGTCCTGTCCCAGGAGGTGGATGAAGAAAAACACCCGGTCTTGTACATTAGCCAGAAATTATTCCCACGGGAGAAGAACTATGCGGTGGTAGAGAAGGAGGCCCTTGCGGTAAAGTGGGCTTGTGACGCCTTGCGTTACTACGTCCTTGGAGCCCCATTCACATTGGTCACCGACCACGCCTCGCTCCAGTGGCTGACCAGAATGAAAGATGATAGTATGAGGACAATGTGCTGGTACCTGGCACTACAACCCTATGATTTTATGGTTTGCCATAGGGCGGGAAAGGACCATATGAATGCAGATTTTCTGTCCTGCCTGGGAGGTATGGACGAGTGGGAGCCAGACTTAAGGGGGGGGAGGGCTGTAGCGAAGCGGTGTGGTTCCCCCCCCGCCCCGGGGAGGGAGAAGCCTCTCCAGACACCAAAGTGGGTGGAGCCAGTGAACCCTGCACCCTCCCCCCAGAGGTCAAGGCGCAGGACAGGAAGTATAAAAGCTCAACCCCAGAGCTCATTAGGGACGCGGCCACAAGAGACACAAGATGCCTGTGGCCTACCTCCCGGTTGGGAGACCCCGGCAATTGGCGGCCAACCCGAGGACTAGCCAGACCAACTGATGCCCGATGCTGACCAGAGCCCGGAGAAGCAGTCAAGCCTGCCTCGCGCAAGTTACCCAGAGGAGCTGTCAAGCCTACCGCTCGCCAGTTACCCTGAGGAACCTATGGTGCTTGACCCCTTGGAGGAAATGTTATTTCCAGTTTACAATAATGTTCCCAGCTTGCAGCATCTACAAGGCACCTTTTCAACTCCATAAAGTTTAATTCCATTCAATATAAAAGTGCCTTTGAGACCTTAACTAGGGCAATTGCTACATGTGCTGGATATATTACCCATGGAAAAGAAAACCACTCTGAGTTACAAGAAAAGAAAAGGCTTGAGGAGCTCAGGTGACATTGCACGTGGGAGTGGTCTGCCACTGTTGAACAAATATAAAGGTATAAAACAAATGACTTATTGTTGCCTACCTTTTCTATCTGGGTGGCAGTATTGCCTCTGGCCCCAAGAAGGACCATGCCCAGAGCAGCTGAGATACTCAGAGGAGAATAGATGATATTTGCAGATGGAAAATCTTTGTTCAATACTCTGAAAAAGTCAAGGCAAAATTCAGTATATGCTTCACAGGTGGAGCTCATTGTGAAAATTAAAAGTTGCCTAGGAAAAAGTAAACCAAATCAATAAAGTTCAATAGTCTCTTTTCTCAGCCTCTTACTGTATCAGAAGGTTTCACTGGCTTTCTTGCTAGTTATACGCAAATGTCTAGCCTCAGGGTGGGCAACCACCTAAAAGATATAGAAGGGGATAATACTTGAGTTTCTTATCCATAAGTCTTGAGAAGAATGGAATGGAGGCTCTTAGATAAAGAATTCCCATTGAGAAAGTAGCCAATTCTCCTCTCAGGAAATTGAGGCTATCCTTTTCTTCCACTTCTGTGCCTAATGTACAACACTGAAAAGAGTAAAATCTTCTACCAACACAGTTTCTTGGAGCAATGAAGCACATTGATGCATCTCCCCATCTGACTTCAGGGAAGTAACTCATGATTTATAACAGTATGAGTTCAAAATCAGGCCTCCTGAGAGGGATTATTGGGTGATCTGATTTCTGTTTGTATGTGATCAGAGCCACATTAGGTTCTCTTTTGCACCAAGTTATATCAAGAGTAACTTTGGAGGAGTGAATCCAGATATACACAGGTGTAAATGAGAGCCTAATTTGACCCCTGGTGTCCAGGCAACAACAGACTCTGTGTAGAAAATAATTTGATTAATATGTGATAAGGTATCACTGAATCAGCTTATTCTATTATAAAAGAAATATATACCATCTAAGATGTGTGAACATCTATTTATTGCAATACATTTTGCGATTGGGATTGGTTGATAGGAAGATTAGACTCTAATCTATCTCCATTAACTCTGAAAAGGGATACCCTTGATATCTTCCTAGGTATTCCAAGTCTTTCATTAATAGATAAAAAGATCCAGGTGAAATTTTTCAGAGAAATCAATTATTTGCTAAAAAAAAAAAAAAAAAATACTCTTGGTCAACCTGTAACTATTCATGAATTTGACAAAATTTGACAAAGAGTTTGGGCCAAAAAAACATTTTCAGGTTCGATTCGTTGCGTGGCTGGTGGTGTGCTCCTTGCCCCCTATAGCTTTAGCCCAGTATTGAGGTGCTAGTCTTCTCCCTCATAACTTCTGTGCAGAGGTTATGGCAGTCATGTAGAATGTAGGAGACCCAGATTCAATTCCTCCACTGCCTTATTTGGAACAATGAGATGAATTTTAATCTCTCTGTGACGGGGCGGACTGGCCCCACACTGGGACTGAGAGGGTTAACCCTTCCCTCCTTGCAGAGGAAGCCCAGCCCCTGAGGCTCTGCTGGGCATGCTCAGGTATAAAAGCTGACAGAGCTGTTCAGTCAGGGCTGACTGCCGAGGAGGAAGGACACCCAGCAGAGGCTCCCGCCCAGGAGCCATTGCAGCCTTTACCTGCGAGAACTGAAGAGCCCAAAACCAGGACCAGAGGCCAGCCACTGCCAGAATCCCAGGAAGTGCATGGTGCTGAGGAGCCTGGAGACCCTGATATCACATGGACGGCTGCAGCAGGAGAGCCGGTAGGAAGTGACCCGGGGGGGTGAGGGAGTGGTACCTCCCACCCCCATGAGGGCAGCCTGTTTCGGTGGGATTCCCCGCTGACTCGTGGAGGGCAGTGCTACCCGCTGTTAGGGCCATGGGTTGGGGCCCGGTGGAGTTGGGTGGGCCCGGGCCCCCCTACCATCCTCGTGGGATGACCGCCAGGCTCAGACCTCCAGGCCACCCTACCCTACTGACTAAGGGGGCTGAAGTGACTCTGGCCACTAGGCCACGCTATCCCACTAGGGGAAGGACTTAGCGGGACTCTGGCCATTGGGTCACACTGCCCCAGGGGCACGCTAAGGCCTGGTCTACACTATGATTTTAGGTCAAATTTAGCAGCATTACTTCGATTTAAGCCTGGACCCGTCCACACGACGAAGCCCTTTTTTTCAACTTAAAGGGCTCTTTAAATCGATTTCTTTACTCCACCTCTGACGAGGGGATTAGCACTGAAATCGGCCTTGCCGGGTCGAATTCGGGGTAGTGTGGACGCAATTCAACAGTATTGGCTGAAGACTACATGGTGGCTGAGCCGGAGGAGCGAGCGGGTCTTAAGACAAGGAGTTCAGTAGGGGGAGACCGACCCCCAGAGGGAGCAGTGCGTAAGACCGGCGGGGGGAGCCCCCACTCGCTCGCCAGACAGACGGGGTCCCCAACGACTCTCAAGACCCGGGGCCCCTCAGGGGCACGCCTGTCCCGAGGCCAGGAGGAATCGTCGGGCGAATCGAGCCAACCGCAAGGCACCCTACCCACGGAGGGGAATTGAGACAGATGCTACCAGTGCGGACAAACAGGGGACTTCAGTAGAGAGTGCCCCTACATGGACTGTAATTATGGGCAGGTCCTGATGGCGGACTGATGAGCCCGGAAGGATGGGCCACCGAAGATCCTGATCCCGGTGCGATTCACTCCACAACCTGGATTCAGCCCCAGCACTATCCACCATGTGCCCTGAATGACACAGTCTTCTGGAAAACATAGTATTAGTATGAGTATTAGTATGAGGTAATTAAAGACTGTTTCATAGCCACAAAGGGGCCAAATTAAGGTTTCAGAGGCAACTTTAAGTTGAGCATTTCCTAGCTTCTGAATGTTTGACTTTGCAACCTGAATGTCCCTTCAATATTGCTTTTTTGTATAACAAATGATTTCACCAGTTCTACTTTCTACTGTAACTGTACACATCAAAACTTGCAGGGTTTTTTTGGTCTACTTACAGGTTTTTTGATCTGGTAGAGAACAAAACTGCAATTCACGGCAGCTCACTCCAAGGAACTTCCATAAAGACCAGAGTGTACTTCATGCCAGAACTACAGTCTACAAGCCAGCTCCCACCCACAGTCTTGTTAAATGAGGCCTGTGAGTTGGACAGAGTGCAAGGGGCTCTCACCCACTGCATATTTGCAGCACTGCTGGTAGCTTTACAGGTCCTGGGAGACTACTAAATGCTTCTCTTTATTAGTGCAAATAAATGTATTAAGTCAGTCTAATGTTAATCCACGCCATTTTGTTGCAATGCCTCTGTTACATGCATTTTTAACCATAATTTTCTGAATTCCCTACAGTTTGTGGGGTCTCTGCCATTGACTATCACAGAAAGATGAAAAGGGAACACAAGTCCTCTCTTCCCGTTATCTGAAGATGTGAGAAAAGGAATAATGTCTCCAAAGTAACTCAGGCCAGGTAAAGGGAAACACTTATTTGCAGAGGTAATTGGGCATTGGGCTAGAGTATGGATAGTGGCTGAGGAGCTGTCCCTGGAGATGCTCAAAAGAAGATTGGCTAAGACAAGGGGCATTATGTCTTGCATTAAAGTCTGAGGGTTTTTCAGATGCTTCCATCTATAACAACAGCATTGCTACTGGCTTTGTTGCTCAGCAAAGACTGGGCACTTTATTGCCTGAGCATTTAAAGTTGGGCTGGATAAACCACTAACAATATACTGTCAACACTCTGCACAGATAGATTAGATGCCTAATAATAAATATTAAGCAGTGGCACGGTGCACTTAATTCATATCTGTTAGTTGATAATTGTTGCCTTCCAAAGAATTACCATTGCAGAGTGAAACTTCACTGTAAATATTGAAGCTTTTTTTTATAGGCCCAATCTAGCAATGGGAAAGACTCCCATTGATGGGAGTGAATATTGGGTCAAGACCAATAGGTAAGATGAAATTCCATTGAAATGTACCAATTTCACTCCTTTCTAGGCCAAATCCTGGCAGCCTTTTATAAAGATTTTTCTCTAGCTGAGGTCCCTGGAAGTTGCCTAATGACTGGAGAATTTGGGTCTAGGATTTTAATGGGTTCCAATCAAATGAATATCTGGCCAATGACTTTTTAACTGATGTATAACTTCCATCATTAGTGATCTTCTCCCAGTTCATACCTGCCTGTTTTACTACTGTCTCTGTGAATGCAAGAGACAATACCAAATCAAAACCACAACGAGTGATTTTCATTTTCCTTCAAAGTTGACTGGCAATAGTGCACATGAATGTGATAATGGTCACAAGCATTGTGGGGTGGCTCTTATACAGAGCGAAACATAGAGAAACAGTTTGGCATGGACTTAGAATGACAAATGCTCCTAGATACAGTATACTAAGTGCTTGTTAATCATGACGTAGTGGACTATTTCCTCTTTTTTTTTTTCCTGGCCTCCTTTCTGGACTTTTGACTTTCATGTCTCTGGCAATAAACATACCCCTGGAAGGATGGTTTGGGGATTATGATATGGGACTGGAATACAGGTGATCTGGGTTAAATTTCCTGTATATTCTTGGGCAAATCACTTTAATCTCTGTCTCTGTTCCCCATGGGTAGAGCAGAGGTGACACTTCCATTCTCCCACCCTGTGTTTGTCTTGCAATTCCTGCCCTGAAGAACTTATCTTCTATAATGTGTACAGATGGGGCTCTGTGACAGGGCACTGTTAGTAGCACCCTGGTCACGGAGGTTGCCGCAGCCCTGGGAAGAGCACAGGCTTAATTGAAGCCAATTAATTGATTTCTGCTGGGGATTGCTGACACTGGGATGGCCATTGCTGGACTAATGGGGCAACAGGCTCAGTAACTGAAAGGCTATAAGTGGGAGGAACAGGAAGCGGAAGCTTGACCCTTTTAACCCTTTCAGTCACTTCTAACCCTATGATTCTAAGTTCAGAAGGTGAGTTTGGCGTGAGGCGTAATGGCTGCATGGAAGCTTTCTCTTGCGGTAAGCCTGCCGTACACTGTTAGACTTTTTAAGGAAATAATAAATACATAAGTGATGAAAGGGTAACAGCCTAGTGTGTGCCTGTGATTGTGAGACCAGATGAACTGGGCAAGCAGTGTGGCACTCTGGGTAGCCACTGAGCTGCCCTGTGATAGGAGCTGCAGTTGTGATATGGGCCCTATGTGCTGCTATAATACAAAACAATACTCCAGCTATGTGACAAAATTCAGATATCCTGTAGATAAGACACCCAAGTCACACTGCATCACTCTCCTCTGTAAACCTTTGTAAAAACTGAAAAGTTGTGGGTTTATGTCCAAAAAAAAGAGGGGGGGGGACTTTATGTGCAATTGATTTTTAATATAGTGTAAAATAGCACAAAGACAAATCAAGCATCCATTATCACAGGGAAGGCGATGCATTTATCGGCACATACATGGTTATTTGCTGTAGGGAAATATTTCTGATTTGAACATGAATAAGAAAAGAGAATTGACAGGATTGAACTGTCATCTGAGTCAAGTTCAGATTTAGCACACAGCTGGAGAAAGTGGGGTAGGGAGAAATGTGACGCTTCTCTATCATTTTTCTACTCCTGATACTGGGCTGGCCAGGGCCCCAAACAGCCCTTATGATGATTTAATGCATCCTAATCACTGTTCTAATTTGGAGTGGCTGCAGTAACAACCATGACACAGGGACCAGGATCAGTGGAGCACTAGTCACTTTTCCTTTCTCTAACCCCACCATGTTCTCTAGGGAGATGTATACATACAGCTGACTTGGGCTCAGGCTGTGGGGCTAAAATTTGCTGTGTAGACATTTAGGCTCAGGGACTCTTCCCCCCCCCCCCCCCATGGGATCCCAGAGCTTGGGCTCCAACCCAAGCCTAAAAATCTACACAGCAGTTTTAGAGTCCCGTGAACCTCAGTCAGCTGATTCGGGCCAGACTTGAGTGTTTAATTGCTGTGTAGACGTACCCTATGTGGACGAGGGAGGGAGAAGGTGACATAGGGCCAGATACCTACCAACAGGAATCCTTGGCTATGCTTTCAGAGCAACTGTGTGGCTGCTTTGCAATTGAGTGTTCTTAGTTGGGACCAAGAGTCTGGCTGACGATGTTAAAGATCTAATTCAAAGATGGCAAATGAGCTGCAATTGGGTAGTATGTAGGTTGGTTAAAAGTATAGTAACAGAGTAAGACTCCATTATAACTACACTGATCAGAAGCATGAAGGTGCTATGCCAAGTGCTTCTTGAGTCGGAGCTCAGTCTGAACTGCTGACCTATGTTAGTGAAAGGGATTCTGCTTTGTGGGAGTGGCCTGTGCCCCTGATATGGACCCTAATTCTCTCCTCTCTATGGAAAGGGTCTAAAAAGCTATCACCAAAATTCCTAGCTTGTTATTTCAAAGGATTATAAAAGCACTAAGAAAATAAACCTGTCCTAGTATTTCAGGGTAGAAGAATATAATATAATCTGACTGTGCTTGCTGAGGTAGAAAATTGCCTTGATTTCAAGGAGAGCAGAGTTTTCCAAGGAAAAGTATGGTATTGGTGGGATTGTGCTGGATAAAGAAAAGGAAAGGATGGTCAGCCATAAACAGATCACCAGATAGATGGGATCTGTTAACAACAACACTTCCTGTAGCAGCTGCTGCCAAAGTGCCTTCCTCATTAACTTCCACATAGGCCTTGTGGACAACCTTTGACAGAAACAGCTTCCCTGAGGGAGCCATTCCAGAGAGATCAGCTTTTGATTCCTTAAAGACATCAATCATCCCCATCTCTTGTAAAGGTAAGTTGAGCTCAAAGGTGTCTTCAAGTTTGAACCGGGGCAAATACACCTCCACTTCTCTATCTCTCATACTTTCCAAGGAAGTCCAGCGTGTTAATTTCTCATAAGTCATTGCCCTTTCAACCTATAGAGTCCAAAAGAGAGACCAAGATAAATGACAAAGGAACTGAGAAGTTCTGAAAATTTCAGATCTTTATCCAAGTTTAATTCAGATAAAAAGGAGAGCCAAAGTTCGGGCTACTTCACAGATATTCAGTGGTATAATGTCTTTACCTGTTCCAGACCAGTGGTGTCATCGGGTAGCAGTATGATCATATTCAGTGATTTTCCAGCATATGGGATCATAAGAATCTGAGCATTCATCTCCTGTATGTGGGCAATTTTAAATCTGTCTTTCTGATACATCATCTGCACAGATTTGCTCTCATTCTATTTAAAAGAAAATGATACATAAATACAACTGACAGTGCCCTCCTGCATTTGAACAAAAGACAATGTGAAGTGTTCACAGGAACACTGATTGCAAATAGGATAAATATTTTATAAGTCATTTATATTAGTAAATGAGAAGCTATAAATCAAGGCATATCAGAGTATTGCTCAAGCTAGTGTTTAAAATGGGATTATCATTTGAAAAACAAGGTGCTGAATACGGAACAAAACAAGGGAATGTAGTAGATTAATACCAGGGACGTTCACACCTAAAGATCTGGGGCCTGATGTGGATCTCAAACACTGCTGTAAATCAGGATAGCCTCTATTGAAGTCAGTACTGATCTGGTGTGAGAGTCAACTCACAAAAAATCAGGCAGCTGAGTTCCAGTACAAAGGCCAAATTCTGCTTTCAGTGCATTGATGTAATTCCACTGAAGTCAATTACAAGTGGAATTACTCCAGATTTAAAGTGGTGTAATGGAGAGAAGAAGTTGGACCTAACATAGATCATAGACCATTGATCTGGCAATGTTAACTTAGGGTAAAATGTTCAAAAGCTGCTAGGTGACTTAGGCTTGAATTGATATCAAGGACTGAAAGTGAGAAATGTTTATTAACTCTTTCACTGTCCAACAGTGATACGTCATTTTCTGCAGATGCCTTGGATTTACTCTGTTCCTCAACGATCACCCAAAAACATTCATTCTAAAGTTGAAAGTTTATTGATTAAACACAAGAAGGAATGTGACATTAAAACAAGCATTTATAGTGAAACTGGAATTGAGTGATTATGCAAAACAAATTTAATTAAAACCTATTAAAGTTTGTTTTGTTTTGCAGGAGGCGAAATATCAGTCTCCCATGTTTCAGCAACCATTCTCTGAAGAAAAAGAAAGGGTTACTTTTACTCTCAGTCCCAATGTGTGAAGGTTATTCACTTCTCTTTTTTTTTTTTTTTTTAACAAACACACAAGGTGGAGGAGAAACAGGATGGAAATGGTGGGGGAAACAGGCTCTTATTTTCTTCTTTCCGGGTGGGTGCTCCACCCTCGCTCTCCCCCGAGGCCCCATCCCACTCTGTCACTTCCCCCAAGCCTCCACCCTTGGTCCACCTCTTCCCACCCCAGCTCCGCTCCCTCCCCCCCCCCCCAGCATCTCCTGCCCGCCACCAAACAGCTGATCAGCGAGTGGCTGGTGGGTGCTGAGCACCCACTATTTTGTTTCCATGGGTGCTCCAGCCCCGGAGCACCCATGGAGTCGGTGCCTGTGGGAGGAAATACAGCTTTTGTTGATGTTTTTGGAGCACTGGATGGCTGTTCAGTTACAAGTAGATGCTTTGGCTGGCAAGTTGAGCATGACACCTGTTGCTTGGACTCTGAGTCACATTCCAGTCAGGGACATTGTCTGATTGGGCCTTTTCAACAGGGCAGGATTGTGGTCATGTCATCAACTGCACTGCAACAGCACCTGGAGATTTCAGAATTTGATGAAAAGCCGAGAGCATGAGAGAAAGGAAGGAAGCAAGGCAGAAAATAACACACAAGGAAAAGAGGCAGAAGAGGATCTTATGTGCCTCTGTGGTGCTGGCAAATAAGTATCCCCACCGATGGGCTGAGGACTCGAGGTCATTGAACACAAGCAAAAAACAAAGTTCCCAGAACAAAATCAGGGTCTACTGGTCTTCCTCTTGGGATGAAAATCTTTCAAGCTGGTCTGTTCCTTCTTTCTTTGTGTCAAGGGAGATGAGATGAGACAAGGTGGGATGCAAGGTAGGAAGGGAGATGACATTTTTTTTCAAAAAGTCTCCTTTTAAGAACCACAAAAAAGGGAAAAGTGGGCAGCATAGTTTATCCCCTCATTTTTTGTCCAGCAATTAGGCCTAATATCCACCATGCCAATTCTGCTTCATTAACTTCTTGCTCCACGTCATCTATTTTTTACCAAGCATGATTTCAACAGTCTTTGAACCATATCAGCGGGCCTTTTTGTTTGGACTAATCCAGTTTCTCTGTCTGGTTCTCTTGCATGTGTTCGTAACATTCATTGTTGAAAACAATTTGACCTATTTTCCATTGTTAATGTCCTAGCAGGCAAAAATTATAAGGTATTGCGACATCTTATGAACTTTCTTATACTCTTTACAATTGAGCTTACAATTGGGGTAAATTTCAGGCATGATAATCACAACAGAACATAAGCTTCAAAATCACTGGGGTGCTTTTACCTAGGGATTATGAACACAATCCTTCTCTTATTGGTGTAAATCAAGAGACACTCTATTGAGGTCAGTGAGCCTGATTCTGTTCTTTCTTACACTGGTGTAATTGTTGAAGTCAGTTAAAACTGATGTAAATGGGAGGAGAATCAGGTCTACTGGAGTTATGCTGGTATAAAACCAGCATACATGTGATCAGTACTCAAGTGGCAAGATCAAGGAAAATACATCAACCCCAACTGGTTCAGTTCACCTTCCTGTTATCTTTCAAACATTTTATGTCATTGGAACTACTTGGCATGAATAAAACAACACAGGAGAGGTGAAAATCTTTGCTAACCAGTCATTTAAATAACATCTCTATGGCACTGTTAGGTAAAGGAGAATTGCAGTGTTGCTGAAAGCCGTAGAATAGAACCTTTTGGGAAGGGAGACTTCCCCCGTCCCTGTTCTGCCTGTGACACAGCTTCTTCAGAGGGTCCACATAGGAAGAGATCTGGGACAACTTGGGTTGGAAAAAAATGCTGATGTCTGACAAGCCATACAAGTGTAGCCTCCCTGCTTTTATGAACCATGCAACCAAACCATAGTTTCTCCTAGAATCATTAGCACTTCAACTCAGGGAGCTCCCCCATTTGTTTGTACCTTGCCCTGTACAAAGACAGAGCTTAATAACAATTATTTATTATTCCTCTTCCCCCTGTGTGAAGAAGATATGGCTTTAACTGCTGACCCCCTCTGAAGTTCACTGCTTATGCAAATAGAGTTGCTCATTTTAACAAATGGGATTTCAATACCTTGCTGACTTTTGTTTCCCAACATTTGTTGGGAATTCACTTTCACAATTTCTCCCCATCTCTGTGGACTTCTGTACGATGTAGCAGTTCAGCAACCAACACCCATGTCCGGAATACAATCATATCTAGGTTTTCTGTCAGTCAGTCATTCATATCATTCATCTTCTAGAAGTTACCATCTTTAATGGGCGTCTCATCCTTTTTTATATCTTTGTTTAGGTTGTTGCTCAAGTCTTATTTTAGGTGTAACCAATTTGCTCAGAGAGGAATCTTTAAGGTGACACCCTCTTCTACTGTTCAATAAAATTCCCCTCCCTGCTAATCTGTATTTAAGTAAAAAGGTGTAGCTGAGATTTGTATGTGATATGGTGCTCACAAACACACTGACTGTTCTCAGCTATAGAACAGACTCTTTTTTTTTTCCATATTCTGAAGAAAATAGTAAAAGCTTCAGATATAAATGAACCCATTAGATATTGTAGCAACACCATCTTGCTAGTCTCTTAACCCTGCAAAGGGGAGGGTGGGAATATAGGTTGCTGACCTCTTTTGTTTTTTGTTTTTAATGAGTGAAGAACGGGACTCTCAACAAAAATCTGCATGTTTTATTACTGTAGAAATTCAGGTCTCGTCTTATCTATTTTGTTTTTCCTGAAAGAACTCATGGATGAGAACTGGTAAGATGCTGGCACAATAGATAGCAAGCAAGCAAAATTGGATTAAGTGAGAGAAATGACTGTTTATTTCTGATAACATCAGTTGGACTCAAATGCTGGAAAAATATTTTTGTAAAGATTCAACATGTCCCACCTCTTTTGAACTGGCACCTGAGGCCTCTAAGACCTCAGCTAAACAGGGAAAGCCAGCTTTGACATTCCCTGAAATCCTATGGCAAACAAAGAAAAAAAGTGACATTTTTTTGGACATGATAAAAAAAGCAAACACAAACCTGTTTTTTTATTTTTGTTTTTCCTTTGCTGTTTGCCTTTGAATGTGAAGTATAATAGACATTTTGTTGCAATTTCATTTTTAAATTCCCCAAACTTACGCTTTTTGTTAAAGTATAATGAACACTTAATAAAATCTGACACAATTGCCTTAAGATTGTGAGAAATCTGAACTTCAGACTTTCTCGTTTGTCTGACAGATGTGTGTGACATCACTAGTAGCATAAACAAATTCATGTCTAAACCCCGACCTTCCTTCCCTAGTTTTCTGACACTTATCTGGTATTACTAGCATCTGCAGGACTGGGCTTAAGATTCTGAAGTTGAAGCTCAAATTTTCTGCATGTGCTCAACTTCAGTCACATGAGTCAACAGACCTATGCTGAAATTACTTACATGTGTAAGTCTTTCCAGGATCATGGCCTAAGGGAAGTGCTGTTGTAGTTAAAAATAAAGAAATCTGTATCCTGGTGTTTATACCATGTTCCAAATATGTAGCGTACTAAGCATCTAATCTTGCTACAGTTTTGCTCTTGTTTTCTTCATTCACTTTGAGATCATTGGCCTCTACTGAAAAACAGCCCTGACATCTTTCATACAGTAGAAGAGTCAAGTTATGCTTAATATATACCCACATTTTGCTTGTAAGGTTGATAGGATGTCAATGTCTATAGGTGCATACCTAAGTTGTGCCCCAGAGTGACTTTGTTGAAGGTGTCTAAGATAAAACAAAGCTAAAAATATAGAATTCTGCTATAGTACCTGGTTTATCCTAAAGTCTCTTGGCATTGTGTGTTTTTCTTCAAACTTGTATTCCCAGGTTGCTTTGAAGTAGATTGCATTCACTAGCACCAGCACAGCGGTTGGGTCAATAACACCAGGAACAAAGAGTTCCCTGATTTTACCTTAAAAAAGTCAGAGAAAAACAAGCTACATGTAAATTATTATTAGAGACAGATGGATCTAACTGAATGTTCATATATCAATATTTATTTATTTGCAAGGTTAATTTAACATGGGGAACATCTAGTGCTTGGCTCTGCAAATTAAATCTTTCTGTTTATCCACAGAACAGGGATGAAATAGCCAGCTGCATTGTAAGCTTCTCTATGCACTGCTACTAATATGACTCAGCCCTGATTTAGAAGAATTAAGTAGATAGTTCACTAAACCCATCACATTCAACGAGGGTATAGACATTCACCCCTGTGCAGGGGGCCAGCACCATTTCAGTTGCATTATTTAGTCAAATATGGACAGAATGGCTCCGGGGATTGGTAATAATCTGTGTAGTTTTTTACTTCCATTCTGAGGCCTGAAGTTGGAGTTAACTAGTGCACAGCCCTTGGGCTGGTTCTCTGTACAAGCATGCATTTCCAGCATTGTGAGGCTGCTTTTGAAATGTGGACCTCAGGTTCTGATACTAGGAACCTGACTGAAAACAACAACTCTTTCCACATGGGTCATTGGACAGTCATCAGCTGATAACTTCTTATTCACAACTGACTTGTTTACAGAGACAAAGACAAATCTATGACAGAGAAAAAGATCCACCATTCAAAACCAGTCCCCTGAGCCATTCTGTCCACATTCAGCTTGAAATTTCAAAGCTTGATTATCTTTGGCTAGGTGAGACTGCAGCCTAGGCAAAGGGAATGTGCCATATATTTTGTTCAAGCCAGTGTGCAAGAGATCATTACTCATGTTTGGGTTCTTAAAGGATATGGCAACGGAAAATGTAAGTTACTCATGATGTGACCTTCCCTGGCAGTTAGGACATCATCCACGCCCTGGGCATTGCTCTGTAGGCTCTGCTTCCCACACGATCAGACTCTTGATCTGTCTTCTCCTGTTCCCTGGCTTTGCTCCACCTCACAGCTACACCCACAGCTTCTGTTGCCCCCATTTGTTGCCCCAGCACTGTGGACCCATATTCTTGCCATCAACCAGGATATGACGGCAATGTTATAAAAATGAGAATGTGATAGCAAATTCATTTTTAAATTAAAAATATTTTAGACGAGGACTTACACACACACACACACACACACACACACACACACACACACACACACACACACACACACACATGAGGTGGAAAACCTTTTGCTTTCAAATCCTGGCTCTTTTATGTTGAAACAGTGAGAAAAGCCAATGACAATCGGACCTGTGCTTTCTTACCTTGTGTCTTGCTTTCAACCCAGGAATTTATCGTCTGTCTGGCTGCTTCCGTAGCACTTTTAAAATCAACTGTTTGCAGCATTGCTCCATATAATTCCTTAGTGCATTTTAAATATTGCTGTACAGTAAAATAAAGATCATTAATTAATGTTAGAATCCATAAATCAGATCCTCCATAAGAAACTGGGTGACTCAAGCCAATTAGAAAAAAAGCCATGCTCTTTTACAATTTGTTCAGGACTGAATTTGATGGGGAAACTAAAGTTTGGCACTGACATCAAGTACTAGAAGTTTATTCATTGAGCGTTTGGACAGAGCTAATTGCCTTATAGTACAATCATGAACTGGACCCTTATTACATTGGTGATTTTTCATGGAGAATTACTTACCTACAATAAGTGTAAAAATAAGGATTAGATAAGACATAGAAAGTTACTGTTATTACTTACATTGAGCATCTGGTGCATTCAGCCCACTAACATTTAGTTAAACAAAGAGAAAAGTCTCCTGACCATGAAGGAAGATTTCCCAAGGCCACAAAGAGGGGTTAGGCAGCCAACTCCCACCAAAAAGTCTTGTTGAGTTGGCAACCCTGAATCTCTGGTATAAAGGTGAGCTTTGACTCAATTGTCACATGTAACAAAGACCCGTAACTTACCTGGTGAAAATTATACCCTTTTTGTGCAAACAGACTGTTGGCCAGACTCAGTACATAGCTCTTGTTGAGATTTTTCAGTTGGGAAAGGAGTGTCTGGAATTCTGTGTGGATTCCTCCAACCAAGTCACATCGTGAAGGAGAAGGCTTCAAACAAGGTAGAAATAAAGACGCTTCATTTTCTCTTTGTTAAATTTGTATAAAAGTTAAAAAACAGGACTGATAGTTACATTATACGGATGTTTGAGTATCTCTATCGGTGTGAGGCAGCATAACCATGGTAGCACAGCTAGCGGCAACAAGTACAAGCCTGCCTGAAACTGGTGGGCATGTACTCAGCATGGCTCAGCAGTGCCTCCACTGCCCCTACCCCTACTACTGCAGCTACACTGCTAGTTATACTCACACTAGCTCCACTGAGAGCTAGCATGAGTAATTGTACACAAGCCGGGGAATTGCTCCCCTGGCTCTTAGGCTTGGTCTACACTAAACCCCCAAATCGAACTAAGGTACGCAACTTCAGCTACGTGAATAACGTAGCTGAAGTTCGAAGTACCTTAGTTCGAACTTACCTCGGTCCACACGCGGCAGGCAGGCTCCCCCGTCGACTCCGCGGTACTCCTCTCGTCTAGTTGGAGTACCGCAGTCGACAGCGATCACTTCCTGGTTCGACTTATCGCGTCTAGACAAGACGCGATAAGTCGAACCCAGAACTTCGATTCCCAGCCGCCGAACTAGCGGCTGGGTGTAGACATACCCTTAGTATAGAGTGTGTGTCCATTGATTTCTCCAGGATTGGGCCCTTAATCAATCAATCATGACCTCCAGATCAAGTATTTTCTAGTATACTAGAGTGGCCTCCTGCCTGTGATCATGACTCCTCTAATGGCTGTCACTGGCCATTATACAGCCTGCAGCTCCCCTTACAGCTATGAAAACACTACTCTATCTTGTTCAGAAGAGGTACCTTTGGGAACTGAGGAAGTTGATGATATTGCCCTTCATTGAGATATTCTGGCTCAGCTTCTGTTGTCCCACTTTCAGAGACAGGCCTAGTTCCGAGATTTGCACTTCCTGCAGCTCTATTCAAATGAAGAACCTGTGGTTGAAATTGTAATATTACTGCAGCTGTAAGTGGCATAAATGCATTCCACAGAAAGGCTTTTTCTTATCTTAAGATGTTTGTTACACTAGATACTAATTACAGCTGAGCAGGAAACAGTTTTCCTGTCTTGACAAAATATTTGAGATTTTTGAGAAGTTTTCCAGTCCCAAATTGGGATAAAATGTCTAAATTTAAAATTTTTGAACCGACAAGCAAAAAAAAAAAAATCATTTTGGTTCAATCAAAACATTGTGTTCTGATGATTTTGAAACACTTCAATTTCTACTCTACATTTTTTAACTATAAGTAGATTGTTTCTAAATTAGTCGTTTTGAACAGGAAAACAACATTTTCATTTTGAAAATGTTCAAAGTGTGAATCTCAATTTGCGATTGACACTTGAATTCAGAAAGAAGAAGAGGTATTAGCCCCTTTCGGGGGAAGATAGGAACTCCATCCCGGTTTTAACATAAGCATATTCAGTATAGCTGTCAAGGCCATTGGGTGGGTGAAAAGGGAGCAAGATCTGCCCTGAGAAAGTGTTTGTGCAGCAGTCAGGTTCTTCACATGGTAACCTAAGAATACCAATCATAGAAATGTAGGGCTGGACGGGACCTCAAGAGGTCATCTAGTCCAGTGTTTCTCAACAACCTATCCATGGACCGGCACCAGGTCTCGAAATCTCCGTGACACAGTTTAGGAAGGCAGCAAGCTGATCCCTGGTATCAAAAAGGTTGAGAAACATTGATCTTGTCCAGCCTTTTGTCCAGTCTTTCAAATGTTTTTGGTTTTTCAGCAGCTTTTGGCCAAAACATTTTGGTTTTTGGATGAAAAGGAAAACTTTTTTGATGGAGGAAAAAAAATCCTGATTTCTGACCAGCTCTTACAACTTTGCTAGTGGACAGGAAGCTTGAAGGACATTCTGAGAGGATGAGTCGTACGCAGTGTTCAAACTTGGAAAAATAAAGAGGCAGTGGCAAACTATATTGACTTTCTGATGAGCAGTGAAAAACATAAGGTTTATATTCAAGGGCCTGATTTTCAGAGAAGTAGACCTTCTGCAGCTCCCTTTGACTTCAAAAGGAGCTGTGGGGCTCAGCACTTCAGAAAATTAGACCCCAAAATGTCAACTTTGCGCAGCTGAGCTAACACCTCACTAAAATGAACAGGACAGTTCACACCTCTCAGAACAATTGCTCCAGGCTTTCTGCAGACATCTCTGCACTGGTTATATTTCCAGTTTCAAGGATTTCTTGACAAGCATAACTACTAGAAACATTATTTTTAAAATGGAGCCCAAGATGGTGGCAAGGGAATGCTGGCAGACTGCCATGCCACCATGTGACTTAAGTCCTGCCTCTACGCTGCTGAATCCTAATCGTATCATTAGTCAGACACTATAGACAGGTGATAGAAATCATGATGCAGCAATTTTGAAAACCGTGTTTCTTTGCTTAATTCTGCATTATCCCCGGCAAATGCACTTTTTTATAAAATTATCACATAGTTTGTCATTACTTTTAATGTTTGCCTTAACAGAAAAAAGCATGTAAAATATAAAAGCATGTAGGTGTTTTGTTGACACTTACCTCTTGCATCTGAGTAGCAGTGTTACCTCTGGCACCCAACAGGACCATGACCAGGCCAGTAGAGATACTCATAGGGGAGAAGAAGATGTTTTTGTCTGCAGCATTTTTGTTCAGTTCATTGTAAAGATCAAGGCCCATTTCATTAATTGCTTGAGAAATGGAGCCCATTGTGAAGTCACAGTGGGCTAGAAACAAAAAGAAGAGAACCAAATCTGAATAATTTACTTTGCTCAACTGTGTGAGACTAAAGCCTGAGTTCAGCTGAAATTACTGTATTTGATTGCTAACCAACAGAAGCGTAGGTGCTCCTGAGCCAAGGAGGCTACTACTGATCATCATCAACCATCTTGTATAGCCATGAGACATCTTCTTTCCACTCTTCTCCACTTTCCAAGGTACAGCTCCTGACTGTGCCCAGCTTAGCAGCAAGAATGCGGCTTGCCTGGGCAATGATACTAGATCCAGCACTGAACATGCTCTGATTTCCTAACGTAGGACTGGATTCTTTTCTTCCTTACTGAATGGTCTGCAGTAATGTTGTAGCCATGTCAGTCCCAGGATATTAGAGAGACAAGGTGGGTGGGATAATAACTTTTATTGGACCTCCTTCTGTTGGTGAGAGGACCTGAAGAAGAGCTCTGTCAGCTCAAGAGCTTGTCTCTCTCACCAACAGAATATTTAGTCCAATAAAAGCTATTTTCTCTCCCACCTTGTCTTACTGAATGATCGCTAAGCATTGAAAAAGCCCTGGCTAAAATGGTATGCTTTGCTCTTTCATGATGGGCAGGTCATGTTTTGAGAGTGGATCACTGTTAGACTACTCTGGACTAGTTAAAACAGCACTAGGAGAGAATAACCTAATTACATACTAGTTATAACCTACTTCTCCCTTATAACTATGAATAGTTAGTCACAAGGTAAGGGAAAATAAATAGGTCTGTTACTATCTTTAGCAATCACAATTATAGGCTAAGTAGCCATGCAAAAGACTTGCAAAAATCACTATATTTATTACAGGAGGAAACACGCAATGGAAAAAATATGAACTATAACTTTACTACTTGGTCCTTAATGAAAACTATACTATATACAGAATGTGAATATCTTGCCGGGTCCCTCATTCTAGTGCATCCTCCTCTATTCTGTCTAACTACACGATCAGGAAATGCCTTTCAGGCAGGCTTGTTCATCTGATCTGCACCATGGCAAAAATGACCTTATTTCAGATCCCAGCTCAGTTGAGCGAGAGCCAGGGAAGGAGACCGATGTCTCTTGCTTGCTGTAGGCCATTGGCCCTGAGACTGAGCTGGGTAGCGCCCGACCCCCAGAAGAGACCGAGTCCGGAGAGGAGCTGCTGAGATTGCCAGCAGCCAACTACCCTGACTAACCCTGGCCACCAGAACCCCTCCCTTGATTGTGGTAGGAAGTAGCCCAGCGAAACTAAACTTTAGTCCGGTTTTGCTGTCAGTGCTCGGTCAGTGTGTTTCGGTGGAATCCCCGCTGACCCTGTGGCGGAGCCCTCCGCCACTGTCATAACCCTTGGCTGGGACCCAGTGGAGTAGGGTGGGACCCTACCCCCTGTTGCCAACCCCACCCCATTCTCTCCCCACCTTAGGCTGAATGGCCTGTTTGCTGCTTTGCCCTGCCTGAGAGCCAGAGCCCCCCTAGGGTGTTGGCTGCTCTGCCCTGCCTGAGGACCTGTGCCCAAGCCCCATAGATCACAGCCCTTGATTTGCTAATTCCGCCTGCGACTGGGCTGACCCCCATGGTGAGGCCAAGTGGCCTCTCTTTGAGCCAGAGTGGGAGGGACAACCACTAACCCACTACAGGCAGGACGGGTTTTCAAGGACTCACAATCATTAAATTGTGTGCATCATCTATATACCGTAATCATGAGTTACATCAATGATCAATGGGGTTGGGGTTGTAACTGAGGACAGAACTGGGCCCCAAGAACGCGGAAATAAGAAAAAATTCAAATGGTTCCAAAAATATCTCAAAATAGAATTATAAAATAAGCTCAAAAGGAACACTCAAAACAGGACAGTGTTGACACCTTTCTGAGAAAGCAATTTACCAATCAAATCTCTCTTGTTAATATGGCATCTTAGCAATTAGCCATAACTGAACAATGCAAGTTTTAAAATCATTACAATGCAGTAATTAAAATGCATGGATTTAACCACCAGTCTCCAAGATTCAATTTACATTTTTAAAACAGTCCATAAAACAACATACAAAAATAAAATTACAGAAGTTAGGAATAAGCAGATCCATTTAGACCATAAAGAGCCTATCCCTTGCACAATTTTTTTTTAGCTGCTAATCAGGCAAATAGAGCAACTGCCCATACAACAGAAACATTATTGCTGTACAACTAATATTCCGATTTTTGAGTCAATGATGCAAAAGGCTTCTGAGCCAAGGTTGGGAAGGAACATTTAGTTATCAAACGGCAATAAAAGTTGCAAAATAATAGGCAACACAGCAAATCTTCAACCTGGCCATGTCATCTGCATGCCCAGGTCGGTTAAAAACTTTGGGAGGGAAATACTGCTTCCCCTCTAACACCACCAAAACCTCCTTGATATAAAAAGTAAAAATAAAAGGGGGCCAGTAGACCGCCTTGTTGCCAATTGTAATGGGAATGAGATCAGTTAATGTGCCTTCCACCCTGTGCTGACCTTGGCCACCATTTGACCATGTAGGGGGTCTCAAAAGATAAAGTAACCTAAGATCTATCCCAGCCTTCCTTAGTTTCTCTCAAAGAATCAAAAGGAGATTTCAAGTCAACAGTCACATCAAACTCTCCTCTTAAGGCAACAAAATTTATAAATCAGATGTGTGAGCATGAAACAATTATCTGTGGTTGAACAGCCATGCCTAAAGCTGGCTGTTCTTGTACAGAAAAGATCAAAGCTCTCAGCACAGTCCCCTAGCCTCCCCTGAAAATAACTGGTTTAGATTTTAAACACCAAATTTAAAAGGCCGATTGGCCAGTAATTCCCAGGATTATTTATATCCCCTTTTTTTATAAAGAAGGGGGGAAATGCCAGCATCCAGTACGTCCCTCGGTCTGCGCAGCTTCCAGCAGCTCCCCCATTGGCCTGGAGCGGCGAACCGCGGCCAGTGGGAGCCGCAATCGGCCGAACCTGCGGACGGGGCAGGTAAACAAACCGGCCCGGCCCGCCAGGGGCTTTCCCTATACAAGCGGCGTCCCAAGTTTTGGAAATACTGGGGTATAGGAAGAATCAGGCAATACACCTCTACCCCCATATAACACTGTCCTCGGGAGCCAAAAAATCTTACTGCGTTATAGGTGAAACCGCATTATATCGAACTTGCTTTGATCCGCCGGAGTGTGCAGCCCCGCCTCCCCGGAGTGCTACTTTACCGTGTTATATCGGGTCACGTTATATTGGGGTAGAGGTGTATTTTAAATTATTGTAGTATAGAATGGGCTCAGGATGACTGTTTGTTCTCCCTGCCCCTGTAAGTTACTTTGTGTTCAAGTTTTGAGGAACAACTGTGTTCAGTCAGTGTATTGGTGTATACATTATAAGCAGGGAGTTATAAAACAAATATAAGTTTAAGTGAAATTATACCGCTAGTGAGGTGAATTTATAGTTCTCCTGACTGAATGGGTCTAGCTGATCTAATGGTTCCTTCCTAATGGTTAAACTCTGTGACTCTATAATTTACAGAAAAACACAACGAATGGCCAAATTGATACGATAACTGAAATACAATCAATGGTTTGATTTGTTGTCCTGCCAGTTGCTACAATTAGGAAGTTAAATCAAATTAAATGAGCAAGTTAAAGAAAATGATCCTTTTAAGGTTTTAGCTCAGGTTCTGATAAAAAGCAGAGGCTGTTACTTTGCCTTGATTTTAAAGTACAACTCTTAAAATGATTCCCTGCTAGCTTCCCTTTTGGCTACTTCTTTCTCCCATTAAACGTTGCTATTCAAAAAGATTGTATTATACTTGGTTTGTTTAATATATTTCCCTTACCACGTTAACACAATGCCTGTAACCTTCTAGCAATCTGGCACTGTAGTGAGTCAGCGTGGCTCCCCTCCGCCTCCGGCAGAGTAGAGCGGCTTCCATCCCCAGCGTGGGCGGAGCTACCGGGTCCGGGGCCCGCCCCTCCGAGGTCACGGCCCCGACCCGGAAGTATAAAAGCCCGCCACCAAAGCTCAGTAGGAGACAGCCGGCCGGAGAGAGCAGACGTCCCGGGCCGAGCTCCCGCTTGGGAGACACCGGCAGACCGCGAACCGCCTGCTAACGCCCCGCGCCGGTCCAGCCTCCCTCTCGCCAGGTACCCCGAGGAGGACTGGTCCAGCCTGCCCCGGACCCGTTACCCCGAGGAGGACTGGCCCAGCCTGCCCCGGCCCCGTTACCCCGAGGAGGACTGGCCCAGCCTGCCCCGGACGAGCGGCCCCGAAGAGGAGTCAAGTCTGCCCCGTGCCAGCTGTCCTGGGGAGGAACTACCGAACCAGCCCCCCAGCCCCGCCACCGAGGAGCCGATGCTGTTGGACTGGCCTGAACCCAGCCCTGCCGCCGAGGTAAGCCCCAAGGGGGAACAAGGAAGTAGCCCGGGGGTAGCCGACCCCGGTCAGGCTGCAGAGGCCTGTGAGCCGATGTCAGTGTGTTTCGGTCAGGATACCCCACTGACCGGCAGCGACAGTAATCGCTGCTAGGGCCCCGGGCTGGGACGCAGTGGAGTGGGTGGGCCTGCGTCCCCCCCTGCCACCCCTACTCACGGGTGGCAGGCTTCCCCCTCACCCAACGCTCAGGTAGGAATCTGGGCCCCCTTTACTACTTGTCTGCTCAACCCCTGCCCCAAAGGGCTTGCGCTGTGACTGTTTGTGCCCCGCCCTGACCCAGGGCCTGGGCTCCTAAACTGCTGTTTGCCCAGCCCCTGCTACAGAGGGCCTGGGCTCCTAGACTGCCGTTTGCCCAGCCCCTGCTACAGAGGGCCTGGGCTCCTAGACTGCTGTTTGTCCAGCCCCTGCTACAGAGGGCCTGGGCTCCTAGACTGCTGTTTGCCCAGCCCCTGCTCCAGAGGGCCTGGGCTCCTAGACTGCTGTTTGCCCAGCCCCTGCTCCAGAGGGCCTGGGCTCCTAAACTGCTGTTTGCCCAGCCCCTGCTCCAGAGGGCCTGGGCTCCTGTACTGTTGTGTTTGCCCAGCCCCTGCTCCAGAGGGCCTGGGCTCCTGTATTGTTGTGTTTATCCAGCCCCTGCTCCAGAGGGCCTGGACTCCGTAACTGTTGTTTTCCTCAGCCCCCACACCAGAGGGCCTGAGTCCTGAGCTAACCGGCTGTTGATTTCGTCTGCAGTGAGTCGGCGTGGCTCCCCTCCGCCTCCGGCAGGGTAGAGCCCCGACTCACTCTACTACAGGCACACACAATGATTTCTAAAACTCTAGATTTATAGCAGCTTTAGAACAACACTGATTTAACCTAGAGATCCCTTACAGCTTCAACAACAGACTTAAGGGTTTAGTATCTACTTTAGGGGAACAATGAGTCACACACACACACACACACACACAAGTGGGCGTTGGAGCAATTTGAGCATCCTCAAGTTGCTCTTCCAAAGGATTTTCATTCCTTCTCAGAGTCTTTAGTTCACATGATTGATCTTAGCTTAGATTAGGGTGACCAGACGAGAGATGTGAAATATCGGGATGCACGGGGGGAGGGGAGGGAGCAAAAAAAAAAAAAAACCCCAAGAGCTGGAGGCGGAGGAAAAAACAAAAACAAAAGCAAAAAGCAAAAAAAAAAAACCAACCAAGAGCCGCCGGAGCATAGGAAAAATTGGTGGGGGCTGAGCACCCACCGGCAGCTTCACACCCCGCCCCCCCGCACCAGCTGGCCTCCGCTCCTCCTCCACCTCCCCTGAGCTGGGTGCCGCGTCCTGCTTCTCCCCCTTCCCTCCAGTGCTTGCGCCGCCATACAGCTGATTAGCGCATGCCTGGGAGGGAGGGGTGAGGAGGAGGAGGACTGCGGCGTGCTTGGGGAAGAGGCGGGGCCAGGGCGGGGATTTGGGTAGGGATCCAATGGGGCAATGAGGGGCGGGTCTGGGGGCAGGGCAAGGGCGGGAATGTGGGGAGGGATCCAATGGGGGGAGGGGCAGAGTCGGGGCAGGGCCGGGGTGGAGTCAGGGCAGGGGGGCACGAGCCCCCTCCACCTGTGCGCCGGGGGGCAAAATATCGGGATAATTCGCTTTGGTCGGGACGCAGGACAAACAAGTAAATATCGGGACAGTCCCGATAAAATCGGGACGTCTGGTCACCCTAGCTTAGATCTAAATTGATATCTACAGATATCTTCCTTGGTGCTAAGATGTAGCTTGAGCGCGTTCATATGTGGTGGGGTTTGATCTTTACTCTCTCCGTGTTGCACCTCAGGCTTAACTAAGATGGTGATCAGTGTTCTTCATTTCTCCTTCTCTGGGTGGCCAATCCAGAGCATGGATCAGGATACAAATGTTCCTTACAAGGGAAAAGCCCTGTGTTATGTACAGAAAGCAATTTACATGACACGGATATCCAGAAAAAAATACAAAATGTGCTTAAAAATCTCTAAATGGAAACAGAAAATTTCAAAAGGAGCACTCAGAAAAAGGCTGTGCTGATGCACCTTTCTGAGAAAACAATTTTCCTGATGAAAATACAGTAACCTAAGTATTTGCATACAGTAACCTAAGTATTTGCATACTTTAACCTAAGTATTTGCATACAGTAACCACAGTTGTGCTTTGATGGTTAATGTGAATCAGAGCTGCTCTAAAGATGGGCTGTCAGTTGCTGATATTTGCAAGAAAAGCAAATAGCTACTTGGAAAAAGTGATTTTGGAAAGAACCACCCAGCTACAACCCTTTTGGAGGTAACAAACCTTTTTCCATGCCTTTGTTAAATACAGTAGGGAGAAACCCCTCTTATGCAAACCTTTCTATCAAATGTTTGAGTTTTGTATTAAAGTAAATGTGTATGAAATTTTGGTAAATACTATTAGAAGGGTAAAAGCTGTGTCCAAAGAAAGAGAGCTATAATAGTCAGTAAAAATATTAAACGAAATTATACAGGGAAGAGAAACGGAAGAAGGAAGGGCTGGGTGCTAGGAGAGATGCCAACCTAGTCTGAGCATAATTGCATATTTAATAAGATTTAAAGCAAGTTGGAACCTATTGTGCACAGTGCCTTATGGCAGTTTGCATTGCATCAATCTGCTCTCACTAAGTCACTTTTAATGCTCCATTGTTTCTCGTAAAGAAAAGAAGGGGGGTGTTTGGTGGACACAAAAATATAGGTATGCTTCCTATTCTAAGGAGTGTGAAAAGCACATATAAAAGGCTCTGTTCACATGAAGCGTTGTGGTGGGTGAAAGGGATGCATATATATGTGCAAGTATTCACTTATGAGTTATGCCTCACCTTGCATCCCCAAAATTTTAGCAGCCTGAATTTTTCAGAGGCTTTGTGAAATCTCGAAAAGCCCTCTTTGTGCAAAATCTCAATAAGACTTGTTTGTTTTTGTTATTAGGATTGTATAAATTCAAGGAGGAAAAGAGATTTAATATATCTACCTAACTAGCTATGATTATGGACATCTGCTGTCATGAGTATTTTCAAGTTTCACCTCTGCTAAATTAACCTATTGACCCCTTTTTCATCCAGGGAAATAGAGATTCAGCTAGATTAAGGCCAAATTTTTGAAAAGCGGCAACTAACTCTGAGTGCTTCAAGTTTTGAGTGTCCAACCTGAGACATGCTGGGTCTGTTTTCCACCATCCCCAGCCCAGAGGTGCTAAGTGCCTACTGCTCCAACTGGCTCAACTGGCATTCTGGCTGCTTAGCTACAGAAAATCAGGCCCAAGATGTCGCAAGACGAGCACCCAAAACTAAGGAATTGTCCACACTTAAAACACTAGAGTGGCACAGCTGCACCGCTGCAGCTGTGCCACTAAAGCGCTTCAGTGTGACACGACCTACGCTGACAAGGGCTTCTCCCATCGGTATAAGTAATCCACCTCCCCAAAAGGCAGTAGGTAAAATCCGCACCCCGAGAGACGTAAATGCACCGACCTATCCCCAGTGTAGACAACACGAGGTCAATGGAAGAATTTTTCCATTGACCTAGCTACCACCTCTAGGAGAGGTAGATTACCAACATCTGTGGGAGAAACCATCCCATCAGCATAGGTAGTGTCTACCCCAGGGGTTCTCAAACTGGGGGTCAGGACCCCTCAAGGGGTCGTGAGGTTATTACATGGGGGGGTCACGAGCGGTCAGCCTCCACCCCAAAACCCGCTTTGCCTCCAGCATTTATAATGGTGTTAAATATATTTAAAAGTGTTTTTAATTTATAAGGAGGGGGTCACACTCAGAGGTTTGCTATGTGAAAGGGATCACCAGTACAAAAGTTTGAGAACCACTGGTCTACCCTGAAACACTACAGCAGCACATCTGCAGCCCTCCCGCTGTAGCGTTTTAAGTTAAAACATATCCCTAAAATCAGACAAAACTGTGAAGATTGGTGACTAATTGATTTGTCTGGGAGACAATATAATCTGATTAAACAAAGGGATCACTCACCAGACTCCAATTCTAAACCTGGTGCTGACACAATGCAGCAGATCCTCAGGGCTTGTCTTCACTACCCGCCTGGATCGGCGGGTAGAAATCAATCTCTCGGGGATCGAATTATCGCGTCTCGTCGGGACGCGACAATCGATCCCCGAATTGACGTGCGTACTCCACCAGCGCAGGTAGGAGTAAGCGCCGTCGACGGGGGAGCCGTGGCGGTCGATTTGCCGCCGTCCTCACAGCGGGGTAAGTCGGATCAGATACGTCGAATTCAGCTATGCTATTCGCGTAGCTGAATTTGCGTATCTTAAATCGATCCCCCCCCCCAGTGTAGACCTAGCCTCAGATAATTTATACCATCTTTCTCCATTGACTTCAATGGAGCTGTGACAATTTATACCTGCAGAGAATCTGCGCCTGAGTTTGTGTTATCTTGGGCATGTTAATTAATCTCTCCGAACCTTCATTTTCACAGCAGGAAAATGGGGAATGCGAATAATTACCTACTTCATAATTAAATATTAGCAGAGCATTCAAAGAACAGGGAATAAAACTCAAGATCTTGTGGCTCCTAGTTCTCCGTGGCATTGGAAGGGGCTCTTTTTCATCCATATCCTTCTGAGTGGGAATTTGAGAAAAAGTGACTGTTTTCTTTTTCAAACATACTTTTATGAAACAGTATTTCACCCAGCTTCATTCCTTTCCAATTGGTTCAATTCGTGGAAGTTTTGCAAACTAGAAAGCAGGTGAACTACGTTTGAAAAGCTGTCATGATAAATGTTCTGCCCAGCTGTGGTTACAACACAGCAAAGCTCAGAGTGAAGGAATCCTGAGTCACAACACATATTATAGGGTCACCGTGCTGGTTACTGTTGGGAGCGGGAGTGGAATATGAGTTGTGCACTCCTACTTCCCCTCTGTGTTTGGTTTTGGGCCAGATAGATTCCTACTGTGAGAATCATGTCACTAACACTCCCATTTTTATGGACTTCAGCACAAACCTGCTTATCTTGTTTATAAGATTTATCCCATTAAATAGAACTACGGGCATGAGCAAAGCAAGCAGGGTTCAGCCAGCAAAGCTGCCTTTAAAGAGACCTATCACGGGTTTCTCGTTTGTTGTGCCCATGTTTCTGTACAGGATTTCACTGAGAGACAGCATAGTCCAGTGGGTGTGGCACTGTGTTTAGAGTCAGGAAACTTGGATTCTCATCCCAGCTGTACCATTACCTTTATGAGTGGCCTTGGGCAAGACACTTAACCTCTGTCTCTCAATTTCCCCATTTGTAAAATGAAATAATGTTGATTATCCTCTTTGGGAAAGCAGTTGGCAGTGCTCCACTAATTAGTAGCTAGTGCCTTGAGAATACATCCCTTCCGCTACTTTCTGACCCTATTGTTCCTGCATGAAGATCTTTTATATCTGTGTATTCACCTACATCTATCCTGAGCGCTGTGTGCTTTTTACCAAACATTAAAGCATAATCCAAATATCAAAGCCAACATCGCATATTTCCATAGCCAACATTAACCTCCCAACCAATACTGAAAAACTAAAGTATCAGAGGGGTAGCCATGTTAGTCTGGATCTGTAAAAAGCAACAGAGAGTCCTGTGGCACCTTTAAGCCTAACAGATGTATTGGAGCATAAGCTTTCGTGGGTGAATACCCACTTTGTCATGTGTCTGACGAAGTGGGTATTCACCCACGAAAGCTTATGCTCCAATACATCTGTTAGTCTTAAAGGTGCCACAGGACTCCCTGTTGCTTTTGAAAAACTAAAGATACTCAACTCTCCCACCTGTCACCTCTAGCTCTCCAAAAGCCAAAGAGAGGAAATAGGATTTGCATTGTGCCATTCAAGTGAACGGACTTGGGTTATTTTATCCAAGGGCCTCCACTAATTACAACTTCAGCAGTATCACATGCAGATACATACATATGTCAACACAGATTTTATCACACAACATACACTTCTAAGAATTTTGAACTTATCTCCTCCATATTCAGATTTTTCATGGTGCTTTTGTTGCCTAGTTCTCCAAAAGATGAACAACCTAAAAGATCAAACTGTCTGCCCCTCTAAAACATTGTTTATTTTGCAAACATACAGAATTCCTTAATTTTAAAAATTTGCTTTTAAAACAGCCTTCTTCGCCAATCACAGTTCATAGTTAAAAAACAAAATTGTTTAAAAATTGTTTACCTTCTTGTCTGCTTCTTGTCTTCTTGTCTGCTGAGTAAGTGAGCTCCGAGCAGCTTTCTGTGACTGCTAGAATATAAAAGTCTCTGCCACTCCCCCTGCATAATGTTCCACCCACTCACTGCAGTGGTGGTGAAATCATTATAATTTAGTCATGTCAAAGTCCCATCATCTTGTCGTTTCTTGCAGCGTTTTGGAGGAACATAGTGTCCAACTATCTGCAATTAGAGTTTTATTTTGACTATTTTGCCTGACAAGTCTAACAGTCATCTGTTGCCAATATCTCCTGATCACAAAACCAAGATACTCTTCACATTGAAACTCAGGATCCAGACCTGCAATGAGCTCGGTGAAGTTGGTTCCCTCGGGGACACCCCTTTGAAGTCAAGGGGGCTCTGCATGTGCACAGAAATCTGTCCAGGGAGAGCTCATTTCAGGGTTGAGGCCTGAGGGTGGTATTATCTTCAGAGTCTCCTTGCTTGGAATTCAGTCTAATTGCAGTAATAGAGGAAACAATTGAGATGTGTTACTTTTCCATTGCCTAGGGCCATCTCTCTTGTTATTTTATTTTATTTTATTTTATTTGAAGATAATACAGAAAGTTAGTTTTAATTTGTATTAAGATTTTAATCAAGAAGAGAAAATTGCCTCCTTGAACAATAAAAAAAAAATCCAAAGTCAGGACAGCTTTTAAATCTTAGTTACAAGTAAAAATAGATCAGGAGTGGCAGCTCGGGTGTGTTTCTAAAAGCTGGACTTTTTTCTGAGTTGTAGCTTCCCCTGCAACAAAACCTGATTCTCCCTGACTCCACTAGCAACATCAGAAAAGGGAAAGAAAAATCTGATGGGTACCAATGACAGCTCCTCTGCATACTTCTGCTGACTACCGTCTTATCTACGGCTATCCCAGTGAGTGAGAACATTGTACATTCCACCACTCAAGAACACCCAACTCTGTAGTGGAACATGGCAGGTAATTAGCCAAGACTGACTTTAAGGACATCCAATTTATAAGGTGCTCTCCACTGGTCACATGGGCCAGCACAGTCCTCTGAGATTCTGGACATACAAGTGCAGCTAGTTTCTCCTCAGCAGAGCCACAAACCCATCCTGCAGCTACAGAAGGTTTGAGGACGCTCACTGGAGAGGCAGTTCAGCTATCAAGCACCCAGCACAGGCAACTGGACTTCCAAGGTTTACTGATGTGGGGGCCAACAATGGAGCAATAGGCGATAGCTGGTGGAAGGGCAAACATTCCCTTTCCCATGGCTTTCTAGAAGCCCATCTCTAGAAGGAAACTGCCAGAATTTCAAACCTGAGCAATCACTAACTTTGCTGCTGCTATCGTGTAGGTCTGCAGGCAGGTGAAGGAAGGGAAGGAGTTTGTGGGGAATGTCATGAGAGGATTGTTTGGGGAGGACCTGGGAAAATGTACGTAGACTTTATGGGGAGAGATGGCAGCTGTTGCGGGAAAAGGACAAAGGCTGAAGGATAGCAAGGCGGTATTGAGGGGGAAAAGAAGTTTCAGAGTAGAGGATTCAGACAAAACAGGGTTAGAGAATTGGGAGAGCTGAGGGGATGTGTTTAAGAAGCAGATAGATTAATGGACAAAATAGGGTTAGTATGAGGGCCAGGGAGGAAATGTGGACTATGAAGAAAAAGGGAAAGAGATAGGGGAATGTTGGGAATGTAATGAGGAAAGGGGAAAACTGATGGGGGGGACAAGGGGAAAAGGTATAGGAGACTCACTGACAGAAGGAATTAGGTGGAAAGAATGGGCAGTGAAAGAGGCCCAAAGGAGAAAGAGAGATGCGCATGGGGTGAGAAAAAGGAAAGGAATAGGGAGAGACTCGAAGTAAAATACTATAAGAGGACAAAATAGAGAAATATAGCAAGAAAAAAGAGAATGGCCGTGAAATAAGAAAAATGTTATGTAAAAGGAACAGAAAGAAGGAACCAAAGAAATCGGGAAGGAAAAGGAAAAACAAGAATACAAACTTTTCTCTTTTAATTATATTTTGCATGTGTTGTGAATCCTTTTTGTCGAAGGGCAGTGGAGAATCAAGAGCCCAGATAACCAGAGTATCATGGCCATGAAAGCAGGGAAATAAAAAAGTTTGTGGAATCAATACGGGAGCAGGTGGAGGAGAGTCTAGCTTTGCATTATTAATTTTGGACTGGATACCCCTTAAACATTGCCCCCTAAAGCCAGCCTTGGGCTTGAGAGAAAGAAGGAGAAGCTGAGTACAAGGAGAGTTGCAAACTTTTCACAATGAGCATAATTGCACATTTCATAAAACATGAAATGAGTTCTGGAACCTATGATGTATAATTCCTCAAAGCAGCGTGTGTCACATCATTTTTCAGGCATATGCTGCTAATCTTTTTAATAGAAAGAAGAGATGGATGCAACTCTATACAACATCTTATCCAAATTAATTTGCAGAATTTAGGGAGGCAGACTGGAACTACCCAGTTTAGAAATTTGGCCTGGACACAGTGGGTGACATCCTGACTCTACTGAGGTCAATGTGGGTTTTGCCATTGACTTAGTGGGGCCAGGATTTCACCTCGGAGATAAAACGCCAACAGATTGATATTACTGTATAACCAAAAAGACCCAGTCAGAGACCTGTTGTGTTAGGTGCCAAACACACATGGTCCCTGCTCTAAGGACCTTACAACCTAATGAACAACATCAGGACCTGAGCTAACTTTCTGCTGGAACACGGGCCTTCCTGTCAGATTCCGGTCAGCGAGCAGCAGCTGGTAAAGCTTACAAGAGGGAGTCTTGCCCACTTGGGACTTAATTTAAAGCCCATTCAACAGGAGGCTTTTCTCTGACTTCCAAATGCTCATTCCGTGGCAGAGCAAATACAATGATGGTGGTGGTTTGTTTATTTGTTTCTCTTCTTGTCAGCCCCACATAGTCACCAGCCAGGTGCGTTCTTCCCATCTTGTGCAGCATCACCAGGAATAAAAACTCTGCAGATCCATTTCTGCCTTCAATAATGTCTGAGTGCAGCTCCATTGCCATGAATGACTTTGTTTGCATATGGGTGTAGCTGAGGGCATCATTCAGCAGAATCTCTCTGATTGGGTGTGGTGCACAAGATGAAAAGAACTCAGCATGACTCTTGGATCTTGGGGTGAGTTTGCTGGCAGCTAGTGAAAACAATAATCTCTTTGCTTGCAAACTGAGAAAATCAGATGTGGTAATCAGTGAGCCATCTGGATATGGAACTGAGAGGTCGCTTGAAGTCACTTTTTAGGGGAGAATCAAATTTAAGAGTGGGCTGGAGAACATAGAACAGGATCCATGAAGCATCTTCGTGTATCATCACAGGTTCCCTCCCTCCACCCCTGGGGTCTCCAGAGATCCCCAGGAATTGGAGAGTAAATGGGGTAGATGCTGGGAGAAGTTGGGGGAGGAGAAGGAGGAGCAAAGAAATTCAGAGCAGGGAGACATACGCTCTTACTTAGTTTGTAAACTCTTTGGGTCCCGGACCATGTTTTTGTTCTGTGTTTGTGCACCTAGCACAATGGGATGCTGGTCCATCACTAAGGCTCCTAGGCGCTATGGTGATACAAATAATAGTATTAGTAATAGCAACCTGTGGGAAGACCCTCAGGGAGAATTTTAGAAGGAGGGAAAGAGAGAAACCGCAAAAAGATGGAAGGAAAGCAACATGGAGCAGGGAAACAGACAGAAACAGAAGAAGCAAAGGAAGGGAGAAAACAATATGATTCCACAGGGTGACCCCAAAAAAGTGGAGGTAAATATGAAAGCAGAGGAATGAGAAGAAAGCATATGCTGCTTTCCAAAAGAAGTAGGCTGTAAATTTCTTAAAGCCCTTAGGAAAAATCCTTGGTGCAAAAATAACACAACTTAGGCAGTAGGGTCATCAGGAACAAAAAAAAAAAGCTGGATGGCTGATGTCACTATGGGGCAGAGTTACAACTGACCTTAACTGTGGATTCCATATTTCAAATGTTTGGGTTCTTTTGAGTTTAACCTTCACTCTGAATAATCTAACGGTTGCTTTTTATTAATGATAAAGGCAATGTTCTGCTAAGCCTTTTCTTACCATTGCACTACCTATATTTACATTGCACTCCAGCCTAGCACGCATCTTTGTCTTGGAATACATCCTGTGCTGGTTATCTGACTCCTTGCTTATACAAACTATGTCTAAGCAGGGTCTGAATGACCTCTCCCCTGACATCTAGTGATGAGCTGGGGAAAAAGACTTTAGGAACCAACCTTGTTTGCATAGACATGCCTACTCTGCCTAGGTGCTCAGCATCATGGAGCAGATTTGCCCGAATGATCACTTTTGACTGGTGTTGGATTGCAAGTCACTTTGGTGTTGAGTGCAGGAGTGATGAACGGTTGTTGTCCTTGGTATGTGAGTTGGGGGCAGAAGGCTGTGCTTGGCCTGCCCTGGTTGAAGGGTTCACCCTCAACTGAACTGCACTTGTTAAGCAGGGGGTAGGGAGGCCAAATCCCAGTAAAAGAGAGAGAGGTGTAGGGACAGGTGTTTGTACCTGGTGGTGTGGCCTCTGCTGAAATCAGAGAGCTGTGTTAAGTGGTGGGACGTCAAGAACCTCCAGAGGTTGTAGTAGGGAGGCTGGTGGCGGTGGCAGCGGCAAAAGTGATGGCTCAGCAGCCAACAGCAGTGGAGTGAACAACGGCACAGTGACGGAGGAAACAATGATGCAGTAGTGAATGGCAGCATGGAGGTCAGTGACGTGATGTGAACGATGGCACGGAAGCAGCAGTTGAGGCATTGCTTGATGCCTTCCCTCCAGTTTGGGCAGGAGGTGATCTCACATAAATGCATCTCTAAACTCTGAGTCATCGCTGGCCAAGGACCACAACTGTGAGTGGGCTGCGGTGGAGGGAGAGGGGAATGGCGTGGTAAGAGAACATTAGTTTGTCAGACTTTCACACTGCACTGTGAGAAACTGAGGCAAAGGACATTGCCCAGCCTACTCTGGGGTGGGAGTTTTGCTTATGGTTATATGCTTCTGAATCGTGCTTCTGGCATTTTCTCAAATTAATGCTGGGTTCCTTTCCATTTCTCATTAAAAGTTTTCTTTTCCATACACAGACTGCTTGCGAGAGAGGAAGTATGGCCTTTTAGAGGCACTCAGGGGTGGTGTGTATTTTTCCCAGATTACTGGGTGGGGACTCAAGCCAGTTGTGTATTATGTTGTTAAGAGGGACCTCTAGATATAGAACCCAACCTTCGTTGCTGCCAACTCCACCAGGCAGAAGGGTTATATATACCAGTGGTTTTCAAAGTGCGGGTCACGACCCAGTACTGGGTCGCCGAACGTAAGGCACTGGGTTGCGGTGGCTCTGGTCAGTGCTATCCGGCTAAGGCAGGCTAGTCCCTACCTGTTCTGACACCGCACTGTGCCCCGGAAGGGGCCAGCAGCAGGTCCGGCTCCCAGGCAGGGGGGCCACGGGGCTCCATGCACTGCCCCACCCCGAGCACTGGCTCCGCACTCCCATTGGCTGGGAACCTGTGGGCGAGAGCCGGAGCCGGACCTGCTGCTGACCACTTCTGGGGTGCAGTGCAGTCTGCGGTGCCAGGACAGCAGGAAGCCTGCCTTAGCACCCCCGCTGCACCGCTGACTGGGAGCCGTCCAAAGTAAGCCCGTGCCCCAACCCCATGCCCCAATCCCCTGCCCCAGCCCTGAGCCCCTCCCCAATCCAGAGCCGCTTCCTGCACCCCAAGCCCCTCATCCCCGGCCCCACTCCAGAGCTTCCCCCCAGCCCAGAGCCCTGACCCCCTCCTGCACCCCAACTCCCTGCCCCAGCCCAGAGCCCCCTCCCACACTCTGAACCCCTCATTCCCAGCCCCACCCTGCAGCCCTCACCCCCCGCAACCTCAACACTCTGCCCCAGCCCTGAGCCCCTCCCACACCTCAAACCCCTCATCCCCAGCTCTGTTGGGTCGTGGGCATCAACAATTTTCTTCAACTGGGTCGCCAGAAAAAAAGTTTGAAAACCACTGACATATACCACTAGTGTGGTGCAGCATAGTGTAAGAAAGGGAAATTGGTTGGGACTTCTCTGTCTCAGCTGGAGTACAGGCCCTTCCTGGACACTGCCAGACTATCCCTGAGAATGATGACTATTATCCCTGACTCATTAAGATGCTTCACTTTGCATGCCTAATGCGTTCCAGTTAGGCAAATAATTTCAGAAAGTTTTCCTGGGGCAGAAAAGCTGTTGTGCTAAGTAATTTCCTCTCTTTGTGCAAAATACTCTTTTCCACACGCTGGGCTGTTGTACTACACTCGGGTTTTTTAAGAATAAAGTGTAAAGAATTTCCTTGTTTGGTAAGTGATGTTTGGTAAGCCTCTTTCCTGAGTTATGTGAAGGAATTATGTGGAGAGGCAGGATAGTTCAGTAAGTAGAGCACTAGTTTAGGGCTTGGGAAAGCTGCATTCCAGTTCCTGCTCTGCCATGGGCTTCATGAAGGGTCTTAGGTGAGTCACTTAGTTTCTGTGCCTCACTTTCCCCATCTGTAAAATGGGGATAATAGTACTTCCCCACCTCACAAGGGTGTTGTGAGCATAAAGACTGTGAGGTATCAGACACTGTGGTAATGAGGTCTACATAGAGATGGAAGATGTGTACGATGAAACAGTGCTTGGTATCAGTGAGCAAACCAATCAGTTCCATGGACTTGCAGTAGATGAGATTCATCACAATTCCATCTTCAGCTGCGCCCTTTGGCACTCCACTGTGTCTCCAAGGACATCACACCACCTATTGAATCAGCAACAGCACTTTCTGCAATACCTGCCAGAAGTGTTTCTTATGAGATTTCCCATCAAATACTGTCCAGACCCAATCCTGGTTAGGTGGTGAGGTCAGATAATAGCTCACAGTGGGGTGGCATTAGGTCTGAGAAGCCTTGATTTCTAATTGTAATGGGAGGAGCATGTGTGTGACGTTCTATTTCTAATTCAAACAGCAAGCAAGTTGCAGCAAGTGAATATTTAGATATTTAGGCTCCTAACTTCCATTGACATCTGTGGAAGTTAGGAGCCTAAATCACTTTGTGGAACTGGGCCTTACTCACCAAATAGAATATTTTCACACTCTGTTATTCTGAAACTGGCAGGAGGCATGAAAAAAGGATTTTGGAAAGTCATAGTTGTAGCCAAAATAATTATTGCTCTGGGTTTCCTGGTCACAAGATCACTTCACCAAAAGGATTAGCCAGTTAGAGTATGTCTACACTGCAATTAGACACCATCGCTGGCTCGTGCCAGCTCACTTGGGCTCTTGAGACTCAGGCTGCGGGGCTGTTTGATTGCAGTGTAAATGTTCAGGCTTTGGCGGCAGCCCAAGTTCAGGGACCCTCCCTCCTCACAGGATGCTAGAACTGCAGGATTTTTATTGCAGTGTAGTCATACCCTTAGTTGTTCCTCACTTTATTGCACAGTGTTAGCTGATTGTCATTGAGAACATCCATTCAGAAGGAGAGAGATATTTGCAGACTGCTGGGAAGTGAACTATTTCCCTTTCTGTAGGCCCAGACAAGGATTCTACTAAATGTTTGCCATCCCTCATTTCCTGCTGTGATGGCTATGTATTATGGTAGCACCTACGAGCCCTATGTAGTCTCTAGATACACTTAGCAACATAAGTAGGGTTATTGCCACTATTTTAGAAATGCAGAAACTGAAGCACAGGACTTACGTGGCTTGCCCATGGTTACGCACAGTCTGTGGTATAGCTGTGAATAAAACCCAGAACTCCTGTCTTCAAACCAGCTCTCTAACCACTAGACCAGGGGTCGGCAACGTTTGGCACGTGGCTCGCCAGGGTAAGCACCCTGGCGGGCCGGGCCAGTTTATTTACCTGCTGACGCAGCAGGTTCGGCCGATCGCGGCCCCCACTGGCCGCGGTTCGCCATCCCGGGCTAATGGGGGCGGCGGGAAGCCGCGGCCAGCACATTCCTCGCCCGCGCCGCTTCCCGCCGCCCCCATTGGCCCAGGACAGTGAACTGTGGCCAGTGGGGGCCGCGATTGGCCGAACCTGCCGTGTCAGCAGGTAAATAAACTGGCCCGGCCCACCAGGGTAAGCACCCTGGCGAGCCGCGTGCCAAACGTTGCCAACCCCTGCACTAGACCCAGGGTTTTCCCCTGTGTTGCAGAATATTGTTTCTGGAAGGTAGATGCCTATATTTTCTGAGGCCATGGCTACACTAGAGAGCTTACAATGGCACAGCTGCACCTATGCACTGCTGTAAGCTCTGTAATGGAGCTGCTCTAAGCTAACAGGAGAGGGATCTCCCGTTATCCCCAATGAGAAGCTCTCCCTCCAACATAGCACTGCCCACATTGGAGCTTAGGTTGGTGTAACTTAAGTCACTCGGGGGGGCTTATTCACACCCCTGAGTGACATAAATTATACCAACATAAGTGGTAGTGTAGACATAGCCTGAGTCACATGCATTCCCACTGAGAGGGGCTTTGGGAATCCCCTTTGGCTTTGTTTTCAGTTCAGGAGTACCAAAAGAAGTCTCTTGCCTGTAATGTTCACATCTGTTTGGACTTACTGCAGTTTTTGAACTGCTGATATATTGGTTCCCAGGATGATCCAGAAATGTTAGGTCTGTTATCTTGGCTCAGAGGCTGAGGTGAATTTTCAGAACCCCACAATCTATCAGAAGACAAGGACCAATTGCAACATACTGACTCTGGAGACAGAGCTGGCTCCAGGCACCAGCGTCCCAAGCACTTCTCAAGGGGCGGCACTCCAGTTTTTTGGGTTTTTTTTGCTTAGGGCGGCAAAAAACCAAGAGCCGGCCCTGTTTGGAGGCTTTGCAGGCATTTTGCTGAAAACTCATTCCTAGAAAAATGCAGAACTCCAAATAAAGCTCCAGTTTACATTTGATGTGAACAGCTGGAAGAGATGCACTATTTAACCAACCATTTTAATTGTGTATCTCTCCCCATCAGTCATCGATTCATCACATAACCTTCTTTAGCTCAATATCTTAAAAAAACTTAATCAATATTTGGAGATGCAGTAACCACTTTTCTCATCTGCTGTTTTGACCACACAACAATTTTTTTAACAAAAAAATAAATCCAAAGTGTGTCTAGATCCTATCTGTCTGTAATATCGATAGTACAGGATTAAAGGGTGGGCATGAATATAACAGAAACCAATTTTTGGCCTTTGAACAACAGTTTAAAAGTAGACGACACACACTTCTTTTTATAATGCTTTATTCTGAATGGTATAAGGTAAACCAATACTGAACACATGCAGCAGGAAGACCTTAGCCAGAAATTAAACCTACTTACAGTGCTGTTATGTTTCGCTTGAAGCCCCTGTTCATAAAAAAATATCATTTTTTCCATTCTTGCATCAGGAATTAAATATATTAATCTAATCCATGTTAATGTTTGGATTTCCTTTTTACACATCACATTCATTGCGGGGATCGTCTTTAACGACTATTCTGAAGTCAGAAATGATAGGGCAACACAAGCCTGAGACGTGTGGCAGTTCTCGCTCCATAGCAAATGTTTGGTACATTCAGTATTTCCAGTTTTCATTTTCAGAATATACACAACATAGGCTCTTCATAGCTGGAACTGCCACTGAGCAGTAGTGTAGTCGAGGGTAAACTGAGTTTACCCACTTCTCATTCGGGGAATATAGAGTTCAGTCTAGGTTAATTTACCCACTTCTTTTTTTACCACTACCCCACTGCCACTTAGCTAACTTACACTGCCAACTTGATTTCATCATTTAAGGGGCATCATTAGGGAATTTCCAAGCTACTGGGGCCAGATCCTCCGCTAGTATAAAGTAACATAGCTCCACTGAGGTTGCCAGCTGAGGATCTGGCGCTTACGGTCACAACTGTAAGTATTATCATTAATTATTTTATTATCTAGCGCATTTCTTCCCTAGATATCGCTGCAGTTTATGAACGTGAATAAGAATTGTTAACTCCATGTTACAGATGGCAGCCCCAGTCCTCCAACAGACAGTGTAGACACACTGCTCAACCCGAATGGAGTCTCACTGAAGCCAATAACGCTCCACTCAAGCACACCACTGTGCCAGTGCACAGTCAACCGAAGGATCAAAGCTATCCCAAATGTCAAAATACTTTTTTTTTTTTTTTTGGAAGTAGGATTACACTTTGGAAAGATTCTGGACAAGCACAAGGTAAATTTATAGAAAACTGAGCCAGCTTTCATTATGAAATTCCAGATCCCTCACCAATTCCAATTCACCTTCCTCCAGGAAAATGGACTTTGATTTAATTTTCTTTTAGAAAATGAAATGCATCAGAGAAACATGAATGTTTGTTTGTTGCTGGAGATGGGGTATTTCCTGATGAAACACATGAGCGTTCCTGTGTGGTGCTAAATTCCTTATTCTAGGTGAGTGAAACAAAAGGAGTTAAATTGCATCATTTTATATGACTGCTGCATGTGAAAAGTATGTGGTGCTGCCTGTTTGATATATGAACATCTTAGATTACCTTTCAGTGGTGGTACTCAGGATGCAAAGCTTTACAGAAATATGAATCACAACAAATGGATTCTGCTTTTCTCAGTAGATATGCCCTATTTAAGGAGAACAGAATCTGCCAGAAAGAATAATGTTGCGGGTTTTGTTATGCCTAAACAAGAAGATAAATGGATGGTCAGCTTTAAATTCATCTTTGTGTTGCAGGATCCGATATCCTGGTACCTCTCTCAATTCAGCACCTTCTTCATTTACTTCCAGAGAGACTCTATGGGTGATCTGTGACAAAACCACGCCCTTAGTCTCAGACATTTCAGAGAAGTCTGCTACATTCTCATTAAAAATATCTGTCATCCCCAAGCTTTCCAGAACAGGCTTCAGATCATAATCCCCTTCCACCTTAAATTTGGGAAGAAACACGTTCACTTTGGTATTGGCCATCACGCTGGGATTGGTCCACTGTACTAACGTCTCAGGAGTGAGGGCCTGTTCAAGCTGAAAGAATAAGGCAAGGGAGCATATTAATGGTCAGTTTAAGGGGAAAAAAGACACTCCCCGCTGTCCTCCTCACTTCAAAAACCAAAGATAAGGGACTTAAACTTGCCCTTGATATATAGTAATTATCATGCCTAAGGGTAAATGGTGCTTTCAGTTCCATTGATATAACTCTGGTTTAACTCACTGGTGTAGGTTTCTATAGTAACTCCATTAAATGAGTATAATCTGGTCCTTAGCACATTACAAGTACTGTGTGAGTAATCATCACAATAGCCCTCTGAGGTAGGTACCTCAAGGAAATTGTGAAGGACAGCTTAAGTGATTTGCCCAAGGCCACATAGCAAGTGAAAAAGCAAAGCTGGTATGTGAGCCAAGGCCTCTTGATTCCCATGCCCACGAGCAATGGAATTACTAGCCTCTGTTTGCCAGAAGCTGGGAATGGGTGACAGGAGATGGATCACTTGATGATTACCTGTTCTGTTCATTCCCTCTGAAATGTGGCATTGGCCACTGTCAGAAGACAGGATACTGGGCTGGATGGACCTTTGGTCTGATCCAGTATGGCCATTCTTATGTTCTTATGTTCATTTGAACTAGACAACAGACTCAAGCTTCAAAATTCTGATCTGGATCTAGATTAGGGTGACCAGATGTCCCAATTTTATAGGGATAGTCCCAATATTTGGGGCTTTTTTTAATATGGGCTCCTATTTCCCCCCACCCCCTGTCCCAGTTTTTCACACTTGCTATCTGGTCACCCTAATCTAGTCAGTGTTTGTTTCCAGAAATTTATTTGGCCCAAAGTCTGAGGGGTGTGCAGAGCAGGTGATTTCATTGGAATCCATCTCGAACTTGAATTAAAGGATGTCTCATGATCTGAATACAACTTCCATGTATAAATGATAGTACCCACAAAACTGCATGTGCTTATGCTAGTGCTAACACAATTAGGGCCAGATTCTGAGATCCTTACTCACAGTGAGTAGCACAGAGGTAAGTGGGGTTCCTTGACCCTTAATGTCTGAACTGTGAACTGGCCGCGGTTCGCCACTCCAGGCCAATGGGGGCTGCGGGAAGCAGTGGCCAGCACATCCCTCGGCCTGCAGCCCCCATTGGCCTGGAGCGGGGAACCGCGGCCAGTGGGAGCCACGATCAGCCAAACCTGCAGAAGCGGCAGGTAAACAAACCGGCCCAGCCTACCAGGGGGCTTACCCTGGCGGGCCAAGTCCCAAAGGTTGCCGATCCCTGCACTAGTATATACCCTTTGACAAATGAGGGAGACTGAGGCATGAAAAGTGAAGTGACTTGTTTTTTTTACTTTTGAACAAGTTCAGGTCAGAGCTGATAAGAGAACCCAATAATCACGACTGTAATGCCCACAAAGATAGTTAGGTTCTAACAACCCTCTATTTCAATAGCGAGACAGGTTGGGTGAGGTAATATCTTTTATTGGACCAACTTCTGTTGGTGAAAGAGACAAACTTTGAGAACTCTGAGTAAGTTCTAAAGCTTGTCTCTTTCACCAACAGAAGTTGGTCTGATAAAAGATTACCTCACCCACCTTGTCTCTCTAACCTCCTGGGTCCAACATGGCTACAAATACACTGCAAATTTTAACTTCAGTGAAAGTTAGAAGCATAAGTACCTTTGTAGATCTGGGCCTAAGTGCTTTGCTATAATCACCAGGCTACACATACATTAACATGGAAACTAGATCTCTGGGCCAGATTTTTAAAGGTATTTAGGTGCCTAAAGATGCGGTGAGGCACTTAGTGGACTCTACAAAAGCACTTGGTTCTAGACACAGCACTCCAAGTGATTTCCTTTAGCTGAGGTGGAAATGCAATTTCACAAACAGGACATCAGGTGCAGAGAAGCAGGAGACAGTTAACTCCTAAGGAACCAATATCCTGTTCCCTTCTTAGTAACTTGAGAATAATACAGAAAATATACCTTAGAGGCAGAATTATTGTAAATGGAATGCTTCCCTTGGAAACAACATTTAAACCTTGTCTATTTCTCTTACCTGTTCCAAGCCAGTGGTATCATCCTCAATCTCTTTTGGTAGCAGAATGAGCATGCTCATGTGCTTGTTGAGGCAAGGGAGCTCAAGGATGGCTATTTTTAATTCCTTTACGTAGCCCAGGCAAAACGTAGCTTCCAGGTTCATCATTTGCACTGGTTTTGTTTCAGTCTGTAAAACATACAGGGTACAACTTGGCAGCCCCTTTCTTTCACAAATGGGATGGAAGGAAGGCAAGTATGTGTGCTTGGGTGAGAGTTGTACCTATGCATCATTTCTTTGGACTGGGGCATTTGTTTGCCTTCATATACAGTGAAACCTGTCTGGCCTCATTCCAGAATGACAAACATGGGTGGAAATGGCTTTCTACTTAATACACTGGGGGACACTTTGGGGAGGTTTCTGAAGACAGGAGGTTGCCGCAGATGGGTGGCCTCTGGTACCAGTTTCACTGTAAATTACAATGTATAACATCTAAAGGGCATTGCAATATCAGTCAGCCTAAAGCACCGAAGATATGCCAATGGCTGAGGTACAACATAATCAGGATGGGGTAGCAAAAAATTGGCAACAACTCTGCTACAAGTGGAAAGCTATAAGAGTGCCTCTTTTTTTATAAAGAATCTTACATTTTCCATAAACTCGGAGGAATGCATGGGAAAAATGGTTTTTTTACCCATGAAAGCTTATGCCCAAATAAATCTGTTAGTCTTTAAGGTGCCACCGGACTCCTCGTTGTTTTTGTGGATACAGACTAACATGGCTACCCCTCTGATACTTGTTTCCATAAACTGTTTTAATATTAGTCTGAAAGGAACTTTTGGGGTCCAATCATATGATACAGCCAAATGTTTCCTGTCATTAACATTTTGACTACTGTCAAACAAAACTATTAACTGATTCTGAGCTGGACCAACATATCATTGACCCAGTAAGAAAATAATGGTCCATGTTACACAAGCCAAGGACATGCTATTTCACTAGATGACATAGTGAAATACTGTGGCCTGAAATGTTCCTAGTTTGTAGATGACCTTCAGATAGGTGCTCCAAAGCTCTAGCATGAAGATCTAGATAGCTTTGCACCACCTCCTGGCTGAACCCAGACACTGTTGTCTGTGCTTTCCCTTGAAAACACCGGCTTAGTGTCTCCACTCCGATAAAATGGAAGTGTTGCTGATGGGTAGGGGGAAGCATTTAGACTGAGGAATGGGCGGGAACTGTGAGTATGCCTTCTCTGGGAGGTGCGACTAGCCTTCGCCAGTGCTGTTAACAGTCTCTGGGTTATGATGGAGTCGTTGATGTCTATGGATCATCAGGAGTTAGTTGTAGTGTGTTGTACTTTTTTCAGTCTCTGCATGGCCCCAGGCTGTGACCATTCTCTTTGACACAAATCCCACCACAGTGATCTACTGTTCTGTAACTTCTAGACTAGCTTTCTGCAATGTGAGCTACTTGAGGTTACTTCAAGGGTATCTGAAGTCTTCAGCTAGTGCAGTGATTTGTCTCGAGCTGGGGAGCCATTCTGAGTGTATAACACCAATATTCTGTGCCCTGCACTGGCTATCTCTTTTGTTTAGGATGCAGTTTCTGGTATTGGTTACAATCTCTGGGGTGCAGTTACCTGTGAGATTGCACTTCTCCCTCACTCACATAATGGCAGTTAATGGTCACTCTTTCTGTCAATGACACTCTAGTCATAGTGTAGTACAGCGGTTCTCAACCGGGGGTCTGGGGCCCCCTGGGGGGCAGCAAGCAGGTTTCAGGGGTCCTCCAAGCAGGGCCAGTGTTAGACTCACTGAGGTCCTGGGCATAAAGCCATGCAGGGCTGAAGCCCGGGGCCCTGAGCCCTGCTACTGGGGCTGAAGCCAAAGCCTGAGCAACTTAGCTTTGTGGGTCCCCAGGCAATTGCCCTGCTCGCTACCTTCTAACGCCAGCCCTGGCTTTTATATGCAGAAAAAGAGTTGTTGGGGCACTGGTGGGATGTGGAGTTTTTATAGCATGTTGGGGGGGGGGGTGCTCAGAAAGAAAAAGGTTGAGAACATGTGGTGTAGTAAACTTCACAGCATAGAGAAAAATATATATGGTAATTTTTCTTCAGATCATAGAAACTGATGAGGTGGGGGTCTTTGAAAGGTTTATATAAAACCACCAACACATTAAAATGTTAACCAGTTCAAGGCACCCAAGCCACAAAACGACAAGTCTCAGTAGAGAGCTCCATAACAGCCTAGTAATACTGAAGATTTCTATTTCAATTCTTCCAAACGTTTACGTACTTTGAAACAGGATAATTTAAATGCCTTTTTTAAACATACCTTGTTGATTTTAAAAGGACATTCTTTGATTTGTGCCTCTGGGAACTTCTTCATCCAGTTTGTTACAAAATAAGCTGTGTTAACCAGGAGGATCTTAGTCTGGTCATTTATACTCCCCTCATTCAAAATGTTCTCCATTTTACCTGTGCACATGTTTTTTTAAAAAAGCACGTCATTAATAGAATACAGCAATATTGTTGTTCGAATCGTTGATTACTCTGCCAGGTTACAATACTAGGGTTGGCTAGATACTGTACTCACAGATGAGGAAATTTAATTCAAGAGGGAGACACCCTACTTGTGATTTTTAGTATTTGTAGCCTAACTCGGGGGAGGGGGGGGGGGACCTGAACTTCCAAATGATGTAAAATATTTATTTTGTGTTTTATGTGGTGTTGGAATCCAGATGATTTTTCCTATATTGGGTATATTATAATAAAAAAAATTCTTAAAAGCTATTGATCTTTCATTTTTAGTGAAATAGTTACAGATGGTTATTTTATTTTTATAGTTGGTTACATTTTTACAAGGAATATTTTAAGGACTGTAGACCAAATTCATCTTTGGTGTAACTGCCTTGGAAGTAATGGATTTTAATGAATTTGATCCATTGTGGTCAGGGTAAATAGCAAGTGCTATTATGAGAGAGCTGCAGCCATTCAGACACTAGATACAGAAAGGTAATGGCTAGAGAGCTGCAGGCTTCTATAGCAAGTTTCTATGAGATACAGTTTGTAATTTAGGGAGCAAAAGGCAAAGTTCAAAGCTAGTTGCTGCTAATTTCAGATTGAGACGGTATCAGACGAATGGGAAAAAGCAAGAAGTGCTGTTTCAGTTATAGCACGCTACCGAGTACTGTATGGTACGCTTTAAAGTCATAGAAAGGTATTTTTGTTGTTTTCCAGACACTCTAAAATTTTAGCAATGTCACGAAAGGAACTGGATTGACAGCATTCTAGACTCATAACTTTTCTTTATGCACAGACTTAGGCACAAAATAGGCAGTACAAGCTACCTGCACAATCCCACCTGTGCCAGTTCTGGAAGAATGAAAATCTGAATCATGTATATCTAATTTCATAGTCCTACCACTGGGGGTACTAGTGACCAAGAAATCCTGTGAGTGCTCAGTAAATAAACAGTGCTATCAAGCCCTGTGCTACTAAACTCAGCAGCAGGCTGGCAAGAGCTGGGAATGCAACCCCTCTAAGGAATTCTGCACACTCTGTCCTGGGACCCTTAGTCTCCTGGTCACTGATTCAAATCTGGTATCCATTGGTGCTGTCCAAAACATCATTAACTTCTGACAGCTGTTTGGTGGCCTATTTGATATGAGTAAGTGATCTCAGTCCAATTATTACATAAAGACAAATCCAGATAAGGAAATATCACCACCATTTGGCACCTTTATGTCAGCAAACAGGCCAAGGAATGAATGGCCTATATGAAATTAATTGGGGGGGAAAACCCACAAAATTTGGAATCTGGGGAACATTTGCCATTAGCATACAACTTTAAAGCAGGTCAGATATTGGATTAAAATTATTAATACGGTCCTTTGAATGTTTGTTTAGGCCCGAATATGAACCCCTTACATCAAAGAGCAATTATTCTCAAATTGACCCATTGAAGTCAAGTGTAACTACTCACCAGGATAAGGAAGGCTTTCACAATCTAGTCCTTAGTTCAGTTTCACTACTGCATCTTTTCTATGTCAGAATATATTTAACATCGTTAATCTTAAGGATCACACTAAAAAAGCATGTTCCCATTTCTTTCACTACATATTTATGTCTGAAAATGTTAGCAAAAAATGTCACAAGGGACCAGAATTCTCATTTCTCTTCAGAGACGTTAAGTAGGGTCTCCTGGATTAAACTATACTTGCCATCGGTTAGCTCCGAAACAGATTTGTTGATCTGCTGCCTGGTTTCCTCCGTTTTTTCTTTGAAGTCTACTAGTTCCAGTTCAGATGGAAATGGTCTCTTGGTGGCATTGATAAACTCCTGAAAGACACAAAGAGTCAAATACATCCTGGGTGCAATCCCACTGATTTAATATTCCTACCACATGGGTTCATTCGACACAAAGAGATCCTGTGAATGTCATCAGCTCAGAGGTTCAACAGGAGTCAAGATTCAATTGTATTACATGAGGGAATAAATTGACCTATGGCCTTTAAAAAGTGCCTATCTTACCACAATTTGAGATGATAAAATGACACAACATGCATAGTCTTCCTGTTGCAAATGATTGGTAAAAATAGACTATTCACACAATCTACATCCTAAACATCCTGACAATATATTTGAAGAGTTTAATGGATGCTATTAGGCCGCCACTAAAATAAGGCTGAAAAACAGTTTACATGATTATATCTTTGTTTTCACTGGATTTTAGCTTTCTGAAAAAAATCAGCTTTTGGGCTGAAATTTTCCGTGCTTGAGCTCTGTCCAAAGGAGTGTTGTTGTTGGTTTTTGTTTTGTTTTGTTTTTAATTTTGAATGAAATCTCTTCAGCCATTTTTGAGTGCTGCAAGTTGAAAAAGCAAACAATCACTTTCCTTTCTTTTTAATTGTCATACTTGGTTTTTTCCCACACAAATGAAAAAACAGCTGAGCTTCCAAACCTGACATACATAATCATAATATATGTGTGTGTGTGTGTGTGTGTGTATGTGTGTGTGTGTGTGTGAATTAGGGGCACACTTACACACCACCTTTGGACTCATGAGTTTGAGATTGGAAGAACTTGAGGTGACATAAATCTTTAACCCAGCATAAATGCCTATTGTGCCTTAAAGCCTTTTTACTGTAAAGATTTCAGGTTGTTTAAATATTTATGCAGCTGTAAGGAAGCCGACATTCTTATCCTGACATAAATGTTTAAGTTAGCAGAAAAGGTTCTTAACCATCTTAATCATATGAGGTTATTCTGAGAGTTGATGCTGCCTTAATGATTTTCCTTTTTAAAAAAGTCTGGCACATTAAATGCAAATAAACCCTGTTAATGCAAAGTTAATTGCACAGTGGAAGTCTCCAAAAATCAGGAAATGCCTAAATTAAGGTTCCAGATTTAATGTTGATGTACCGGTATTGCATGTGGTAATTCAGCTCCTGTTTGTCTGGATAAACATGTGTAGCTTAATATATATAATTTATATCGCTGTTCATCATAAAAGACTTAGCATAAAATCACACCGAATGTGCAATGCAGAAGTGTTAATGCTGCTACTAGAAACTTAACTTTTTCAATCTCTTTTTTTGTTTTTTAACTTTTTTTAAGGTAAAATTACAAGAAAATTTTAACATTCTACATTGTACATTACTTAATTGATGGTGCTACTTATTTGACAATGTTTCCATCTAATAACACATATTACTACTAAACCCTATTTGTTTAGTAGTAATATGTGTTATTAGATGGAAACATTGTCAAATAAGTATATCACAAGAGACTTTTATTTAGCTTCCACTAACCACTCAATACTTTAAATTAAAATTTAAGCATGTCTTGTACTTGAAAACTTCAAGCCTGATATTAGGGAAAAGAAATTGTAATTGGTGGAAGCTATAGAGTAATTGTTGGGGGGAAGAGAACTTTTTTCTTTGGTCTTGTTTTTCTTAATTTAAAGTGACACTAACTTGATATTAAGTCAGTTTCCAGATGTGAGTAAAAAATAGTTTCAGGTAACAGACTGCCCCGGGCTCCCCATTCTAATTATTGTGGTTTTACAATCACAAGGAAAATGACCCATAACAAAAAAGTGAAACTGACTCTATAGGGGAAACAGTGAAACTGATACTACACAGAATCGCCTGGAAAAACAGAGAAATAGATTTTTAGCTATCTTTAGATGATTACAGTCTCCTAGGTCAGTGGTTCTCAATTAGGGGTCTGGGCCCCCTGGGGGGCAGCGAGCAGGTTTCTGGGGGGTCTCTAAGCAGGGCCAGCATTAGATTCACTGGGGCCCAAGGCAGAAAGCCAAAGCCCAACCACATAGGGCTGAAGCCCAGGTCCCTGAGACCAGCCACCTGGGGCTGAAGCTGAAGCCTGAGCAATGTAGCTTCACTGGGGCTCCTGTGCTGTGGGCCCCAGGCAATTGCCCTGCTTGCTACCCCCTAACGCCAGCCCTTGCTCTAATATGCAGGAAACCATTTGTTGTGGCCCAGGTGGGATGTGGAGTTTTTATAGCATGTTGGGAGGGCCTCAGAAAGAAAAAGGTTGAGAATCCCTGTCCTAAGTAAAACAATTTCAGACAGTAACATTTTAAAGCTGATTAATACTGTTGCTATGTTGTGCAGGGTCTTCAAGGCACAGAAAAGTCATTTGTGTTTGATGGGAAAGGGAGACCCAGGGAAGGGAAAAAATTAGATGTGATCATATATTTAAAGACTATCATAATGATTGTGCACAAGGAGGCAGAGTTAAGGCAGCATGGACAACTTTAATTCTGGCATTTTGTAATTTCTGAGCACTTGACTTTGTAACTTTGTTTTTTATTTCAACAGTCCATGCTAATGTATAGCTAGACGGAAATTAGTAAACTACCATTATATCAATTTTAAGTAAGGGGGCTTACTTTCTAAAGTTACTAGAATAGCATGAAAAGGGAGAGATTTTTGATTATTAGTAACTTGTTTAGTGTTGACGGTAAGCTAGGCATTTTGATAAGTTGGCTTGATTAAAAAATTTTTTAGAAACAAATGCAGTTTAAGTGGATAAAGACATTTTAATTCTGAGGCCAACACAGTAACATCCAAACAGACAGTCTATTATGTTAAAATAACCATAAGGCCTGTATAGCCAGTCAATATATTGGCCAAGCAGCCTATCAAATGTATTCCTTAACTACTTACCGTGGTGGGGTTCAGAGACTTTTCTACATAGAGCCGTTTGACCATTTTCAATGAAAAGAAAGAGCTGAGTTTGGAAACATCAGACGTTACTGTTTGGAACCCAAACAAAACATCTTTGACGTCTTCTAAATGGAGTGCCTGTTAATGAACATGTTAAGATATTATGCGTCTTTCTTGGCTTAAAATCCCTAGCTGTTCAGTAAAAAACAGTACTAGTATTTGGCCACTGTCATTGCTCCTTATATTTACAATGGTAACAAAGCTTCTTTCTCCCCTTATAAGCCCAGTCTGCAAATCTCACATAAAGCTAAAGTCCTGTGCCTGCAATGTTATTTGTGGAAATAGTCCCACTGAAATCAATAGGACTACTCATGCAAGTGATGCTAATCAAGTTTGTCTTTTCAGCATTGGGCTGTCACTGTGTCCACAAATTCCAATCCCTCCAAAAAAAACTTTGAGTAACCTCTTGTAGCTTGAGAAAACATCATTCTTAGGATCAGGACAGCTGAAACTTTTTAAAAATTTGAAGCAAATTACAGACGCTTTATTGAATTATAACTTTAAGGTAAGGAAATATCAGTAGTTCAAACTTCTTATGCATTTACACCTCCCAAAGAATTAGTGAACAGGGAAGAGCAGTTTTTAAACAACACAGTGGTATATAAACTATTTGGGGGTGAAGGGGGAGCGGAAGCAGAATTGCTTAAAGAGTAATCAGATGCCAGCAGCTACAGTGACATGAAAAATACAGCTGATGATTGGGTAGCTAACTCAGAATGCAAAGCCCAAGCATTCAAAAATCATGAGTCAGGTTCCAAAAGGTCATGAGATTTTTTTTAAAAAAAGTGTTGGATTCTTTTTAATTGTCTTCTGGTTTCTGAGCCTTTCAGGTACACTCCGATCACCATTTTATGCTTTTCTCAGCAACTATGATGGCTAGAAACCTTCTTTTTAATGTAAGCAGTGGGGCTTTTTACTAATCACCTTCCTTTAAAAGCCAGGGCTTTAAGAAAATCACCAAATATTACGAAAGTCACAATGAAATCCTGAGAATTGACTATACTGCTACCCCTTTAAATGTAAGTGCTGATTTTCGCTTTTGGACAGTGGGAGGAGAATTTCTAGCAGTTTCAATTTGAAGATCGCCTTCTAAATTTAAACTAATCAATACCATTAAGTTTGTCACACTGCTTTAAATAAAAAGCCCCGCCCAGCTCTCATCAACTCCCCACTGGTCATTACAGTGTCTATTTCAAGTTCCTGAAATGAGGCACAGGGAATAGTAGAGTGTAATTGCCCCTTCCCCACATCATTCCTTCCCCTGTAGATGTAATCCATTCACTGCCAGTGTGTATACGCTATGTCTCCCACCACCTTATTTATTTCCCTGCAAGTGTAACCCTTTAAGTGCCCCTCCTCAGCAGGTATAAGCACACAAAATGGTTGCTGAAATGTTCAAGGATGATTCCAGAAATTTGACTGGCTAATATATAGGGTATTATCTTCATAGAGATGTTGTGTAAATACCAAGGAGACGCGTATCCCCTACAGAAAAAAGAAAAGCTCCAAGACTATGTTATCTTCTTTCCAGTTTGTCTTTGTAACCATAGCAAAATTGTCTTGGCCAAGCCTCACCCATTATCTCCTCATGAAGAGTCCCACATCTTGATTGCTATTGTTTAAGCATGGGAAATACATCTGTATGGCAATTACAGCATACATGAAGCAGTTAGTAAAGCTGCAGCCCTGTTAGTTATCCAGCAGGGGGAGACTCTTCAGCAGTTTGCACATCAGCAATACTTCCAGAGCTATATCAGCGCTTATCTTAGGCCTGGTCCACACTACCCCCCCACTTCGGACTAAGGTACGCAAATTCAGCTACGTTAATAACGTAGCTGAATTCGAAGTACCTTAGTCCGAACTTACCGCGGGTCCAGACGCTGCAGGCAGGCTCCCCCGTCGATGCCGCGTACTCCTCTCGCCGAGCTGGAGTACCGGCGTCGACGGCGAGCACTTCCGGGATCGATCCGGGATCGATTTATCGCGTCTAGACAAGACGCGATAAATCGATCCCAGAACATCGATTGCCTGCCGTCGGACCCGGAGGTAAGTGTAGACGTACCCTTAGGGGACACTGGCACCTGGCAAGGAAGGGTCTACGGCACACTAGTTTGCCACATAGTAGCACCCAGGGTGGACACTGCTACAGGGCACTACCAGTACATCAAAGTACACTACATACCTTTCAGTGCACTGTAGCTGTGTCCACATGGGCCATCACTGCTTGTTCTACTGCATTAAGCCTCTCGACTACTTTCAGGGGAAAGGGTGAATTTTATTGCCAATGGAATTAAGTACTTTTACAGTAGAACCTCAGAGTTATGAATACCAGAGTATGAACTGACCGGTCAACCACACACTTCATTTGGAACCGGAAGTGTACAATCAGAGCAAAGCAGCAGGGACCAAAAAAAGGGGGGAGGGAGGGGGAAGCAAATACTGTACAGTTCTGTGTTAAACGTAAACTACTAAAACAATAAAGGGAAAGTTTAAAAAAAAAAAAGGTTTGACAAGGCAAGGAAACTGTTTCTGTGCTTGTTTCCTTTATATTAAGACAGTTAAAAGCATAATTTTTCTTCTGCATAGTAAAGTTTCAAAGCTGTATTAAGTCAATGTTCAGTTGTAAACTTTTGAAAGAACAACCATAATGTTTTGTTCATTTACGAACATTTCAGAGTTATGAACAATCTCTGTTCCCAAGGTGTTCGTAACTCTGAGATTCTACTGTACTACTAATGGATTTTGGCAAAATTTGTTTTATGCATGTTTCCCTAGACATCCCTGCAACACACCCTGCTGTTAAAACACCAGGCCTATCCTGAGTAGGCATTGCCAATCATGCTGAATTGTGCTGTAATGAAAAGCCATTCTCCAGAAAGTTCAGTGGTCTCAATTGTGCAGTAAACCACAGTGGAACCCTGGTACTCCTGGGGGAATTCTGCACCACTGCACATACACAGAATTCAAGAATTTTTTTTTTTTAAATAGAAAATACATTCTGCTGGAAAGGTGATACAGTTACTCCTTTTGCCCACCAGGGGCTGCCAGAATATAGCAACTGCTCCCAGGTGTGAGCAGCCCCAGCTATGGATAAAGAAGAGAAAAACGCTGCCTTGCTCACAGCATCCTGTCCACGGGGGCAGGTCAGGAGGCACGGTATATATGGGGACAGACAGCATGGAACTGCTGGGGGGGTCACAGAATTGGGTTCAAAAGGGCTAGTGGGGGGGACAGACTGGGGCAGGGGCTGAATGGGAGTGGGGGTGCAGGGATGGGGAGGGGATACAGGAATGCATGGGGATAGTGGATGGCTGAGAGGGGGTGAACAGCCACATGGGGTTGGGGGGAGCAGGTGCAGCGCCACATGAGGGGAGGGGCATGGCTGAGTGGGAGTTCCAGGCCACATGGGGATGGAGGGAGGGGTGGCTGACTGGGGACACAGGGACAAATGGTGACGGGGGAGAGAGTCAAGGGATACATGGGGACGGGGGATGGGGCTGGCTGACTGAAGTACAGGACCACATGGAAGGAGGGGATGCAGGGCCACATGGGGACAGGAGGAGAGGGTGGCTGAGTGGGGGTTCAGGGACACATGGGGACAGTGGAGAGGGGGATAAAGGGATACATGGAGATGGGGGGGAAGAGCGGTGGCTGAGTGAGGATGCAAGGACACATGGCGATGGATCAAGGATCGGCAACCTTTGGCACGTGGCCCATCAGGGAAATCTGCTGGCGGGCTGAGATGGTGGGCCAAGGGTTGTGCTGTGGTGGCCAGCACAACCCTTGGCCCACACCGCTTCCTGCAGCCCCCATTGGCCTGGAATGGCGAACTGTGACCAATGGGAGCTGCAATTGGCCCAACCTGGAGACGCTGCAGGTAAACAAACCATCCCAGCGGATTTCCCTGACGGGCCACCTGCCAAAGGTTGCCGATCCCTGCGATGGATGGTGCAGGAACACATGGAGACAGGGGCAGATGTGCCTGACTGAATGAGAGAGGCTGGGGGGGTGTCACGGAGTCCTCAGGCAATGCTCTGGAACTACTTTGTATGAGGCCAGTCAGGACTCTGGTTTAGCATCTTCCCCCCTCTGAGCATACTGTTGCCAGGGCAAGAGGCTTACACAGCTTCAACCTTCCTGGATCTGACCTCAGAGCATTCAGCAACCCCTTCCACACCATGCGCTTCCCACAGCGAGTCCACCCAGGCAGGTCTCCTGGGGAAGCCAGAGGGCCCTGCACCCCAACTCCGCAGTCAGACATGACTCTCAGCCAACCAGTAAAACAGAAGATTTATTAGTTGACAGGAACACAGCGTAGAACAGAACTTGTTAGCAAAGAAATCGGTGACTTTCAGCCAAGTCCATCTTTGGGAGTTCTGGGCCAGAAGCCCTGGACTCCCCCTCTTTCAGTCCCCCCAAGCAGACTACCCAGCTTCCAGTGACCCAACCTCCAACACCCACGTAGCTCCTCCTTGTCTTTGTCTCGTACCCCGGGCAAAGAGACACCTGGTCGTCACCGGGTTGTATCCCCATCCTGGGTCTCAGGTTACGAAGGGCACCAGTCATAGCATATGTGCAGGCAGCTGGAGCAGCCTCACCTGCCCCAGAGGTCTCAGCCAAAGTCACACACCCCTATTCCCACCACCAAGGTATTGGTGCAGCACACAGGGAAACTGAGGCACACACCGTATTCATGCAAAACAGCTAGACTCACCTACAACATAACAAGGGGGAAATCCCCACTTTGTCCCAAGGCGTCAGCCAGAGTCTGCATGGTGAAGGCTCCCTAACAATCCCTCCCCCCCGCCAAAAATTTGTTCCATACTTCTTCCACCCACACCCAACAACTCTCCAAGTTCACACCCAGCCTCCTTCCCAGCAATTATTTTCCTCTCCCTAAGCTCCTCCATTAACCCTGATTTCCCCCAAGGCTTTGCACTCCTTCTGAGGGGTTGGGTGAAAATATGGTTTTGTATTTTAGTTTAAATGAATTATTACTCAGAGTTCTGTATTACTATGTCTAGTAAGGAATCTATTTGTCAAAAAAACATTTCCTGAACCTTTTTTTGTTGTCTGCATAGACATAGTTGCTGACAGGTATTTTTAAATTACAAAATAATTGAAACTAGCATAATAACGTGTTATTTTGACAAATAACATATGCAGAATTTTGCAGAATTTTAAAATATTGTACACAGAATTTTTATTTTTTGAGTACAAAATTTTAAATTTTTGGCACAGAATTCCCCCAGGAGTAAACCCTGGTCTGAAAGAGATGCAAGCCTTGGTGCAATAGACCATGGTATCACCTAAACCAGGGATAGGCAACCTATGGCACACGTGCCAAAGGCGGCACGTGAGCTGATTTTCAGTGGCACTCACACTGCCCGGGTCCTGGCCACCGGTCTGGGGGGCTCTGCATTTTAATTTAATTTTAAATGAAGCTTCTTAAACATTTAAAAAACCTTATTTACTTTACATACAACAATAGTTTAGTTATATATTATAGACTTAGAGAAAGAGACCTTCTAAAAACGTTAAAATGTATTACTGGCACACAAAGCCTTAAATTAGAGTGAATAAATGAAGACTCGGCACCCCGCTTCTGAAAGGTTGCCGACCCCTGACCTAAACCATACCCTTTCCCACACATACACATGTTGGAAGAGCTTTTACTGTATACTATTACCTAGCAGGGGAGTTCAACTTTAAAAAGAATAAGTAAATACATAGTCTATAATAGCCAGTTGCATACTTTTGTACCTAAAAGTGAAGGTAGCGGCTCACCTTTATCATTTGGGTTGCAGTGTCACCTTTGGTAGCTTTATATGCCAGAGCCAGAGAAGTTGAAGTACACAGTGGAGCAAAAACAATATTGGCTGTTTTGTCCTTCTCACACAATTTTTTGAACATATCAACTGCAAAGGCAGTGTTTGCTAGACGCAGAGCATCGATAGCCATTTTCCTGAAACAGAAAAAAATAAGACCAAGGTAACTAAAAAATCTACCACTTGCTCATGCTGTAAAGATTTCTGGGGTGCAACACTGATTTGTTCATCATAACACCAGCAGGAAGCGGGGGAAGTTTGGCCAGATCAAGATAAAACAGTGCATGTTGAGGCACAAAGGGCCAAATCTGTATTTAATCTATTTTTGATGTATACAATTAAACTACACAGATTTAAAAGGTACCTCTCCTGTGCTCGAGGTACCCCTGACACTGAAACACCCCTTTGTTTGTTTCATTGACCTTTGTGACTCTTGGTTCACAATGAACTGTTCCATCAAAGCCTACGATGAATTTTTGTGCATGTTGATCTTCTAGAGCAGAAGTTCCCATTCCCAGATGGTGACTGGTGGCCCCCTCACTAGTGCTCAGCAAAGAGCAGGCTGGTCCTGTAGGCTGGGATTTTCAAAGAAGCCTAAATGAGTTAAGTTCATGTTGTATCCTTTTGAGACTAAATCCCTTTGAAATTCAATGGGAGTTGGGTACCAAACTCCCTTAGGTTCCTATGGAAATCCCAGCTATTGTGCTGACTTATCATTTCCAACTGTTTACATTGCAATTGCTTTCCTACGATTTTTATATGTAAGCAATTACTGCCATTGCCACAGGGATGTTTAGGTGATTTGTGAAATCAGGAAGAGATTGTCCATGAGACAATCTTTGTATTAAAATGTGGTCCTTGATATGAAAGTGTTTGGGAACATTTTGATCTTGTAGACTGTCAAGTTATTGGGAACAGATTTGGGCCAAATTCAGCCCTCGTGTAAGGAGGTGTGCCTCAGCTGTACTGTAGTCAATAAGTCTAATTTGAATAGTAGGATTTAAGCATTCCTCTGGATTTATAGAAGAATATGGCCCATTGGTTGAGTTAATTTGGGCCACATCTGTCCGCAATACTATGATGTCTAGAAGATAGAAATGTGGAAAAACTCACCTTAACTGCTCCACTGTTTTTCTGTGAAGTAACACAGAAGGAGACAGAAAAACAGAAAGTCTGAAACATTGGCATCAATGGGAATCTTGCCATTGACTTCTGTATGACTAGAATTGTACCCTGAGACCTTAACAAAAGTCACTTAGCTATGTGCTTGAGATGAACTAGGAAATACTTGTATTGTTTTGTATGAATACAGTACATGTCTCTCTGTGGGTTGTTTGTTATGGGTTACTTGCTATAGAATTAGATCAAAAGGGAATGTTAAAGGAATCAATCAGGAAAGGCAATAGAAGGCCTAGATAAGAAGCATCCCAACAAACACTCAAACACAATAGCCAGGTTTATAACTACTCCTCATTCCCAACCCTGAGTGACACATCACAGTGTTTTGTCAAGGCTGAGGAGAGAGAGATCAAAGGGAATACTAAGCCAAGACATCAAGCCGTGAAGCCCCCTTACCGGGTGACAGAGCCCAGGCTCCAGCCCAAGGAGGAATTTCTACACTGCTATTTTTAACTCTGTAGCATAAGCCCAAGTCAGCTGACCTGGGCTCTGAAACTCTGCTGCATTCTCAAACATTTACTAAGCTATTTTACATCTCTGTTGTCATAACCAGAAAAGATCCCATTAGGGTTGCCAACTTTCTAATCGCACAAAACTGAACACCCCTGCCCCGCCCTTCTCTGAGGCCACGCCCCCCCTTCACTCCATTCCCCCCTCCTTCCATTGCTCGCTCTCCCCCATCCTCATTCATTTTCACCAGGTTGGGGAAAGGGGTTGGGGTGCGGGAGGTTGTGAGAGCTCCAGCTGGGAGTACAGGCTCTGGGGTGGGGCTGGGGGTGCAGGAGGGGTCTCCGGGCTGGGGTTGAGGGGTTCAGAGTGCGGGAGGGGGCTCAGAGCTGGGGCAGCGGGTTGGGGTGCGGGAGGGTCTGCGGGCTCCAGCTGTGGGTGTGGGCTCTGGGGTGGGGCCGAGGATGAGGGGTTTGGGGTACAGGCGAGAACTCATGGCTCAGGCAGGGGGTTGAGGTGCAGGAGGGGGTGCAGGGTGCAGGCTTTGAGAGGGAGTTGGGGTGCAGGAGGGGGTTCTGACCTGGGGCAGGAGGTTGGGGTGTGGGCTCTGGCTGGGCAGCACTTACCTCAGGAGGCTCCTGGTCAGTGGCGCAGTGGGGCTGAGGCAGGCTCCCTGCCTGCCCTGGCTCCACACAGCTCCTGGAAGCGGACAACATGTCCCTGCAGCCCCTAGATGGAGGGGCCAGGGAGCTCTGCGCACTGCCCGTGCCCACAGGCACCATCCTCGTAGCTCCCATTGGCTGCAGTCTCGGTCAATAGGAGCTGCAGAGTCAGCTCTTGGGGCGGGGTCAGCGCGTGGAGCTCCCATGGCCACCCCTGCGCCTAGGGGCCTCAGGGACATGCTGGCTGCTTCCAGGAGCCGTGCAGAGCCAGGGCAGACAGAGAGCCTGCCTTAGCCCCGCTGCGTCACCAACCAGAGTTTTAACGGCCCGATCAGCTGTGCTGACCAGAGCCACCAGGGTCCCTTTTCAACTGAGTGTTCTGGTCGAAAACCAGATGCCTGGCAACCCTAATCCCAAGTAGCAGCAGAGTATGTTGGAACTGCAATGAGAACCACTAGCCATGTGGACAATGGACTGTCTGTAATCAGGTACCTGTTCAATATTGCATGTAGCAAATTATTTTTTTTGCACATTGTGAAAGAATTTGTACACAGTTACCTCCATATACATAGTAAGTGCAAAGACTTCTGACTGTGTAAATTCTAACATTTGTGTGCACAAACTGTGTAGTTGTGGTATGGGTGTGGTATGCATGCACATTGCTGTGTGTATGCAGAGAGATGCTGCATAGGGGACCCTTTGAAAATGTGGCCCTTGCTGTTTAGTAGAAACTTCTAAAATAAACAATAGTATTTGTAAATTTTATGGGAATACATATGTGTGCATATTAGTGTCTCCTGTATACTAGAATTAACTTGTCATCTTAATAGTCAAGGTTTTTTATTAGAGAGGGCCTTTTATAAGAAAAATAGCTTTGATTTATTTTTAATTAACTTCTGTATGTAATTCTAGATTCACTTTTGTAAAGCATTTGGAGATATCTTTAGTCTAAAAGACGCTATGTAAAAAGATTATTGAAATGTATTGCACAATTTAATTATATGAAGCAACCAAATGGCATCATACTAGGTCCCCGTTTAAAAAACACACCTAATTTATGCTGCATTCTTGCAAGGTTTTCTCAGCGTCAGTGAATATTGGCAATGGATTCATTTCCTTGCAAGACGCACCTGTTTCCCAGCAACCTTTCAAAGTATACCAAATACTTTGGTAAACATATGCCATGAGTGTTCTATCATATTTTTACCACAGCTGTATGCCACACTGTGGTGTGCATAGCATGGCATTGGAAATGTGCCTTAAATGCTTTGAGGCGTAAGGAAGAGAGCCACGTGTCTGCTACCACCCAAGAATTGCAACCAAATCTATGCTACACACTCATACCCACAGACAGGCATGGCTTATTCCTAGTAGAGTATAGCTCATTCATTTTACATTTTGTATTGAGCTCTTACATAAATGTCTTTTTAAGTTTTGAGACCCAAAGGTTATGCAGTGAATCCTTCCATTGTGAGAAAAGCATTCATAGAAAATAGCAGAGAAAAGATTTATAAGTACTTATTGTTTTGACTTATTAGCTTTTAAATTTCTCGATCTTTTTTTCCCTTTCCCTGGACTATTTAAATTTCTTCTCCATACCCTAAAAGCCAGGCTGCCTTTTCAGTAGTAGTTTAGGGCTCAACTGCCACTTTAAACAAAACATGGAATATAGAACAGTTACAAGAGACAGGGAGGAAAGAACAGGTTAAAACTGTCCTTTTATTTCTCCTAGAGTCTTTCTCTCTTATGCACTTGCTAGTTACACACATTCACTTTTGTGTGTGTACAGATATGTAAAATATCACATACCCGCACTCCTTCCCAGGCTGCCTGCCTTATTACATACATGCCTCCCCCACCACCAGCACATACATTTTAACTTGTTTCCCCACGCTTCTGGTATAATGAAGGTAGGGATTATTTTGTTTCATTTTCAGTAACGTGGTCCCAGCCATGTACTACTGGGAGTTGGTGTACACGTGTGACATCATCAAAAAAGACAATGGACAATTGGCCTCCTTGGCAAGACTTACCAAAATGTAGAATGAAGTATGCAACTTATCTGAAAGATTTTCTTCTTAAATGCTAAACTATTCACCATCAGAATAGAATACTATACCTGAATCTGGTCCTTCCAGATTGTAACTAAAAGATTCTACAAAGCCATAATAGAATTATTAGAATCATAGAATACCAGGGTTGGAAGGGACCTCAGGAGGTCATCTAGTCCAACCCCCTGCTCAAAGCAGGACCAATCCCCAGACAGATTTTTACCCCAGTTCCCTAAATGGCCCCCTCAAGGATTGAACTCACAACCCTGGGTTTAGCAGGCCAATGCTCAAACCAGTGAGCTATCCCTCCCCCCTCTCATACTTAATGCAAATCATTCGACTGTGGAAATGCATGTGAGTTAAGTGTCTGACTTGGTTTCCAGAGAGTAAGAGTACAAACATTTTTAAAAATTGAGTGAAACTCTTCTTCCCTGTTCCAGTAAAAAGCTGCAACACATGACTTTGAAATCCTTCCCTTCCATCTCTATTGCTAACTCCGCCAGTGTTGGAGAAACATGAATGGATATGACCAAAGATTCACACTTCTTCTGTAGTCAAGTGCATTCCTTACTGAAAATTGGAAGTATTGCATGAAGAACCTTTCATTGTACTGTATATTGATCCAATAATTAGTCCTATTTGAGAGGCTTTTTACCAAATAGATTCTATTTTGGGGATGATAAACTACTCAACATTTATAATTTTTTTTCTAGTGATCTGATTGCCATCAATAAAACGTAGAATGTTTGTTTCAAAAGGCTCTAATGTCTTCATTTTCCCTAAGACACTGTATTGGGATTGGAAGAATAGTGCCAAATCCATCATTTTTTCCACCTGCATATATCAAAGATTGTTGCTGTGGGTTATAAACCAAAAAGGTTTTCATCTGGTTCTGTTCTTTCTGGTAGGGTATTACTCTTCTTTGGAGTTTCTAGGGCAGGCAGAAATCACAGATAGTCTCCACTAGAGATAGGTTTATGATGCCCTAGGGAGAAGTTGGAGATTATGAAGGAATCACATCAGGGAAGGCACAGAGCACATACAGTGTTTCACTTGATCTCCTAGTACGGGGTGGGCAAACTACGGCCCGCGGGACCGTCCTGCCCGGCCCCCGAGCTCCTGGCCCGGGAGGCTCGCCCCCGGCCCCTCCCCCGCTGTTCCCTCTCCCCCGCAGCCTCAGCTCGCTCGCTCCTCTGCCGGCGCAATGCTCTGGGCGGCAGGGCTGTGAGTTCCTGGGGCAGCACAGCTGCAGAGCCCGGCCTGACCCGGTGCTCTGTGCTGCGTGGTAGTGGCGGCAGTGTGGCCCAGCTCCAGCCAGGCGGCACGGCTGTAGCACCGCCAGCCACCAGTGCTCCAGGCAGCGCGGTAAGGGGGCACGGAGCAGGGGGGGTTGGATAGAGGGCAGGGAAGTTCGGGGTGGTGGTCAGGGGGTGGAGGTGTGGATGGTGGTTGGGGGGGAAACGGGGTTGAATGGGGCCAGCGGTCCTGGGAGGCTGTCAGGAAGGAGGGGGGGTTGGATGGGGCGGCAGGGGGAAGTCAGGGGCAAGGGTTCCAGGGGGGCCGTCAGGGGACAGGGAGAAAGGGTGGTTGGATGGGAAAGGGGTCCCGGGGGGGCGTCAGGAATGAGAGGAGGGGTTGGATGGGGCGGCGGGGATCCAGGGGCAGTCAGGGGACAGGGAGCGGGGGGGGGGGTGGATGGGGCAAGGGTCCCAGAGGGGCCATCAGGGAATGGGGGGGTTGGATGGGTCAGGAGTCCGGCGGGGGGGGGCAGATAGGAGGTGGGGGCCGGGCCACAACCCCCTCCCCTAACCGGCCCTCCAGACAATTTACAAAACCCCATGCGGCCCTCAGGCCAAAAAGTTTGCTCGCCCCTGTCCTAGTAGGTGGGCAAGAACTTTCCTGAATGAATGATAGTTAGCCAGGGAGTGGCTGAGTTGGGCAGTGTGTCTATAGACAAACCTCCTTGGCTGATAGCTCTTGAAAATGGAGCCAGGAAAAGGCTGAACCCCACCCTTCCTTCTGGCATTTGGAGTGAAGGGGAAGAGGAAAGAGCCCCCAGCAATACCCTTTCCCCACAAGGGTGTAATTTTATTTCCTTCTGAAAGTGCAGGAATCCATTCCTGATGTCCCAGTCCTCCCCAACTCCAGCTGGAGCCGTGCAAGTGTTACTCAGCATTAGGGTTGGGCTAGTTCTTGCTTCCTGAGCATTCCCACTGGGAGGAAGCAAAAGGCACTTTCATTCTGATGACGTCCATTGCACTCTCTTGTCTGCACTAATTGGGGTGGATGAATGAGTTTGTAAAAATACCCAGCCTGAACTTCACCCTAAACCTTGAGCCAGATAAAATTCAAATGTTATGGAAGGTTTGGATCAGTCTGGATAAACATCTGTGATCAAATCACAGCAGCAGACCCAACACAAATCTTTAAACCTAAAGTACTGTGGTGTCCTACAGGAGTCAAAGACACACACGATAGGTTTCCTCTGAACCACGGAATCCCAGCACACCAGATCTGAAGACAGAAATTACTCCAGGCCCAAGAGAGACTGGGAGATCTGCTGAGGCCTCACCATCCCCCACACCCAAATGATTTGGCAGACTGTTAGCAAAGATTATGATCTCTATTGATGGTAGGACACACCTTGGATCCACACCGAGATTATAGAAAATAGGGAAGAAGAAGTACCCTGTGTCCAGATCGGAATGATCAATCTACTGATCTTTTGTATTCAGAGGGAAGGGATCAAGGTGGAGGAATGAGTGAGGGAGGGAAAAGATGGGATCAGAAGAAAAGAATCTATCTGGGTCAAAAAGAAGACAGAAGAATGTGAATCAGAGAGGCAAGGAGGCTAAAGACCTCAAAGTGAGGGAAAGCTTAAGGTAACCATTCAAAGTCTGCATTATCTTCCTTAACAAAATCATTTCAGCATCACGCAGAACCAGCTTCAAACTCTACCCATACCTTCAGGTCCCTGGTTTTAAATATCCTTTCACACAGAACAGCCATGGTCAGATTACGGGTGAATGAGGTTCTCCTATCAGAGATGTATGAGATTTAGAGGCTTTGACTTGATATCTAATGTTTGAAAGGAAGCTACTGTATTAAATATTATGGAATATCGGGGCCCTTTAAAGGTTGGAGAGCCTTGGGCCATGTCCCTCATTTCCCTGCCATTAAAGCCTTGGGAACAGGAATAGCTAAAGAGAGGAAGTTTGGGACATCTACTAAGGGAAAGCCCATTAGCAGACCTAGAAAATGTACACTGGTACATTTCTAAAAGAAGCAAACTATAGAGAGCCCCAGCTGTTGAGCCATTAATCACAGGGAGGAGTCAAGAAAAAATTGAATGGGAATTTTAAAAACTGCAGCATAGACTCCTGCTGCATCCTTCCTTCCCCACCCTACAGAAATAATAGGTCAGCACTTGTACAGCTGCCCAAGGCATAATGGCATCTTTTAAGCACAGTCAGCTTGTGACCCTGAATTTGATTTTTTTTTTTTTTAAATGGTAGGACAAGACATTATAGAAAAGCTTCAAATACCAAAAATAGCTGGAAGGTTTTAGAACAAGTTTGAGGACTCCTGAGTGAAAGAAGTTTCTCGGTGCAATACATAGTTTTAACTTCATTCCTGAATGCAACAAAAATCTTCACAGATAGTAAAGAAAAAGCAAACCTAATCAGAGCAAATACACGTAGCATACCCCATTACAATAGATAATAATCAGGAGAATATTGATATTCGTGTTGAGACCTGGATGGTTCAGAGGACTGGTAGGAAGCTCTTAATCTCTGCATCTCCTGTTTTGAATCCAGCTGAATCAGACTCAGCAATAAGCAATGTTGTGAAAGTGCTCTGTGGGAAATGACTTTGGTCTCAGGCCAGTTTCTAAAAGACAGTAAACTACAATACAATAACTACCAAATAGACATACCTTTTGGCCGTCTAAGTAGAGGAGAAGCAGTTATATCAGTCATGGAGAAGGACCATCTATTCTGAGACGCAGTCCCCCAAAAGAAGCATGGGGCACCCTTGTGTGGGCAGTGGGTGGAACCCTGTGTTGCTGCTATCTACACAATCCTGGGAATAATGATTGGACTTGAATTTCTGGAGCTGTCAATATGACCAATATGTTCACTTCAAGACTGAAACTGAATGGAAGTTTTCAGTGAGCAGAGTAAATAGTGTCAACCTCCCATGTCCATGCTTGACATGTAGGACATTGACCTTTAAAACTAAAATGAGCTCAGTTCAACCCTTAACTGGTTTATATTAAGGAAGAAAGCTATAAAAGAACTAGAAGGCTTTTGTGTGTCCTTTTCAAAAGAAGAAGAAAATAAGATTTTATGATTCTATGATTCTATGATTCTAAGACTGGTTCTCCTATTGGCAGATCATCCAGTGATGTATAAAGGACAACATGTGAAAGATATGATCTCCTCTGAACTGTCATTTCTTTAAATTGTGCAAAGTACAGGCCTGCTCTGTTGACTTCAGTGTGAGCAAAGAGTTTTACATTGATTTTATTGGAAGAAGGATACGGTCCTGTGTCAGAGGATATGAAAGAGAAAGAAACTTTGGGAAAAGGAGACAAATTGAACCAAAAAATTTACTGTGCCTAGTATATAAGGAGTGAATTAAGGAGACTAAACAGCCTGGTTGAAAATCAAAATGATTATTAGGTTAACGTCCCAGCCCCACAGCGCAACCTAGTCAGGATTAGTCATAGTACACAGAAAGCAGAGCAGCGTGTACACACCCATATAGAAACTGACAGGAAAATTCCTTCTGCAGCAGAGGCTCTTACAACAATCTAACAGTCTAAATCCTAAAACACACATGAAGGGTGCCTTGACACAATCAGTCTGTTGTAACACAGGGAAAGTAATTTCTACAACAGAAAGTATGAAGATTTTAATCATTCCTACTCTTTACAACCACGGCTGCCTGATCTTATTCACTATTTATGATACACCGTTTCCGTGGAGAGGAAAGTAACTTAGGAAAAGCAATTGGCTTTGGATGGAACTGAAAAGTTCTACTGAATGAAACAAAAGAAATACATGCAGCAGTTTAAAATATTAATTTTTTTCTTATCAGCCTTGCTATCCCACTTGCTGATATTTTACAATGGATATTAGTTAGAGGTGAGTAAACAATTTTGATCTGCACTTACCTTGCTAGGCAATAATCCTGGTAAATGAAGAGACAAAAATTAAATCGGCACAGCAGAAAGAAATAAGTGTTTGTGGTGCCACGCCACAGAGCAGAAAGAATCTATTAACTCACCTGACAAGTAATGCCACTCCCACTTTCCCAATCTTAATTTGTGCATAGACTCTCTCTCTTTTTTTTCTTTTTCCCTTAATCATCCTTCTTGGCAACTCACACATAGTAGGAAAATAATGATTCAGACTGGTGCTGCTGTTGCTTGCACACCTCTCATAAATGACAACATGCTCTAGCAGGCAACAGCAGTCTTTGGATGTTGCCTTCAGATTACAAGAGCACAGGAGTGGGGGGAAGAGTCTAAAAGGTAGAAAATAGGAGTGAATGAGCAATTAAACGATCTTCTCACCAAAACCAGTGCTCCAGGATACATGTAAACTCATGCCACTTGGGAAAATGACAGAAAAATAAGCAAATTCCATGTGTGCTCATGGCCACTTTAAATCCTTTCCATTTTTTAGCTCCCAAGTAATGTTTTACTATTTTAGATTGGCCCCTGTGTGCATTTGACTTTCTTCTTAAAAAGCACATGGCCAGATTGAGAGTGGTCTCTGTGCAGGTACATAGGGGAGAGAACCAGTTGCACACCTCTTCTTGCACCTCTAGCATAAGGGTTTACTGAAACTACATACCATGCTCTTGTGAATGCAAGGACTGCACTGCCCACTGGGACACTAGGTACCCAGGAGGCAAACAGAGGCGTAGCGAGCGCCCTCGGTACCCTCCGACCGGAGGGGGCCCAGCAAGAAAGGCGGACCCTAAAAGTGAAAAAATAAATACCGCATTCCAGTTTCTGCATTGTAAGGGGCCCCGCCCGGACATATGTTCGGAGGGGGCCACCGTTCGGAGGGGGCCACGTTCTTTGATGCTTCGGCCCTGGCTGGGGAAGTCGCTGCACGCAGCAAGAAGCGTCGGATTTCCCCACGGCACTTGCAGCTGGCCATTCACAGCGACTCAGAGCTCAAGAAACTGCTGGGAGGTGTCACCATCTCTCAGGGCGGAGTCCTGCACTTAAATCAGCCTGTGGTTTTACCTTCCAAGAAGAGGAATGACAGGAGAGCCATCAAGAGAAGGATTGCCCCTGCTCCTGTCCCTGTTAAGTGAGAACAGAGCAAAGGGGAGACTGCCACCCCAGATTTGGGAGAAATGACATTAACTTGATTGCAAGGCTCTTTTCAAATGCATCAATATGGTCTAATAAAAGCAGTTAAAATGCCTGGTCTACTTTTGTGAATTAATTTCCTCTTTTACTATCCTACAATTTTAAGGGATCATTCAGTTGGTCAGGTAGCTGCATTGATCATATGGTATAAAAGCCTAGAAAGATAGAACTCAATCATTTCATTAAGAAATTTACATCAGAAATTGTCTAAATGGTGTCAAGTATCAGAGGGGTAGCCGTGTTAGTCTGGATCTGTAAAAAGCGACAAAGAGTCCTGGGGCACCTTATAGACCAACAGACGTATTGGAGCATAAATGTCTAAATCATGTAGATTCTGGGAGGTGATTTCTGTGTTTTTTTCAGGCATTTCCCCAATAGATTGAAGATTAGGAACATTTTTCCCATAGTGAAGTTGATGTGTATTGCATGTTTTGTGAAAATAGAAAAAAGAACAAACTCATGACAGAAAAATTTAATCCATTACACATGAAGGATAAAGCCTATGGGCCTGGTTTTTCTTTTTGTTTTGTTTTTGTTTTGTTTTGTTTTGTTTTGTTATTTTTTAGTTACCCCATTATAAATCCATTGACTCGTTTAGAGTAATATCAGATTTATACAGTATAAGTGATACTAGAATCAGGCTTTCTGAAATTATTAAATACCTGGAGGGGTTCACATAAACTTTGATCACCTTTTGAAAGGGAAAACATTACCCACTTGCCAGCACACAGGTATACAGGGAGACTTACAAGTAAAAGAGAGCCATCTGCAGACGATTGTCCTGGTTAATGGGAGTCATCAAGATTCCAAACCACCATTAATGGCCCACACGTTGCATAATTACAATAGGCCCTCAGAGTTAGATTTCATATTTCTAGTTTCAGATACATGAGTGGTACATTTATACAAATAGGATGACCACACTCAGTAGATTATAAGCTTTGTAATGATACCTTACAAGAGACCTTTTGCATGAAGCATATTCCAGTTACATTATATTTAACTCATTAGCATATTTTCATAAAATCATATAGAGTGCAACATCACACAATGGATTCGGCCTGATGTGAGGGGTTCTCTCCAGATGCTGTTTTTAAACCGGTCTCAGAAAATAGCTCACGAACAAGAGAAGCGGCTAATCAAACCTGAGAGTGACAAATGGTGAACACTTGGGTTTCTGGAATGGCAAAGAACCCTTACCATGGGCTTGGGTGCCATGAGGGTTCTCTAAGAGACGGGAAGCATCACCAAGTTAAGGGCTCCAGAGAAACTGGCCAATATTTTCAAACTTTAGGATGCCTCAATTTCAGCCCCTAAACCCACTTTTAAGCAACTAACTAAAAGTGACCTGATTTCCATAGGTGCTGAGCACTCAAAACTCCTAGTGAAATCTACAGGAGCTGTGGGTGCTCAGCTCCTCTTCAAATCAGGACACTTATAAGTTATTTAGGTGCCTAATTTAAGGCATCTAATTTTCAAAATGTAACCAAAGCCTATTTCATGCCGTTACAGGATGAGTTTTGCTAATAGCAGATATCACTGACTAAAAATCCAACACAAACGGTGAATCAATGGGAATGATGTCATAAAAGGATGACATATCCCCTCTGGCTTGGGTAACAAATGAAGTAGCTGCCCATTGGTTCTCAGACAACCAATCAGAAAGTATGTTTTCTCTGTCTGCACTGAGGTTATAAAAGGCTGCAGGCTCAGACAGGGTCAGCATACTACTGTGGTGATTTCAAGAGGTGGCTTAGCCAAGCCACACTTTGTCAGGCCAGTCATAATCAGGCCAGACCAGGAAGAAATCAAAGAAGGCAAAATAAGAGAGAGAAAACCAAGTGAACAGAGCCAGGAACAGAAGGAAAGAGAGTCAGGCAAGCCAAGCAAAGAAAGACACAGGCAAGTGGAGCCAAGCAAGGAAACATCCACTGAAGCCAAGCAAGTCAAGAAAAAAGCTAGGCAGGCCAATTCCTGAGTAAAGACTCAGGTAAACCAAGCAGAGAAAACAAAAGAAAGCCAAGAAAGTCAAGCCAAGTGTTGCTGGAACACTAGAAGTCTGCAGCATGTCTGAGACTGAGTCTGAGTCTGAGTCTGAGCACTCTGGTGAGACCTCAACCGCAAAAGACCCTAAGGCCAAAATCACCCGTTCTTCCCGGGCTGGGCTGCAGTTCTCTGTCAGTCGCATAGACAGATTGCTCCGCAAAGGACAATTTGCAGACCGTATTGGAGCTGGAGCCCCAGTATATATGGCCGCGGTGCTTCAATAAGTGACTCATGAGATTGTGGATATCGCTGGGGAAGTCGCTGCACGCAGGAAGAAGCGTCGGATTTCCCCACAGCACTTGCAGCTGGCCATTCACAGCGACTCAGAGCTCAAGAAACTGCTGGGAGGTGTCACCATCTCTCAGGGCGGAGTCCTGCACTTAAATCAGCCTGTGGTTTTACCTTCCAAGAAGAGGAATGGCAGGAGAGCCATCAAGAGAAGGATTGCCCCTGCTCCTGTCCCTGTTAAGTGAGAACAGAGCAAAGGGGAGACTGCCACCCCAGATTTGGGAGAAATGACATTAACTTGATTGCAAGGCTCTTTTCAAATGCATCAATATGGTCTAATAAAAGCAGTTAAAATGCCTGGTCTTTTTTTGTGAATTAATTTCCTCTTTTACTATCCTACAATTTTAAGGGATCATTCAGTTGGTCAGGTAGCTGCATTGATCATATGGTATAAAAGCCTAGAAAGATAGAACTCAATCATTTCATTAAGAAATTTACATCAGAAATTGTCTAAATGGTGTCAAGTATCAGAGGGGTAGCCGTGTTAGTCTGGATCTGTAAAAAGCGACAAAGAGTCCTGGGGCACCTTATAGACCAACAGACGTATTGGAGCATAAATGTCTAAATCGTGTAGATTCTGGGAGGTGATTTCTGTGTTTTTTTCAGGCATTTCCCCAATAGATTGAAGTTCAGGAACATTTTTCCCATAGTGAAGTTGATGTGTATTGCATGTTTTGTGAAAACAGAAAAAAGAACAAACTCATGACAGAAAAATTTAATCCATTACACATGAAGGGTAAGGCCTATGGGCCTGGTTTTTCTTTTTGTTTTGTTCTTTTTGTTTTGTTTTGTTTTGTTATTTTTTAGTTACCCCATTATAAATCCATTGACTCGTTTAGAGTAATATCAGATTTATACAGTATAAGTGATACTAGAATCAGGCTTTCTGAAATTATTAAATACCTGGAGGGGTTCACATAAACTTTGATCACCTTTTGAAAGGGAAAACATTACCCACTTGCCAGCACACAGGTATACAGGGAGACTTACAAGTAAAAGAGAGCCATCTGCAGACGATTGTCCTGGTTAATGGGAGTCATCAAGATTCCAAACCACCATTAATGGCCCACACTTTGCACAATTACAATAGGCCCTCAGAGTTAGATTTCATATTTCTAGTTTCAGATACATGAGTGGTACATTTATACAAATAGGATGACCACACTCAGTAGATTATAAGCTTTGTAATGATACCTTACAAGAGACCTTTTGCATGAAGCATATTCCAGTTACATTATATTTAACTCATTAGCATATTTTCATAAAATCATATAGAGTGCAACATCACACAATGGATTTGGCCTGATGTGAGGGGTTCTCTCCAGATGCTGTTTTTAAACCGGTCTCAGAAAATAGCTCACGAACAAGAGAAGCGGCTAATCAAACCTGAGAGTGACAAATGGTGAACACTTGGGTTTCTGGAATGGCAAAGAACCCTTACCATGGGCTTGGGTGCCATGAGGGTTCTCTAAGAGACGGGAAGCATCACCAAGTTAAGGGCTCCAGAGAAACTGGCCAATATTTTCAAACTTTAGGATGCCTCAATTTCAGCCCCTAAACCCACTTTTAAGCAACTAACTAAAAGTGACCTGATTTCCATAGGTGCTGAGCACTCAAAACTCCTAGTGAAATCTACAGGAGCTGTGGGTGCTCAGCTCCTCTTCAAATCAGGACACTTATAAGTTATTTAGGTGCCTAATTTAAGGCATCTAATTTTCAAAATGTAACCAAAGCCTATTTCATGCCGTTACAGGATGAGTTTTGCTAATAGCAGATATCACTGACTAAAAATCCAACACAAACGGTGAATCAATGGGAATGATGTCATAAAAGGATGACATATCCCCTCTGGCTTGGGTAACAAATGAAGTAGCTGCCCATTGGTTCTCAGACAACCAATCAGAAAGTATGTTTTCTCTGTCTGCACTGAGGTTATAAAAGGCTGCAGGCTCAGACAGGGTCAGCATACTACTGTGGTGATTTCAAGAGGTGGCTTAGCCAAGCCACACTTTGTCAGGCCAGTCATAATCAGGCCAGACCAGGAAGAAATCAAAGAAGGCAAAATAAGAGAGAGAAAACCAAGTGAACAGAGCCAGGAACAGAAGGAAAGAGAGTCAGGCAAGCCAAGCAAAGAAAGACACAGGCAAGTGGAGCCAAGCAAGGAAACATCCACTGAAGCCAAGCAAGTCAAGAAAAAAGCTAGGCAGGCCAATTCCTGAGTAAAGACTCAGGTAAACCAAGCAGAGAAAACAAAAGAAAGCCAAGAAAGTCAAGCCAAGTGTTGCTGGAACACTAGAAGTCTGCAGCATGTCTGAGACTGAGTCTGAGTCTGAGTCTGAGCACTCTGGTGAGACCTCAACCGCAAAAGACCCTAAGGCCAAAATCACCCGTTCTTCCCGGGCTGGGCTGCAGTTCTCTGTCAGTCGCATAGACAGATTGCTCCGCAAAGGACAATTTGCAGACCGTATTGGAGCTGGAGCCCCAGTATATATGGCCGCGGTGCTTCAATAAGTGACTCATGAGATTGTGGATATCGCTGGGGAAGTCGCTGCACGCAGGAAGAAGCGTCGGATTTCCCCACAGCACTTGCAGCTGGCCATTCACAGCGACTCAGAGCTCAAGAAACTGCTGGGAGGTGTCACCATCTCTCAGGGCGGAGTCCTGCACTTAAATCAGCCTGTGGTTTTACCTTCCAAGAAGAGGAATGGCAGGAGAGCCATCAAGAGAAGGATTGCCCCTGCTCCTGTCCCTGTTAAGTGAGAACAGAGCAAAGGGGAGACTGCCACCCCAGATTTGGGAGAAATGACATTAACTTGATTGCAAGGCTCTTTTCAAATGCATCAATATGGTCTAATAAAAGCAGTTAAAATGCCTGGTCTTTTTTTGTGAATTAATTTCCTCTTTTACTATCCTACAATTTTAAGGGATCATTCAGTTGGTCAGGTAGCTGCATTGATCATATGGTATAAAAGCCTAGAAAGATAGAACTCAATCATTTCATTAAGAAATTTACATCAGAAATTGTCTAAATGGTGTCAAGTATCAGAGGGGTAGCCGTGTTAGTCTGGATCTGTAAAAAGCGACAAAGAGTCCTGGGGCACCTTATAGACCAACAGACGTATTGGAGCATAAATGTCTAAATCGTGTAGATTCTGGGAGGTGATTTCTGTGTTTTTTTCAGGCATTTCCCCAATAGATTGAAGTTCAGGAACATTTTTCCCATAGTGAAGTTGATGTGTATTGCATGTTTTGTGAAAACAGAAAAAAGAACAAACTCATGACAGAAAAATTTAATCCATTACACATGAAGGGTAAGGCCTATGGGCCTGGTTTTTCTTTTTGTTTTGTTCTTTTTGTTTTGTTTTGTTTTGTTATTTTTTAGTTACCCCATTATAAATCCATTGACTCGTTTAGAGTAATATCAGATTTATACAGTATAAGTGATACTAGAATCAGGCTTTCTGAAATTATTAAATACCTGGAGGGGTTCACATAAACTTTGATCACCTTTTGAAAGGGAAAACATTACCCACTTGCCAGCACACAGGTATACAGGGAGATTTACAAGTAAAACAGAGCCATCTGCAGACGATTGTCCTGGTTAATGGGAGTCTTCAAGATTCCAAACCACGATTAATGGCCCACACGTTGCATAATTACAATAGGCCCTCAGAGTTAGATTTCATATTTCTAGTTTCAGATACATGAGTGGTACATTTATACAAATAGGATGACCACACTCAGTAGATTATAAGCTTTGTAATGATACCTTACAAGAGACCTTTTGCATGAAGCATATTCCAGTTACATTATATTTAACTCATTAGCATATTTTCATAAAATCATATAGAGTGCAACATCACACAATGGATTCGGCCTGATGTGAGGGGTTCTCTCCAGATGCTGTTTTTAAACCGGTCTCAGAAAATAGCTCACGAACAAGAGAAGCGGCTAATCAAACCTGAGAGTGACAAATGGTGAACACTTGGGTTTCTGGAATGGCAAAGAACCCTTACCATGGGCTTGGGTGCCATGAGGGTTCTCTAAGAGACGGGAAGCATCACCAAGTTAAGGGCTCCAGAGAAACTGGCCAATATTTTCAAACTTTAGGATGCCTCAATTTCAGCCCCTAAACCCACTTTTAAGCAACTAACTAAAAGTGACCTGATTTCCATAGGTGCTGAGCACTCAAAACTCCTAGTGAAATCTACAGGAGCTGTGGGTGCTCAGCTCCTCTTCAAATCAGGACACTTATAAGTTATTTAGGTGCCTAATTTAAGGCATCTAATTTTCAAAATGTAACCAAAGCCTATTTCATGCCGTTACAGGATGAGTTTTGCTAATAGCAGATATCACTGACTAAAAATCCAACACAAACGGTGAATCAATGGGAATGATGTCATAAAAGGATGACATATCCCCTCTGGCTTGGGTAACAAATGAAGTAGCTGCCCATTGGTTCTCAGACAACCAATCAGAAAGTATGTTTTCTCTGTCTGCACTGAGGTTATAAAAGGCTGCAGGCTCAGACAGGGTCAGCATACTACTGTGGTGATTTCAAGAGGTGGCTTAGCCAAGCCACACTTTGTCAGGCCAGTCATAATCAGGCCAGACCAGGAAGAAATCAAAGAAGGCAAAATAAGAGAGAGAAAACCAAGTGAACAGAGCCAGGAACAGAAGGAAAGAGAGTCAGGCAAGCCAAGCAAAGAAAGACACAGGCAAGTGGAGCCAAGCAAGGAAACATCCACTGAAGCCAAGCAAGTCAAGAAAAAAGCTAGGCAGGCCAATTCCTGAGTAAAGACTCAGGTAAACCAAGCAGAGAAAACAAAAGAAAGCCAAGAAAGTCAAGCCAAGTGTTGCTGGAACACTAGAAGTCTGCAACATGTCTGAGACTGAGTCTGAGTCTGAGTCTGAGCACTCTGGTGAGACCTCAACCGCAAAAGACCCTAAGGCCAAAATCACCCGTTCTTCCCGGGCTGGGCTGCAGTTCTCTGTCAGTCGCATAGACAGATTGCTCCGCAAAGGACAATTTGCAGACCGTATTGGAGCTGGAGCCCCAGTATATATGGCCGCGGTGCTTCAATAAGTGACTCATGAGATTGTGGATATCGCTGGGGAAGTCGCTGCACGCAGCAAGAAGCGTCGGATTTCCCCACGGCACTTGCAGCTGGCCATTCACAGCGACTCAGAGCTCAAGAAACTGCTGGGAGGTGTCACCATCTCTCAGGGCGGAGTCCTGCACTTAAATCAGCCTGTGGTTTTACCTTCCAAGAAGAGGAATGGCAGGAGAGCCATCAAGAGAAGGATTGCCCCTGCTCCTGTCCCTGTTAAGTGAGAACAGAGCAAAGGGGAGACTGCCACCCCAGATTTGGGAGAAATGACATTAACTTGATTGCAAGGCTCTTTTCAAATGCATCAGTATGGTCTAATAAAAGCAGTTAAAATGCCTGGTCTTCTTTTGTGAATTAATTTCCTCTTTTACTATCCTACAATTTTAAGGGATCATTCAGTTGGTCAGGTAGCTGCATTGATCATATGGTATAAAAGCCTAGAAAGATAGAACTCAATCATTTCATTAAGAAATTTACATCAGAAATTGTCTAAATGGTGTCAAGTATCAGAGGGGTAGCCGTGTTAGTCTGGATCTGTAAAAAGCGACAAAGAGTCCTGGGGCACCTTATAGACCAACAGACGTATTGGAGCATAAATGTCTAAATCGTGTAGATTCTGGGAGGTGATTTCTGTGTTTTTTTCAGGCATTTCCCCAATAGATTGAAGATTAGGAATAATTTTCCCATAGTGAAGTTGATGTGTATTGCATGTTTTGTGAAAACAGAAAAAAGAACAAACTCATGACAGAAAAATTTAATCCATTACACATGAAGGATAAAGCCTGTGGGCCTGGTTTTTCTTTTTGTTTTGTTCTTTTTGGTTTGGTTTGTTTTGGTTTGTTATTTTTTAGTTACCCCATTATAAAACCATTGACTCGTTTAGAGTAATATCAGATTTATACAGTATAAGTGATACTAGAATCAGGCTTTCTGAAATTATTAAATACCTGGAGGGGTTCACATAAACTTTGATCACCTTTTGAAAGGGAAAACATTACCCACTTGCCAGCACACAGGTATACAGGGAGATTTCATATTTCTAGTTTCAGATACATGAGTGGTACATTTATACAAATATGATGACCACACTCAGTAGATTATAAGCTTTGTAATGATACCTTACAAGAGACCTTTTGCATGAAGCATATTCCAGTTACGTTATATTTAACTCATTAGCATATTTTCATAAAATCATATAGAGTGCAACATCACACAGTGGATTTGGCGTGATGTCAGGGGTTCTCTCCGGATGATGTTTTTAAACCCGTCTCAGAAAATAGCTCTTGATTGCAAATGAAGTAGCTGCCCATTGGTTCTCAGACAACCAATCAGAAAGTATGTTTTCTCTGTCTGCACTGAGGTTATAAAAGGCTGCAGGCTCAGACAGGGTCAGCATACTACTGTGGTGATTTCAAGAGGTGGCTTAGCCAAGCCACACTTTGTCAGGCCAGTCATAATCAGGCCAGACCAGGAAGAAATCAAAGAAGGCAAAATAAGAGAGAGAAAACCAAGTGAACAGAGCCAGGAACAGAAGGAAAGAGAGTCAGGCAAGCCAAGCAAAGAAAGACACAGGCAAGTGGAGCCAAGCAAGGAAACATCCACTGAAGCCAAGCAAGTCAAGAAAAAAGCTAGGCAGGCCAATTCCTGAGTAAAGACTCAGGTAAACCAAGCAGAGAAAACAAAAGAAAGCCAAGAAAGTCAAGCCAAGTGTTGCTGGAACACTAGAAGTCTGCAGCATGTCTGAGACTGAGTCTGAGTCTGAGTCTGAGCACTCTGGTGAGACCTCAACCGCAAAAGACCCTAAGGCCAAAATCACCCGTTCTTCCCGGGCTGGGCTGCAGTTCTCTGTCAGTCGCATAGACAGATTGCTCCGCAAAGGACAATTTGCAGACCGTATTGGAGCTGGAGCCCCAGTATATATGGCCGCGGTGCTTCAATAAGTGACTCATGAGATTGTGGATATCGCTGGGGAAGTCGCTGCACGCAGGAAGAAGCGTCGGATTTCCCCACAGCACTTGCAGCTGGCCATTCACAGCGACTCAGAGCTCAAGAAACTGCTGGGAGGTGTCACCATCTCTCAGGGCGGAGTCCTGCACTTAAATCAGCCTGTGGTTTTACCTTCCAAGAAGAGGAATGGCAGGAGAGCCATCAAGAGAAGGATTGCCCCTGCTCCTGTCCCTGTTAAGTGAGAACAGAGCAAAGGGGAGACTGCCACCCCAGATTTGGGAGAAATGACATTAACTTGATTGCAAGGCTCTTTTCAAATGCATCAATATGGTCTAATAAAAGCAGTTAAAATGCCTGGTCTTTTTTTGTGAATTAATTTCCTCTTTTACTATCCTACAATTTTAAGGGATCATTCAGTTGGTCAGGTAGCTGCATTGATCATATGGTATAAAAGCCTAGAAAGATAGAACTCAATCATTTCATTAAGAAATTTACATCAGAAATTGTCTAAATGGTGTCAAGTATCAGAGGGGTAGCCGTGTTAGTCTGGATCTGTAAAAAGCGACAAAGAGTCCTGGGGCACCTTATAGACCAACAGACGTATTGGAGCATAAATGTCTAAATCGTGTAGATTCTGGGAGGTGATTTCTGTGTTTTTTTCAGGCATTTCCCCAATAGATTGAAGTTCAGGAACATTTTTCCCATAGTGAAGTTGATGTGTATTGCATGTTTTGTGAAAACAGAAAAAAGAACAAACTCATGACAGAAAAATTTAATCCATTACACATGAAGGGTAAGGCCTATGGGCCTGGTTTTTCTTTTTGTTTTGTTCTTTTTGTTTTGTTTTGTTTTGTTATTTTTTAGTTACCCCATTATAAATCCATTGACTCGTTTAGAGTAATATCAGATTTATACAGTATAAGTGATACTAGAATCAGGCTTTCTGAAATTATTAAATACCTGGAGGGGTTCACATAAACTTTGATCACCTTTTGAAAGGGAAAACATTACCCACTTGCCAGCACACAGGTATACAGGGAGATTTACAAGTAAAACAGAGCCATCTGCAGACGATTGTCCTGGTTAATGGGAGTCTTCAAGATTCCAAACCACGATTAATGGCCCACACGTTGCATAATTACAATAGGCCCTCAGAGTTAGATTTCATATTTCTAGTTTCAGATACATGAGTGGTACATTTATACAAATAGGATGACCACACTCAGTAGATTATAAGCTTTGTAATGATACCTTACAAGAGACCTTTTGCATGAAGCATATTCCAGTTACATTATATTTAACTCATTAGCATATTTTCATAAAATCATATAGAGTGCAACATCACACAATGGATTCGGCCTGATGTGAGGGGTTCTCTCCAGATGCTGTTTTTAAACCGGTCTCAGAAAATAGCTCACGAACAAGAGAAGCGGCTAATCAAACCTGAGAGTGACAAATGGTGAACACTTGGGTTTCTGGAATGGCAAAGAACCCTTACCATGGGCTTGGGTGCCATGAGGGTTCTCTAAGAGACGGGAAGCATCACCAAGTTAAGGGCTCCAGAGAAACTGGCCAATATTTTCAAACTTTAGGATGCCTCAATTTCAGCCCCTAAACCCACTTTTAAGCAACTAACTAAAAGTGACCTGATTTCCATAGGTGCTGAGCACTCAAAACTCCTAGTGAAATCTACAGGAGCTGTGGGTGCTCAGCTCCTCTTCAAATCAGGACACTTATAAGTTATTTAGGTGCCTAATTTAAGGCATCTAATTTTCAAAATGTAACCAAAGCCTATTTCATGCCGTTACAGGATGAGTTTTGCTAATAGCAGATATCACTGACTAAAAATCCAACACAAACGGTGAATCAATGGGAATGATGTCATAAAAGGATGACATATCCCCTCTGGCTTGGGTAACAAATGAAGTAGCTGCCCATTGGTTCTCAGACAACCAATCAGAAAGTATGTTTTCTCTGTCTGCACTGAGGTTATAAAAGGCTGCAGGCTCAGACAGGGTCAGCATACTACTGTGGTGATTTCAAGAGGTGGCTTAGCCAAGCCACACTTTGTCAGGCCAGTCATAATCAGGCCAGACCAGGAAGAAATCAAAGAAGGCAAAATAAGAGAGAGAAAACCAAGTGAACAGAGCCAGGAACAGAAGGAAAGAGAGTCAGGCAAGCCAAGCAAAGAAAGACACAGGCAAGTGGAGCCAAGCAAGGAAACATCCACTGAAGCCAAGCAAGTCAAGAAAAAAGCTAGGCAGGCCAATTCCTGAGTAAAGACTCAGGTAAACCAAGCAGAGAAAACAAAAGAAAGCCAAGAAAGTCAAGCCAAGTGTTGCTGGAACACTAGAAGTCTGCAACATGTCTGAGACTGAGTCTGAGTCTGAGTCTGAGCACTCTGGTGAGACCTCAACCGCAAAAGACCCTAAGGCCAAAATCACCCGTTCTTCCCGGGCTGGGCTGCAGTTCTCTGTCAGTCGCATAGACAGATTGCTCCGCAAAGGACAATTTGCAGACCGTATTGGAGCTGGAGCCCCAGTATATATGGCCGCGGTGCTTCAATAAGTGACTCATGAGATTGTGGATATCGCTGGGGAAGTCGCTGCACGCAGCAAGAAGCGTCGGATTTCCCCACGGCACTTGCAGCTGGCCATTCACAGCGACTCAGAGCTCAAGAAACTGCTGGGAGGTGTCACCATCTCTCAGGGCGGAGTCCTGCACTTAAATCAGCCTGTGGTTTTACCTTCCAAGAAGAGGAATGGCAGGAGAGCCATCAAGAGAAGGATTGCCCCTGCTCCTGTCCCTGTTAAGTGAGAACAGAGCAAAGGGGAGACTGCCACCCCAGATTTGGGAGAAATGACATTAACTTGATTGCAAGGCTCTTTTCAAATGCATCAGTATGGTCTAATAAAAGCAGTTAAAATGCCTGGTCTTCTTTTGTGAATTAATTTCCTCTTTTACTATCCTACAATTTTAAGGGATCATTCAGTTGGTCAGGTAGCTGCATTGATCATATGGTATAAAAGCCTAGAAAGATAGAACTCAATCATTTCATTAAGAAATTTACATCAGAAATTGTCTAAATGGTGTCAAGTATCAGAGGGGTAGCCGTGTTAGTCTGGATCTGTAAAAAGCGACAAAGAGTCCTGGGGCACCTTATAGACCAACAGACGTATTGGAGCATAAATGTCTAAATCGTGTAGATTCTGGGAGGTGATTTCTGTGTTTTTTTCAGGCATTTCCCCAATAGATTGAAGATTAGGAATAATTTTCCCATAGTGAAGTTGATGTGTATTGCATGTTTTGTGAAAACAGAAAAAAGAACAAACTCATGACAGAAAAATTTAATCCATTACACATGAAGGATAAAGCCTGTGGGCCTGGTTTTTCTTTTTGTTTTGTTCTTTTTGGTTTGGTTTGTTTTGGTTTGTTATTTTTTAGTTACCCCATTATAAAACCATTGACTCGTTTAGAGTAATATCAGATTTATACAGTATAAGTGATACTAGAATCAGGCTTTCTGAAATTATTAAATACCTGGAGGGGTTCACATAAACTTTGATCACCTTTTGAAAGGGAAAACATTACCCACTTGCCAGCACACAGGTATACAGGGAGATTTCATATTTCTAGTTTCAGATACATGAGTGGTACATTTATACAAATATGATGACCACACTCAGTAGATTATAAGCTTTGTAATGATACCTTACAAGAGACCTTTTGCATGAAGCATATTCCAGTTACGTTATATTTAACTCATTAGCATATTTTCATAAAATCATATAGAGTGCAACATCACACAGTGGATTTGGCGTGATGTCAGGGGTTCTCTCCGGATGATGTTTTTAAACCCGTCTCAGAAAATAGCTCTTGATTGCAAATGAAGTAGCTGCCCATTGGTTCTCAGACAACCAATCAGAAAGTATGTTTTCTCTGTCTGCACTGAGGTTATAAAAGGCTGCAGGCTCAGACAGGGTCAGCATACTACTGTGGTGATTTCAAGAGGTGGCTTAGCCAAGCCACACTTTGTCAGGCCAGTCATAATCAGGCCAGACCAGGAAGAAATCAAAGAAGGCAAAATAAGAGAGAGAAAACCAAGTGAACAGAGCCAGGAACAGAAGGAAAGAGAGTCAGGCAAGCCAAGCAAAGAAAGACACAGGCAAGTGGAGCCAAGCAAGGAAACATCCACTGAAGCCAAGCAAGTCAAGAAAAAAGCTAGGCAGGCCAATTCCTGAGTAAAGACTCAGGTAAACCAAGCAGAGAAAACAAAAGAAAGCCAAGAAAGTCAAGCCAAGTGTTGCTGGAACACTAGAAGTCTGCAACATGTCTGAGACTGCGTCTGAGTCTGAGTCTGAGCACTCTGGTGAGCCCTCAACCGCAAAAGACCCTAAGGCCAAAATCACCCGTTCTTCCCGGGCTGGGCTGCAGTTCTCTGTCAGTCACATAGACAGATTGCTCCGCAAAGGACAATTTGCAGACCGTATTGGAGCTGGAGCCCCAGTATATATGGCCGCGGTGCTTCAATAAGTGACTCATGAGATTGTGGATATCACTGGGGAAGTGGCTGCACGCAGCAAGAAGCGTCGGATTTCCCCACGGCACTTGCAGCTGGCCATTCACAGCGACTCAGAGCTCAAGAAACTGCTGGGAGGTGTCACCATCTCTCAGGGTGGAGTCCTGCACTTAAATCAGCCTGTGGTTTTACCTTCCAAGAAGAGGAATGGCAGGAGAGCCATCAAGAGAAGGATTGCCCCTGCTCCTGTCCCTGTTAAGTGAGAACAGAGCAAAGGGGAGACTGCCACCCCAGATTTGGGAGAAATGACATTAACTTGATTGCAAGGCTCTTTTCAAATGCATAAATATGGTCTAATAAAAGCAGTTAAAATGCCTGGTCTTTTTTTGTGAATTAATTTCCTCTTTTACTATCCTACAATTTTAAGGGATCATTCAGTTGGTCAGGTAGCTGCATTGATCATATGGTATAAAAGCCTAGAAAGATAGAACTCAATCATTTCATTAAGAAATTTACATCAGAAATTGTCTAAATGGTGTCAAGTATCAGAGGGGTAGCCGTGTTAGTCTGGATCTGTAAAAAGCGACAAAGAGTCCTGTGCCACCTTATAGACCAACAGACGTATTGGAGCATAAATGTCTAAATCGTGTAGATTCTGGGAGGTGATTTCTGTGTTTTTTTCAGGCATTTCCCCAATAGATTGAAGTTCAGGAACATTTTTCCCATAGTGAAGTTGATGTGTATTGCATGTTTTGTGAAAACAGAAAAAAGAACAAACTCATGACAGAAAAATTTAATCCATTACACATGAAGGGTTAGGCCTATGGGCCTGGTTTTTCTTTTTGTTTTGTTCTTTTTGTTTTGTTTTGTTTTGTTATTTTTTAGTTACCCCATTATAAAACCATTGACTTGTTTAGAGTAATATCAGATTTATACAGTATAAGTGATACTAGAATCAGGCTTTCTGAAATTATTAAATACCTGGAGGGGTTCACATAAACTTTGATCACCTTTTGAAAGGGAAAACATTACCCACTTGCCAGCACACAGGTATACAGGGAGATTTACAAGTAAAACAGAGCCATCTGCAGACGATTGTCCTGGTTAATGGGAGTCATCAAGATTCCAAACCACCATTAATGGCCCACACTTTGCATAATTACAATAGGCCCTCAGAGTTAGATTTCATATTTCTAGTTTCAGATACATGAGTGGTACATTTATACATATAGGATGACCACACTCAGTAGATTATAAGCTTTGTAATGATACCTTACAAGAGACCTTTTGCATGAAGCATATTCCAGTTACATTATATTTAACTCATTAGCATATTTTCATAAAATCATATAGAGTGCAACATCACACAATGGATTCGGCCTGATGTGAGGGGTTCTCTCCAGATGCTGTTTTTAAACCGGTCTCAGAAAATAGCTCACGAACAAGAGAAGCGGCTAATCAAACCTGAGAGTGACAAATGGTGAACACTTGGGTTTCTGGAATGGCAAAGAACCCTTACCATGGGCTTGGGTGCCATGAGGGTTCTCTAAGAGACGGGAAGCATCACCAAGTTAAGGGCTCCAGAGAAACTGGCCAATATTTTCAAACTTTAGGATGCCTCAATTTCAGCCCCTAAACCCACTTTTAAGCAACTAACTAAAAGTGACCTGATTTCCATAGGTGCTGAGCACTCAAAACTCCTAGTGAAATCTACAGGAGCTGTGGGTGCTCAGCTCCTCTTCAAATCAGGACACTTATAAGTTATTTAGGTGCCTAATTTAAGGCATCTAATTTTCAAAATGTAACCAAAGCCTATTTCATGCCGTTACAGGATGAGTTTTGCTAATAGCAGATATCACTGACTAAAAATCCAACACAAACGGTGAATCAATGGGAATGATGTCATAAAAGGATGACATATCCCCTCTGGCTTGGGTAACAAATGAAGTAGCTGCCCATTGGTTCTCAGACAACCAATCAGAAAGTATGTTTTCTCTGTCTGCACTGAGGTTATAAAAGGCTGCAGGCTCAGACAGGGTCAGCATACTACTGTGGTGATTTCAAGAGGTGGCTTAGCCAAGCCACACTTTGTCAGGCCAGTCATAATCAGGCCAGACCAGGAAGAAATCAAAGAAGGCAAAATAAGAGAGAGAAAACCAAGTGAACAGAGCCAGGAACAGAAGGAAAGAGAGTCAGGCAAGCCAAGCAAAGAAAGACACAGGCAAGTGGAGCCAAGCAAGGAAACATCCACTGAAGCCAAGCAAGTCAAGAAAAAAGCTAGGCAGGCCAATTCCTGAGTAAAGACTCAGGTAAACCAAGCAGAGAAAACAAAAGAAAGCCAAGAAAGTCAAGCCAAGTGTTGCTGGAACACTAGAAGTCTGCAACATGTCTGAGACTGAGTCTGAGTCTGAGTCTGAGCACTCTGGTGAGACCTCAACCGCAAAAGACCGTAAGGCCAAAATCACCCGTTCTTCCCGGGCTGGGCTGCAGTTCTCTGTCAGTCGCATAGACAGATTGCTCCGCAAAGGACAATTTGCAGACCGTATTGGAGCTGGAGCCCCAGTATATATGGCCGCGGTGCTTCAATAAGTGACTCATGAGATTGTGGATATCGCTGGGGAAGTCGCTGCACGCAGCAAGAAGCGTCGGATTTCCCCACGGCACTTGCAGCTGGCCATTCACAGCGACTCAGAGCTCAAGAAACTGCTGGGAGGTGTCACCATCTCTCAGGGCGGAGTCCTGCACTTAAATCAGCCTGTGGTTTTACCTTCCAAGAAGAGGAATGGCAGGAGAGCCATCAAGAGAAGGATTGCCCCTGCTCCTGTCCCTGTTAAGTGAGAACAGAGCAAAGGGGAGACTGCCACCCCAGATTTGGGAGAAATGACATTAACTTGATTGCAAGGCTCTTTTCAAATGCATCAGTATGGTCTAATAAAAGCAGTTAAAATGCCTGGTCTTCTTTTGTGAATTAATTTCCTCTTTTACTATCCTACAATTTTAAGGGATCATTCAGTTGGTCAGGTAGCTGCATTGATCATATGGTATAAAAGCCTAGAAAGATAGAACTCAATCATTTCATTAAGAAATTTACATCAGAAATTGTCTAAATGGTGTCAAGTATCAGAGGGGTAGCCGTGTTAGTCTGGATCTGTAAAAAGCGACAAAGAGTCCTGGGGCACCTTATAGACCAACAGACGTATTGGAGCATAAATGTCTAAATCGTGTAGATTCTGGGAGGTGATTTCTGTGTTTTTTTCAGGCATTTCCCCAATAGATTGAAGATCAGGAACATTTTTCTCATAGTGAAGTTGATGTGTATTGCATGTTTTGTGAAAACAGAAAAAAGAACAAACTCATGACAGAAAAATTTAATCCATTACACATGAAGGATAAAGCCTATGGGCCTGGTTTTTCTTTTTGTTTTGTTTTGTTTTGTTTTGTTATTTTTTAGTTACCCCATTATAAAACCATTGACTCGTTTAGAGTAATATCAGATTTATACAGTATAAGTGATACTAGAATCAGGCTTTCTGAAATTATTAAATACCTGGAGGGGTTCACATAAACTTTGATCACCTTTTGAAAGGGAAAACATTACCCACTTGCCAGCACACAGGTATACAGGGAGATTTACAAGTAAAACAGAGCCATCTGCAGACGATTGTCCTGGTTAATGGGAGTCTTCAAGATTCCAAACCACGATTAATGGCCCACACGTTGCATAATTACAATAGGCCCTCAGAGTTAGATTTCATATTTCTAGTTTCAGATACATGAGTGGTACATTTATACAAATAGGATGACCACACTCAGTAGATTATAAGCTTTGTAATGATACCTTACAAGAGACCTTTTGCATGAAGCATATTCCAGTTACATTATATTTAACTCATTAGCATATTTTCATAAAATCATATAGAGTGCAACATCACACAATGGATTCGGCCTGATGTGAGGGGTTCTCTCCAGATGCTGTTTTTAAACCGGTCTCAGAAAATAGCTCACGAACAAGAGAAGCGGCTAATCAAACCTGAGAGTGACAAATGGTGAACACTTGGGTTTCTGGAATGGCAAAGAACCCTTACCATGGGCTTGGGTGCCATGAGGGTTCTCTAAGAGACGGGAAGCATCACCAAGTTAAGGGCTCCAGAGAAACTGGCCAATATTTTCAAACTTTAGGATGCCTCAATTTCAGCCCCTAAACCCACTTTTAAGCAACTAACTAAAAGTGACCTGATTTCCATAGGTGCTGAGCACTCAAAACTCCTAGTGAAATCTACAGGAGCTGTGGGTGCTCAGCTCCTCTTCAAATCAGGCCACTTATAAGTTATTTAGGTGCCTAATTTAAGGCATCTAATTTTCAAAATGTAACCAAAGCCTATTTCATGCCGTTACAGGATGAGTTTTGCTAATAGCAGATATCACTGACTAAAAATCCAACACAAACGGTGAATCAATGGGAATGATGTCATAAAAGGATGACATATCCCCTCTGGCTTGGGTAACAAATGAAGTAGCTGCCCATTGGTTCTCAGACAACCAATCAGAAAGTATGTTTTCTCTGTCTGCACTGAGGTTATAAAAGGCTGCAGGCTCAGACAGGGTCAGCATACTACTGTGGTGATTTCAAGAGGTGGCTTAGCCAAGCCACACTTTGTCAGGCCAGTCATAATCAGGCCAGACCAGGAAGAAATCAAAGAAGGCAAAATAAGAGAGAGAAAACCAAGTGAACAGAGCCAGGAACAGAAGGAAAGAGAGTCAGGCAAGCCAAGCAAAGAAAGACACAGGCAAGTGGAGCCAAGCAAGGAAACATCCACTGAAGCCAAGCAAGTCAAGAAAAAAGCTAGGCAGGCCAATTCCTGAGTAAAGACTCAGGTAAACCAAGCAGAGAAAACAAAAGAAAGCCAAGAAAGTCAAGCCAAGTGTTGCTGGAACACTAGAAGTCTGCAACATGTCTGAGACTGAGTCTGAGTCTGAGTCTGAGCACTCTGGTGAGACCTCAACCGCAAAAGACCGTAAGGCCAAAATCACCCGTTCTTCCCGGGCTGGGCTGCAGTTCTCTGTCAGTCGCATAGACAGATTGCTCCGCAAAGGACAATTTGCAGACCGTATTGGAGCTGGAGCCCCAGTATATATGGCCGCGGTGCTTCAATAAGTGACTCATGAGATTGTGGATATCGCTGGGGAAGTCGCTGCACGCAGCAAGAAGCGTCGGATTTCCCCACGGCACTTGCAGCTGGCCATTCACAGCGACTCAGAGCTCAAGAAACTGCTGGGAGGTGTCACCATCTCTCAGGGCGGAGTCCTGCACTTAAATCAGCCTGTGGTTTTACCTTCCAAGAAGAGGAATGGCAGGAGAGCCATCAAGAGAAGGATTGCCCCTGCTCCTGTCCCTGTTAAGTGAGAACAGAGCAAAGGGGAGACTGCCACCCCAGATTTGGGAGAAATGACATTAACTTGATTGCAAGGCTCTTTTCAAATGCATCAGTATGGTCTAATAAAAGCAGTTAAAATGCCTGGTCTTCTTTTGTGAATTAATTTCCTCTTTTACTATCCTACAATTTTAAGGGATCATTCAGTTGGTCAGGTAGCTGCATTGATCATATGGTATAAAAGCCTAGAAAGATAGAACTCAATCATTTCATTAAGAAATTTACATCAGAAATTGTCTAAATGGTGTCAAGTATCAGAGGGGTAGCCGTGTTAGTCTGGATCTGTAAAAAGCGACAAAGAGTCCTGGGGCACCTTATAGACCAACAGACGTATTGGAGCATAAATGTCTAAATCGTGTAGATTCTGGGAGGTGATTTCTGTGTTTTTTTCAGGCATTTCCCCAATAGATTGAAGATCAGGAACATTTTTCCCATAGTGAAGTTGATGTGTATTGCATGTTTTGTGAAAACAGAAAAAAGAACAAACTCATAACAGAAAAATTTAATCCATTACACATGAAGGGTTAGGCCTATGGGCCTGGTTTTTCTTTTTGTTTTGTTCTTTTTGTTTTGTTTTGTTTTGTTATTTTTTAGTTACCCCATTATAAAACCATTGACTTGTTTAGAGTAATATCAGATTTATACAGTATAAGTGATACTAGAATCAGGCTTTCTGAAATTATTAAATACCTGGAGGGGTTCACATAAACTTTGATCACCTTTTGAAAGGGAAAACATTACCCACTTGCCAGCACACAGGTATACAGGGAGACTTACAACTAAAACAGAGCCATCTGCAGACGATTGTCCTGGTTAATGGGAGTCATCAAGATTCCAAACCACCATTAATGGCCCACACTTTGCATAATTACAATAGGCCCTCAGAGTTAGATTTCATATTTCTAGTTTCAGATACATGAGTGGTACATTTATACATATAGGATGACCACACTCAGTAGATTATAAGCTTTGTAATGATACCTTACAAGAGACCTTTTGCATGAAGCATATTCCAGTTACATTATATTTAACTCATTAGCATATTTTCATAAAATCATATAGAGTGCAACATCACACAATGGATTCGGCCTGATGTGAGGGGTTCTCTCCAGATGCTGTTTTTAAACCGGTCTCAGAAAATAGCTCACGAACAAGAGAAGCGGCTAATCAAACCTGAGAGTGACAAATGGTGAACACTTGGGTTTCTGGAATGGCAAAGAACCCTTACCATGGGCTTGGGTGCCATGAGGGTTCTCTAAGAGACGGGAAGCATCACCAAGTTAAGGGCTCCAGAGAAACTGGCCAATATTTTCAAACTTTAGGATGCCTCAATTTCAGCCCCTAAACCCACTTTTAAGCAACTAACTAAAAGTGACCTGATTTCCATAGGTGCTGAGCACTCAAAACTCCTAGTGAAATCTACAGGAGCTGTGGGTGCTCAGCTCCTCTTCAAATCAGGCCACTTATAAGTTATTTAGGTGCCTAATTTAAGGCATCTAATTTTCAAAATGTAACCAAAGCCTATTTCATGCCGTTACAGGATGAGTTTTGCTAATAGCAGATATCACTGACTAAAAATCCAACACAAACGGTGAATCAATGGGAATGATGTCATAAAAGGATGACATATCCCCTCTGGCTTGGGTAACAAATGAAGTAGCTGCCCATTGGTTCTCAGACAACCAATCAGAAAGTATGTTTTCTCTGTCTGCACTGAGGTTATAAAAGGCTGCAGGCTCAGACAGGGTCAGCATACTACTGTGGTGATTTCAAGAGGTGGCTTAGCCAAGCCACACTTTGTCAGGCCAGTCATAATCAGGCCAGACCAGGAAGAAATCAAAGAAGGCAAAATAAGAGAGAGAAAACCAAGTGAACAGAGCCAGGAACAGAAGGAAAGAGAGTCAGGCAAGCCAAGCAAAGAAAGACACAGGCAAGTGGAGCCAAGCAAGGAAACATCCACTGAAGCCAAGCAAGTCAAGAAAAAAGCTAGGCAGGCCAATTCCTGAGTAAAGACTCAGGTAAACCAAGCAGAGAAAACAAAAGAAAGCCAAGAAAGTCAAGCCAAGTGTTGCTGGAACACTAGAAGTCTGCAACATGTCTGAGACTGAGTCTGAGTCTGAGTCTGAGCACTCTGGTGAGACCTCAACCGCAAAAGACCCTAAGGCCAAAATCACCCGTTCTTCCCGGGCTGGGCTGCAGTTCTCTGTCAGTCGCATAGACAGATTGCTCCGCAAAGGACAATTTGCAGACCGTATTGGAGCTGGAGCCCCAGTATATATGGCCGCGGTGCTTCAATAAGTGACTCATGAGATTGTGGATATCGCTGGGGAAGTCGCTGCACGCAGCAAGAAGCGTCGGATTTCCCCACGGCACTTGCAGCTGGCCATTCACAGCGACTCAGAGCTCAAGAAACTGCTGGGAGGTGTCACCATCTCTCAGGGCGGAGTCCTGCACTTAAATCAGCCTGTGGTTTTACCTTCCAAGAAGAGGAATGGCAGGAGAGCCATCAAGAGAAGGATTGCCCCTGCTCCTGTCCCTGTTAAGTGAGAACAGAGCAAAGGGGAGACTGCCACCCCAGATTTGGGAGAAATGACATTAACTTGATTGCAAGGCTCTTTTCAAATGCATCAGTATGGTCTAATAAAAGCAGTTAAAATGCCTGGTCTTCTTTTGTGAATTAATTTCCTCTTTTACTATCCTACAATTTTAAGGGATCATTCAGTTGGTCAGGTAGCTGCATTGATCATATGGTATAAAAGCCTAGAAAGATAGAACTCAATCATTTCATTAAGAAATTTACATCAGAAATTGTCTAAATGGTGTCAAGTATCAGAGGGGTAGCCGTGTTAGTCTGGATCTGTAAAAAGCGACAAAGAGTCCTGGGGCACCTTATAGACCAACAGACGTATTGGAGCATAAATGTCTAAATCGTGTAGATTCTGGGAGGTGATTTCTGTGTTTTTTTCAGGCATTTCCCCAATAGATTGAAGATCAGGAACATTTTTCCCATAGTGAAGTTGATGTGTATTGCATGTTTTGTGAAAACAGAAAAAAGAACAAACTCATGACAGAAAAATTTAATCCATTACACATGAAGGATAAAGCCTATGGGCCTGGTTTTTCTTTTTGTTTTGTTTTGTTTTGTTTTGTTATTTTTTAGTTACCCCATTATAAAACCATTGACTCGTTTAGAGTAATATCAGATTTATACAGTATAAGTGATACTAGAATCAGGCTTTCTGAAATTATTAAATACCTGGAGGGGTTCACATAAACTTTGATCACCTTTTGAAAGGGAAAACATTACCCACTTGCCAGCACACAGGTATACAGGGAGATTTACAAGTAAAACAGAGCCATCTGCAGACGATTGTCCTGGTTAATGGGAGTCACCAAGATTCCAAACCACCATTAATGGCCCACACTTTGCACAATTACAATAGGCCCTCAGAGTTAGATTTCATATTTCTAGTTTCAGATACATGAGTGGTACATTTATACAAATAGGATGACCACACTCAGTAGATTATAAGCTTTGTAATGATACCTTACAAGAGACCTTTTGCATGAAGCATATTCCAGTTACATTATATTTAACTCATTAGCATATTTTCATAAAATCATATAGAGTGCAACATCACACAATGGATTCGGCCTGATGTGAGGGGTTCTCTCCAGATGCTGTTTTTAAACCGGTCTCAGAAAATAGCTCACGAACAAGAGAAGCGGCTAATCAAACCTGAGAGTGACAAATGGTGAACACTTGGGTTTCTGGAATGGCAAAGAACCCTTACCATGGGCTTGGGTGCCATGAGGGTTCTCTAAGAGACGGGAAGCATCACCAAGTTAAGGGCTCCAGAGAAACTGGCCAATATTTTCAAACTTTAGGATGCCTCAATTTCAGCCCCTAAACCCACTTTTAAGCAACTAACTAAAAGTGACCTGATTTCCATAGGTGCTGAGCACTCAAAACTCCTAGTGAAATCTACAGGAGCTGTGGGTGCTCAGCTCCTCTTCAAATCAGGCCACTTATAAGTTATTTAGGTGCCTAATTTAAGGCATCTAATTTTCAAAATGTAACCAAAGCCTATTTCATGCCGTTACAGGATGAGTTTTGCTAATAGCAGATATCACTGACTAAAAATCCAACACAAACGGTGAATCAATGGGAATGATGTCATAAAAGGATGACATATCCCCTCTGGCTTGGGTAACAAATGAAGTAGCTGCCCATTGGTTCTCAGACAACCAATCAGAAAGTATGTTTTCTCTGTCTGCACTGAGGTTATAAAAGGCTGCAGGCTCAGACAGGGTCAGCATACTACTGTGGTGATTTCAAGAGGTGGCTTAGCCAAGCCACACTTTGTCAGGCCAGTCATAATCAGGCCAGACCAGGAAGAAATCAAAGAAGGCAAAATAAGAGAGAGAAAACCAAGTGAACAGAGCCAGGAACAGAAGGAAAGAGAGTCAGGCAAGCCAAGCAAAGAAAGACACAGGCAAGTGGAGCCAAGCAAGGAAACATCCACTGAAGCCAAGCAAGTCAAGAAAAAAGCTAGGCAGGCCAATTCCTGAGTAAAGACTCAGGTAAACCAAGCAGAGAAAACAAAAGAAAGCCAAGAAAGTCAAGCCAAGTGTTGCTGGAACACTAGAAGTCTGCAACATGTCTGAGACTGAGTCTGAGTCTGAGTCTGAGCACTCTGGTGAGACCTCAACCGCAAAAGACCCTAAGGCCAAAATCACCCGTTCTTCCCGGGCTGGGCTGCAGTTCTCTGTCAGTCGCATAGACAGCTTGCTCCGCAAAGGACAATTTGCAGACCGTATTGGAGCTGGAGCCCCAGTATATATGGCCGCGGTGCTTCAATAAGTGACTCATGAGATTGTGGATATCGCTGGGGAAGTCGCTGCACGCAGCAAGAAGCGTCGGATTTCCCCACGGCACTTGCAGCTGGCCATTCACAGCGACTCAGAGCTCAAGAAACTGCTGGGAGGTGTCACCATCTCTCAGGGCGGAGTCCTGCACTTAAATCAGCCTGTGGTTTTACCTTCCAAGAAGAGGAATGGCAGGAGAGCCATCAAGAGAAGGATTGCCCCTGCTCCTGTCCCTGTTAAGTGAGAACAGAGCAAAGGGGAGACTGCCACCCCAGATTTGGGAGAAATGACATTAACTTGATTGCAAGGCTCTTTTCAAATGCATCAGTATGGTCTAATAAAAGCAGTTAAAATGCCTGGTCTTCTTTTGTGAATTAATTTCCTCTTTTACTATCCTACAATTTTAAGGGATCATTCAGTTGGTCAGGTAGCTGCATTGATCATATGGTATAAAAGCCTAGAAAGATAGAACTCAATCATTTCATTAAGAAATTTACATCAGAAATTGTCTAAATGGTGTCAAGTATCAGAGGGGTAGCCGTGTTAGTCTGGATCTGTAAAAAGCGACAAAGAGTCCTGGGGCACCTTATAGACCAACAGACGTATTGGAGCATAAATGTCTAAATCGTGTAGATTCTGGGAGGTGATTTCTGTGTTTTTTTCAGGCATTTCCCCAATAGATTGAAGATCAGGAACATTTTTCCCATAGTGAAGTTGATGTGTATTGCATGTTTTGTGAAAACAGAAAAAAGAACAAACTCATGACAGAAAAATTTAATCCATTACACATGAAGGATAAAGCCTATGGGCCTGGTTTTTCTTTTTGTTTTGTTTTGTTTTGTTATTTTTTAGTTACCCCATTATAAAACCATTGACTCGTTTAGAGTAATATCAGATTTATACAGTATAAGTGATACTAGAATCAGGCTTTCTGAAATTATTAAATACCTGGAGGGGTTCACATAAACTTTGATCACCTTTTGAAAGGGAAAACATTACCCACTTGCCAGCACACAGGTATACAGGGAGATTTACAAGTAAAACAGAGCCATCTGCAGACGATTGTCCTGGTTAATGGGAGTCACCAAGATTCCAAACCACCATTAATGGCCCACACTTTGCACAATTACAATAGGCCCTCAGAGTTAGATTTCATATTTCTAGTTTCAGATACATGAGTGGTACATTTATACAAATAGGATGACCACACTCAGTAGATTATAAGCTTTGTAATGATACCTTACAAGAGACCTTTTGCATGAAGCATATTCCAGTTACATTATATTTAACTCATTAGCATATTTTCATAAAATCATATAGAGTGCAACATCACACAATGGATTCGGCCTGATGTGAGGGGTTCTCTCCAGATGCTGTTTTTAAACCGGTCTCAGAAAATAGCTCACGAACAAGAGAAGCGGCTAATCAAACCTGAGAGTGACAAATGGTGAACACTTGGGTTTCTGGAATGGCAAAGAACCCTTACCATGGGCTTGGGTGCCATGAGGGTTCTCTAAGAGACGGGAAGCATCACCAAGTTAAGGGCTCCAGAGAAACTGGCCAATATTTTCAAACTTTAGGATGCCTCAATTTCAGCCCCTAAACCCACTTTTAAGCAACTAACTAAAAGTGACCTGATTTCCATAGGTGCTGAGCACTCAAAACTCCTAGTGAAATCTACAGGAGCTGTGGGTGCTCAGCTCCTCTTCAAATCAGGCCACTTATAAGTTATTTAGGTGCCTAATTTAAGGCATCTAATTTTCAAAATGTAACCAAAGCCTATTTCATGCCGTTACAGGATGAGTTTTGCTAATAGCAGATATCACTGACTAAAAATCCAACACAAACGGTGAATCAATGGGAATGATGTCATAAAAGGATGACATATCCCCTCTGGCTTGGGTAACAAATGAAGTAGCTGCCCATTGGTTCTCAGACAACCAATCAGAAAGTATGTTTTCTCTGTCTGCACTGAGGTTATAAAAGGCTGCAGGCTCAGACAGGGTCAGCATACTACTGTGGTGATTTCAAGAGGTGGCTTAGCCAAGCCACACTTTGTCAGGCCAGTCATAATCAGGCCAGACCAGGAAGAAATCAAAGAAGGCAAAATAAGAGAGAGAAAACCAAGTGAACAGAGCCAGGAACAGAAGGAAAGAGAGTCAGGCAAGCCAAGCAAAGAAAGACACAGGCAAGTGGAGCCAAGCAAGGAAACATCCACTGAAGCCAAGCAAGTCAAGAAAAAAGCTAGGCAGGCCAATTCCTGAGTAAAGACTCAGGTAAACCAAGCAGAGAAAACAAAAGAAAGCCAAGAAAGTCAAGCCAAGTGTTGCTGGAACACTAGAAGTCTGCAACATGTCTGAGACTGAGTCTGAGTCTGAGTCTGAGCACTCTGGTGAGACCTCAACCGCAAAAGACCCTAAGGCCAAAATCACCCGTTCTTCCCGGGCTGGGCTGCAGTTCTCTGTCAGTCGCATAGACAGCTTGCTCCGCAAAGGACAATTTGCAGACCGTATTGGAGCTGGAGCCCCAGTATATATGGCCGCGGTGCTTCAATAAGTGACTCATGAGATTGTGGATATCGCTGGGGAAGTCGCTGCACGCAGCAAGAAGCGTCGGATTTCCCCACGGCACTTGCAGCTGGCCATTCACAGCGACTCAGAGCTCAAGAAACTGCTGGGAGGTGTCACCATCTCTCAGGGCGGAGTCCTGCACTTAAATCAGCCTGTGGTTTTACCTTCCAAGAAGAGGAATGGCAGGAGAGCCATCAAGAGAAGGATTGCCCCTGCTCCTGTCCCTGTTAAGTGAGAACAGAGCAAAGGGGAGACTGCCACCCCAGATTTGGGAGAAATGACATTAACTTGATTGCAAGGCTCTTTTCAAATGCATCAGTATGGTCTAATAAAAGCAGTTAAAATGCCTGGTCTTCTTTTGTGAATTAATTTCCTCTTTTACTATCCTACAATTTTAAGGGATCATTCAGTTGGTCAGGTAGCTGCATTGATCATATGGTATAAAAGCCTAGAAAGATAGAACTCAATCATTTCATTAAGAAATTTACATCAGAAATTGTCTAAATGGTGTCAAGTATCAGAGGGGTAGCCGTGTTAGTCTGGATCTGTAAAAAGCGACAAAGAGTCCTGGGGCACCTTATAGACCAACAGACGTATTGGAGCATAAATGTCTAAATCGTGTAGATTCTGGGAGGTGATTTCTGTGTTTTTTTCAGGCATTTCCCCAATAGATTGAAGATCAGGAACATTTTTCCCATAGTGAAGTTGATGTGTATTGCATGTTTTGTGAAAACAGAAAAAAGAACAAACTCATGACAGAAAAATTTAATCCATTACACATGAAGGATAAAGCCTATGGGCCTGGTTTTTCTTTTTGTTTTGTTTTGTTTTGTTTTGTTATTTTTTAGTTACCCCATTATAAAACCATTGACTCGTTTAGAGTAATATCAGATTTATACAGTATAAGTGATACTAGAATCAGGCTTTCTGAAATTATTAAATACCTGGAGGGGTTCACATAAACTTTGATCACCTTTTGAAAGGGAAAACATTACCCACTTGCCAGCACACAGGTATACAGGGAGATTTACAAGTAAAACAGAGCCATCTGCAGACGATTGTCCTGGTTAATGGGAGTCACCAAGATTCCAAACCACCATTAATGGCCCACACTTTGCACAATTACAATAGGCCCTCAGAGTTAGATTTCATATTTCTAGTTTCAGATACATGAGTGGTACATTTATACAAATAGGATGACCACACTCAGTAGATTATAAGCTTTGTAATGATACCTTACAAGAGACCTTTTGCATGAAGCATATTCCAGTTACATTATATTTAACTCATTAGCATATTTTCATAAAATCATATAGAGTGCAACATCACACAATGGATTCGGCCTGATGTGAGGGGTTCTCTCCAGATGCTGTTTTTAAACCGGTCTCAGAAAATAGCTCACGAACAAGAGAAGCGGCTAATCAAACCTGAGAGTGACAAATGGTGAACACTTGGGTTTCTGGAATGGCAAAGAACCCTTACCATGGGCTTGGGTGCCATGAGGGTTCTCTAAGAGACGGGAAGCATCACCAAGTTAAGGGCTCCAGAGAAACTGGCCAATATTTTCAAACTTTAGGATGCCTCAATTTCAGCCCCTAAACCCACTTTTAAGCAACTAACTAAAAGTGACCTGATTTCCATAGGTGCTGAGCACTCAAAACTCCTAGTGAAATCTACAGGAGCTGTGGGTGCTCAGCTCCTCTTCAAATCAGGCCACTTATAAGTTATTTAGGTGCCTAATTTAAGGCATCTAATTTTCAAAATGTAACCAAAGCCTATTTCATGCCGTTACAGGATGAGTTTTGCTAATAGCAGATATCACTGACTAAAAATCCAACACAAACGGTGAATCAATGGGAATGATGTCATAAAAGGATGACATATCCCCTCTGGCTTGGGTAACAAATGAAGTAGCTGCCCATTGGTTCTCAGACAACCAATCAGAAAGTATGTTTTCTCTGTCTGCACTGAGGTTATAAAAGGCTGCAGGCTCAGACAGGGTCAGCATACTACTGTGGTGATTTCAAGAGGTGGCTTAGCCAAGCCACACTTTGTCAGGCCAGTCATAATCAGGCCAGACCAGGAAGAAATCAAAGAAGGCAAAATAAGAGAGAGAAAACCAAGTGAACAGAGCCAGGAACAGAAGGAAAGAGAGTCAGGCAAGCCAAGCAAAGAAAGACACAGGCAAGTGGAGCCAAGCAAGGAAACATCCACTGAAGCCAAGCAAGTCAAGAAAAAAGCTAGGCAGGCCAATTCCTGAGTAAAGACTCAGGTAAACCAAGCAGAGAAAACAAAAGAAAGCCAAGAAAGTCAAGCCAAGTGTTGCTGGAACACTAGAAGTCTGCAACATGTCTGAGACTGAGTCTGAGTCTGAGTCTGAGCACTCTGGTGAGACCTCAACCGCAAAAGACCCTAAGGCCAAAATCACCCGTTCTTCCCGGGCTGGGCTGCAGTTCTCTGTCAGTCGCATAGACAGCTTGCTCCGCAAAGGACAATTTGCAGACCGTATTGGAGCTGGAGCCCCAGTATATATGGCCGCGGTGCTTCAATAAGTGACTCATGAGATTGTGGATATCGCTGGGGAAGTCGCTGCACGCAGCAAGAAGCGTCGGATTTCCCCACGGCACTTGCAGCTGGCCATTCACAGCGACTCAGAGCTCAAGAAACTGCTGGGAGGTGTCACCATCTCTCAGGGCGGAGTCCTGCACTTAAATCAGCCTGTGGTTTTACCTTCCAAGAAGAGGAATGGCAGGAGAGCCATCAAGAGAAGGATTGCCCCTGCTCCTGTCCCTGTTAAGTGAGAACAGAGCAAAGGGGAGACTGCCACCCCAGATTTGGGAGAAATGACATTAACTTGATTGCAAGGCTCTTTTCAAATGCATCAGTATGGTCTAATAAAAGCAGTTAAAATGCCTGGTCTTCTTTTGTGAATTAATTTCCTCTTTTACTATCCTACAATTTTAAGGGATCATTCAGTTGGTCAGGTAGCTGCATTGATCATATGGTATAAAAGCCTAGAAAGATAGAACTCAATCATTTCATTAAGAAATTTACATCAGAAATTGTCTAAATGGTGTCAAGTATCAGAGGGGTAGCCGTGTTAGTCTGGATCTGTAAAAAGCGACAAAGAGTCCTGGGGCACCTTATAGACCAACAGACGTATTGGAGCATAAATGTCTAAATCGTGTAGATTCTGGGAGGTGATTTCTGTGTTTTTTTCAGGCATTTCCCCAATAGATTGAAGATCAGGAACATTTTTCCCATAGTGAAGTTGATGTGTATTGCATGTTTTGTGAAAACAGAAAAAAGAACAAACTCATGACAGAAAAATTTAATCCATTACACATGAAGGATAAAGCCTATGGGCCTGGTTTTTCTTTTTGTTTTGTTTTGTTTTGTTATTTTTTAGTTACCCCATTATAAAACCATTGACTCGTTTAGAGTAATATCAGATTTATACAGTATAAGTGATACTAGAATCAGGCTTTCTGAAATTATTAAATACCTGGAGGGGTTCACATAAACTTTGATCACCTTTTGAAAGGGAAAACATTACCCACTTGCCAGCACACAGGTATACAGGGAGATTTACAAGTAAAACAGAGCCATCTGCAGACGATTGTCCTGGTTAATGGGAGTCACCAAGATTCCAAACCACCATTAATGGCCCACACTTTGCACAATTACAATAGGCCCTCAGAGTTAGATTTCATATTTCTAGTTTCAGATACATGAGTGGTACATTTATACAAATAGGATGACCACACTCAGTAGATTATAAGCTTTGTAATGATACCTTACAAGAGACCTTTTGCATGAAGCATATTCCAGTTACATTATATTTAACTCATTAGCATATTTTCATAAAATCATATAGAGTGCAACATCACACAATGGATTCGGCCTGATGTGAGGGGTTCTCTCCAGATGCTGTTTTTAAACCGGTCTCAGAAAATAGCTCACGAACAAGAGAAGCGGCTAATCAAACCTGAGAGTGACAAATGGTGAACACTTGGGTTTCTGGAATGGCAAAGAACCCTTACCATGGGCTTGGGTGCCATGAGGGTTCTCTAAGAGACGGGAAGCATCACCAAGTTAAGGGCTCCAGAGAAACTGGCCAATATTTTCAAACTTTAGGATGCCTCAATTTCAGCCCCTAAACCCACTTTTAAGCAACTAACTAAAAGTGACCTGATTTCCATAGGTGCTGAGCACTCAAAACTCCTAGTGAAATCTACAGGAGCTGTGGGTGCTCAGCTCCTCTTCAAATCAGGCCACTTATAAGTTATTTAGGTGCCTAATTTAAGGCATCTAATTTTCAAAATGTAACCAAAGCCTATTTCATGCCGTTACAGGATGAGTTTTGCTAATAGCAGATATCACTGACTAAAAATCCAACACAAACGGTGAATCAATGGGAATGATGTCATAAAAGGATGACATATCCCCTCTGGCTTGGGTAACAAATGAAGTAGCTGCCCATTGGTTCTCAGACAACCAATCAGAAAGTATGTTTTCTCTGTCTGCACTGAGGTTATAAAAGGCTGCAGGCTCAGACAGGGTCAGCATACTACTGTGGTGATTTCAAGAGGTGGCTTAGCCAAGCCACACTTTGTCAGGCCAGTCATAATCAGGCCAGACCAGGAAGAAATCAAAGAAGGCAAAATAAGAGAGAGAAAACCAAGTGAACAGAGCCAGGAACAGAAGGAAAGAGAGTCAGGCAAGCCAAGCAAAGAAAGACACAGGCAAGTGGAGCCAAGCAAGGAAACATCCACTGAAGCCAAGCAAGTCAAGAAAAAAGCTAGGCAGGCCAATTCCTGAGTAAAGACTCAGGTAAACCAAGCAGAGAAAACAAAAGAAAGCCAAGAAAGTCAAGCCAAGTGTTGCTGGAACACTAGAAGTCTGCAACATGTCTGAGACTGAGTCTGAGTCTGAGTCTGAGCACTCTGGTGAGACCTCAACCGCAAAAGACCCTAAGGCCAAAATCACCCGTTCTTCCCGGGCTGGGCTGCAGTTCTCTGTCAGTCGCATAGACAGCTTGCTCCGCAAAGGACAATTTGCAGACCGTATTGGAGCTGGAGCCCCAGTATATATGGCCGCGGTGCTTCAATAAGTGACTCATGAGATTGTGGATATCGCTGGGGAAGTCGCTGCACGCAGCAAGAAGCGTCGGATTTCCCCACGGCACTTGCAGCTGGCCATTCACAGCGACTCAGAGCTCAAGAAACTGCTGGGAGGTGTCACCATCTCTCAGGGCGGAGTCCTGCACTTAAATCAGCCTGTGGTTTTACCTTCCAAGAAGAGGAATGGCAGGAGAGCCATCAAGAGAAGGATTGCCCCTGCTCCTGTCCCTGTTAAGTGAGAACAGAGCAAAGGGGAGACTGCCACCCCAGATTTGGGAGAAATGACATTAACTTGATTGCAAGGCTCTTTTCAAATGCATCAGTATGGTCTAATAAAAGCAGTTAAAATGCCTGGTCTTCTTTTGTGAATTAATTTCCTCTTTTACTATCCTACAATTTTAAGGGATCATTCAGTTGGTCAGGTAGCTGCATTGATCATATGGTATAAAAGCCTAGAAAGATAGAACTCAATCATTTCATTAAGAAATTTACATCAGAAATTGTCTAAATGGTGTCAAGTATCAGAGGGGTAGCCGTGTTAGTCTGGATCTGTAAAAAGCGACAAAGAGTCCTGGGGCACCTTATAGACCAACAGACGTATTGGAGCATAAATGTCTAAATCGTGTAGATTCTGGGAGGTGATTTCTGTGTTTTTTTCAGGCATTTCCCCAATAGATTGAAGATCAGGAACATTTTTCCCATAGTGAAGTTGATGTGTATTGCATGTTTTGTGAAAACAGAAAAAAGAACAAACTCATGACAGAAAAATTTAATCCATTACACATGAAGGATAAAGCCTATGGGCCTGGTTTTTCTTTTTGTTTTGTTTTGTTTTGTTATTTTTTAGTTACCCCATTATAAAACCATTGACTCGTTTAGAGTAATATCAGATTTATACAGTATAAGTGATACTAGAATCAGGCTTTCTGAAATTATTAAATACCTGGAGGGGTTCACATAAACTTTGATCACCTTTTGAAAGGGAAAACATTACCCACTTGCCAGCACACAGGTATACAGGGAGATTTACAAGTAAAACAGAGCCATCTGCAGACGATTGTCCTGGTTAATGGGAGTCACCAAGATTCCAAACCACCATTAATGGCCCACACTTTGCACAATTACAATAGGCCCTCAGAGTTAGATTTCATATTTCTAGTTTCAGATACATGAGTGGTACATTTATACAAATAGGATGACCACACTCAGTAGATTATAAGCTTTGTAATGATACCTTACAAGAGACCTTTTGCATGAAGCATATTCCAGTTACATTATATTTAACTCATTAGCATATTTTCATAAAATCATATAGAGTGCAACATCACACAATGGATTCGGCCTGATGTGAGGGGTTCTCTCCAGATGCTGTTTTTAAACCGGTCTCAGAAAATAGCTCACGAACAAGAGAAGCGGCTAATCAAACCTGAGAGTGACAAATGGTGAACACTTGGGTTTCTGGAATGGCAAAGAACCCTTACCATGGGCTTGGGTGCCATGAGGGTTCTCTAAGAGACGGGAAGCATCACCAAGTTAAGGGCTCCAGAGAAACTGGCCAATATTTTCAAACTTTAGGATGCCTCAATTTCAGCCCCTAAACCCACTTTTAAGCAACTAACTAAAAGTGACCTGATTTCCATAGGTGCTGAGCACTCAAAACTCCTAGTGAAATCTACAGGAGCTGTGGGTGCTCAGCTCCTCTTCAAATCAGGCCACTTATAAGTTATTTAGGTGCCTAATTTAAGGCATCTAATTTTCAAAATGTAACCAAAGCCTATTTCATGCCGTTACAGGATGAGTTTTGCTAATAGCAGATATCACTGACTAAAAATCCAACACAAACGGTGAATCAATGGGAATGATGTCATAAAAGGATGACATATCCCCTCTGGCTTGGGTAACAAATGAAGTAGCTGCCCATTGGTTCTCAGACAACCAATCAGAAAGTATGTTTTCTCTGTCTGCACTGAGGTTATAAAAGGCTGCAGGCTCAGACAGGGTCAGCATACTACTGTGGTGATTTCAAGAGGTGGCTTAGCCAAGCCACACTTTGTCAGGCCAGTCATAATCAGGCCAGACCAGGAAGAAATCAAAGAAGGCAAAATAAGAGAGAGAAAACCAAGTGAACAGAGCCAGGAACAGAAGGAAAGAGAGTCAGGCAAGCCAAGCAAAGTAAGACACAGGCAAGTGGAGCCAAGCAAGGAAACATCCACTGAAGCCAAGCAAGTCAAGAAAAAAGCTAGGCAGGCCAATTCCTGAGTAAAGACTCAGGTAAACCAAGCAGAGAAAACAAAAGAAAGCCAAGAAAGTCAAGCCAAGTGTTGCTGGAACACTAGAAGTCTGCAACATGTCTGAGACTGAGTCTGAGTCTGAGTCTGAGCACTCTGGTGAGACCTCAACCGCAAAAGACCCTAAGGCCAAAATCACCCGTTCTTCCCGGGCTGGGCTGCAGTTCTCTGTCAGTCGCATAGACAGCTTGCTCCGCAAAGGACAATTTGCAGACCGTATTGGAGCTGGAGCCCCAGTATATATGGCCGCGGTGCTTCAATAAGTGACTCATGAGATTGTGGATATCGCTGGGGAAGTCGCTGCACGCAGCAAGAAGCGTCGGATTTCCCCACGGCACTTGCAGCTGGCCATTCACAGCGACTCAGAGCTCAAGAAACTGCTGGGAGGTGTCACCATCTCTCAGGGCGGAGTCCTGCACTTAAATCAGCCTGTGGTTTTACCTTCCAAGAAGAGGAATGGCAGGAGAGCCATCAAGAGAAGGATTGCCCCTGCTCCTGTCCCTGTTAAGTGAGAACAGAGCAAAGGGGAGACTGCCACCCCAGATTTGGGAGAAATGACATTAACTTGATTGCAAGGCTCTTTTCAAATGCATCAGTATGGTCTAATAAAAGCAGTTAAAATGCCTGGTCTTCTTTTGTGAATTAATTTCCTCTTTTACTATCCTACAATTTTAAGGGATCATTCAGTTGGTCAGGTAGCTGCATTGATCATATGGTATAAAAGCCTAGAAAGATAGAACTCAATCATTTCATTAAGAAATTTACATCAGAAATTGTCTAAATGGTGTCAAGTATCAGAGGGGTAGCCGTGTTAGTCTGGATCTGTAAAAAGCGACAAAGAGTCCTGGGGCACCTTATAGACCAACAGACGTATTGGAGCATAAATGTCTAAATCGTGTAGATTCTGGGAGGTGATTTCTGTGTTTTTTTCAGGCATTTCCCCAATAGATTGAAGATCAGGAACATTTTTCCCATAGTGAAGTTGATGTGTATTGCATGTTTTGTGAAAACAGAAAAAAGAACAAACTCATGACAGAAAAATTTAATCCATTACACATGAAGGGTAAGGCCTATGGGCCTGGTTTTTCTTTTTGTTTTGTTCTTTTTGGTTTGGTTTCTTTTGTTATTTTTTAGTTACCCCATTATAAAACCATTGACTCGTTTAGAGTAAGATCAGATTTATACAGTATAAGTGATACTAGAATCAGGCTTTCTGAAATTATTAAATACCTGGAGGGGTTCACATAAACTTTGATCACCTTTTGAAAGGGAAAACATTACCCACTTGCCAGCACACAGGTATACAGGGAGACTTACAAGTAAAAGAGAGCCATCTGCAGACGATTGTCCTGGTTAATGGGAGTCATCAAGATTCCAAACCACCATTAATGGCCCACACTTTGCATAATTACAATAGGCCCTCAGAGTTAGATTTCATATTTCTAGTTTCAGATACATGAGTGGTACATTTATACATATAGGATGACCACACGCAGTAGATTATAAGCTTTGTAATGATACCTTACAAGAGACCTTTTGCATGAAGCATATTCCAGTTACATTATATTTAACTCATTAGCATATTTTCATAAAATCATATAGAGTGCAACATCACACAATGGATTTGGCCTGATGTGAGGGGTTCTCTCCAGATGCTGTTTTTAAACCGGTCTCAGAAAATAGCTCACGAACAAGAGAAGCGGCTAATCAAACCTGAGAGTGACAAATGGTGAACACTTGGGTTTCTGGAATGGCAAAGAACCCTTACCATGGGCTTGGGTGCCATGAGGGTTCTCTAAGAGACGGGAAGCATCACCAAGTTAAGGGCTCCAGAGAAACTGGCCAATATTTTCAAACTTTAGGATGCCTCAATTTCAGCCCCTAAACCCACTTTTAAGCAACTAACTAAAAGTGACCTGATTTCCATAGGTGCTGAGCACTCAAAACTCCTAGTGAAATCTACAGGAGCTGTGGGTGCTCAGCTCCTCTTCAAATCAGGCCACTTATAAGTTATTTAGGTGCCTAATTTAAGGCATCTAATTTTCAAAATGTAACCAAAGCCTATTTCATGCCGTTACAGGATGAGTTTTGCTAATAGCAGATATCACTGACTAAAAATCCAACACAAACGGTGAATCAATGGGAATGATGTCATAAAAGGATGACATATCCCCTCTGGCTTGGGTAACAAATGAAGTAGCTGCCCATTGGTTCTCAGACAACCAATCAGAAAGTATGTTTTCTCTGTCTGCACTGAGGTTATAAAAGGCTGCAGGCTCAGACAGGGTCAGCATACTACTGTGGTGATTTCAAGAGGTGGCTTAGCCAAGCCACACTTTGTCAGGCCAGTCATAATCAGGCCAGACCAGGAAGAAATCAAAGAAGGCAAAATAAGAGAGAGAAAACCAAGTGAACAGAGCCAGGAACAGAAGGAAAGAGAGTCAGGCAAGCCAAGCAAAGAAAGACACAGGCAAGTGGAACCAAGCAAGGAAACATCCACTGAAGCCAAGCAAGTCAAGAAAAAAGCTAGGCAGGCCAATTCCTGAGTAAAGACTCAGGTAAACCAAGCAGAGAAAACAAAAGAAAGCCAAGAAAGTCAAGCCAAGTGTTGCTGGAACACTAGAAGTCTGCAGCATGTCTGAGACTGAGTCTGAGTCTGAGTCTGAGCACTCTGGTGAGACCTCAACCGCAAAAGACCCTAAGGCCAAAATCACCCGTTCTTCCCGGGCTGGGCTGCAGTTCTCTGTCAGTCGCATAGACAGATTGCTCCGCAAAGGACAATTTGCAGACCGTATTGGAGCTGGAGCCCCAGTATATATGGCCGCGGTGCTTCAATAAGTGACTCATGAGATTGTGGATATCACTGGGGAAGTCGCTGCACGCAGCTAGAAGCGTCGAATTTCCCCACGGCACTTGCAGCTGGCCATTCACTGCGACTCAGAGCTCAAGAAACTGCTGGGAGGTGTCACCATCTCTCAGGGCGGAGTCCTGCACTTAAATCAGCCTGTGGTTTTACCTTCCAAGAAGAGGAATGGCAGGAGAGCCATCAAGAGAAGGATTGCCCCTGCTCCTGTCCCTGTTAAGTGAGAACAGAGCAAAGGGGAGACTGCCACCCCAGATTTGGGAGAAATGACATTAACTTGATTGCAAGGCTCTTTTTAAATGCATCAATATGGTCTAATAAAAGCAGTTAAAATGCCTGGTCTTCTTTTGTGAATTAATTTCCTCTTTTACTATCCTACAATTTTAAGGGATCATTCAGTTGGTCAGGTAGCTGCATTGATCATATTGTATAAAAGCCTAGAAAGATAGAACTCAATCATTTCATTAAGAAATTTACATCAGAAATTGTCTAAATGGTGTCAAGTATCAGAGGGGTAGCCGTGTTAGTCTGGATCTGTAAAAAGCGACAAAGAATCCTGTGCCACCTTATAGACAACAGACGTATTAGAGCATAAATGTCTAAATCGTGTAGATTCTGGGAGGTGATTTCTGTGTTTTTTTCAGGCATTTCCCCAATAGATTGAAGTTCAGGAACATTTTTCCCATAGTGAAGTTGATGTGTATTGCATGTTTTGTGAAAACAGAAAAAAGAACAAACTCATGACAGAAAAATTTAATCCATTACACATGAAGGGTAAGGCCTATGGGCCTGGTTTTTCTTTTTGTTTTGTTCTTTTTGTTTTGTTTTGTTTTGTTATTTTTTAGTTACCCCATTATAAAACCATTGACTCGTTTAGAGTAATATCAGATTTATACGTATAAGTGATACTAGAATCAGGCTTTCTGAAATTATTGAATACCTGGAGGGGTTCACATAAACTTTGATCACCTTTTTAAAGGGAAAACCAGGGCCGTAGCAACAAAGAACGTGGCCCCCTCCGAACGTGGCCCCCTCCGGACATATGTCCGGGCGGGGTCCCTTACAATGCAGAAACTGGAATGCAGTATTTATTTTGCCACTTTTAGGGGCCCTCTTCCTTGCGGGGCCCCCTCCGGTCGGAGGGCCCTCGCTACGCCTCTGGAGGCAAAGCCTGGGTCCCTTTCCCCAACACCTTTGCAATGACCAGCAGATCTAGCTGCCCGCAGAGGGGAGCATATGCACCTGTGCTTCCCAGGAGCTCCTGGATACATCATGTATTTCTGTGGTACAATGGCTAAGCTTCTTTTGAGGCAGTGGAGCTCCACATCACCTCCAGTACAGGTTAGTACCTTAATAGCACAATGTGGCCATATGTACAGGGACCATTGGGTGCTATTGCAATAGAAAAAATGACTAAAAATAATTATTAAAGTCTATTTTCAGACTTGAAACTCTGACATTTAGAGTTGTCTAAAGCAGGGGTTCTCAAACTGGGGGTCAGGGGGTCGCGGGGTTATTACATGGGGGGTCGTGAGCTGTCAGCCTCCACTTCAAACCCTGCTTTGCCTCCTGCATTTGTAATGGTGTTAAATATATTTAAAAGTGTTTTTATTTATAAGGGGGGGTCGCACTCAGAGGCTTGCTATGTGAAAGGGGTCACCAGTACAAAAGCTTGATAACCACTGGTCTAAAGGGAAGGAATAGGAAAAAGGAGAACTTCTTTCCATTCACTTCAAATGTTATATGTACTCAGACACAATCGGAATTTGAAAGCTGAGAGGAACATTATGAAGCTGCCGTTTCACATTTCATTTTTCACATTGCTCTGATTAACAGCCTACACTGTGAACTCCTAATTAGCAATACTTGCTCCCAAAGAGGCTCTTGGAACCCAAACCCTCCAAATGAAATCCTGTTGAATTCCATAAAGTGACAAGGGATTTGTTTTCCGTCACTTACCCAGAGATTGAAATGGAAAGTGTTTTCACTTTGCAATGACAGGTGACTTCATAACAGAGAAAAAGTAAGTCGTGTATTTAAAGAAGCTAATTAAAAGGTCCTGCCAGTCAAACATGCTGTACGAAGCTATGGAACCTTTGCTTTGTTTTCCCCTTGTGTGAAGACAACAGTCATTTTGCTCTCAGACTTGTTGCAGCACCCACAAACACATAAACATAGTCATGCTCTCTCAAAGCTTTGCTCCTTTTCTTGTTTTTCCTAATGTAAAATAAAAGGCATTCTGACTGCAAATACATTTGCTCTGTGTGTATGGAAAAACATAGCAAACACTTAATGCATTATCATAAATTAAAGACAACTGCACCCCTGTACTAAAATATACATTCTCCATAGTAAACTTGGTGATCTAGCCAGTATAATATCATTACATATCTATTTGTAGTTTCCATTGGAGAAATTATTGCGAAATTAGAATATAGTCTTGCCTGCTGCAGGCAGTAGGTACTGGGTTCCACTCAGAGAGTGCACAAGTGATCCAAGGCCAAAGCTTGCAGTCTTTATTAAGGCAAAACTTCCAAAGACTATAGAATGTGGTCCATTTTGAAGGAGTTTGGAAGCTTTCCGGATGAGAGGCTCCATGCACCATATCTTGATTCCATTGAAATCAACAGCAAAACTCACATCCACTTCAAAACCCTGGCAAAACCCTCTAAAGTTAGCAGAATCAATACATAAGTTATTTAGCATACATTTAATAATAATGAGGAATTTACTATGTTTGCAATTACTATGATACCAACAGGCTGTACTGGGATTATGGTGCCTGTGAATCTACAGATGTAATCATATGACACTAGTGCTGATATCACATGGGTTAGGTGGAATATCCCCCTCTCCCTCCTATGGATATGCAGAGCTTCCATGATATGAGTGCTAGTGCTAGCATGGCAGTGAAATTCTGGCACCTTCATATTAATAATATGTGGTTTCAGGAGCAGGGTTTGAATAGCCTTAAATGTTGCTCTGTCAGGGAGAAGGGAAAAAGCAAGAGAAACTAGCATGAAATCTTTACTTGATCTTTGCAGGGGACACCAACTAAAATTTGCTGGCTCTTTCTTAGCAAATTTTCTCACTCTGTTGACTGAATGGTTGGTTCCACCACCTTCTACAACTACCACAGGTAGATGAGGTAATATCTTTTATTGGACCAACCTCTGTTGATGGAAGGCACAAGCTTTTGAGCTGCACAGAGCTTTTCTTCAGGTCTGGGGAAGGAAACCAGTGTGTCTGAGATACATACAAGTTGGGACAGCCCCCTCATGCTTAACAATATATCCCAACTTGTATTTAGCTCAGACACTCTGGTTTCCTTTCCCCCAACCTGAAGAAGAGCTTTGTGAAGTTTGAAAGCTTGTGCCTTCCACCAACAGAGGTTGGTCCAATAAAAGCTATTGCCTCATCTACCCTCTCTCTCTCTCTCGCTCTCTCTCGCTCATATCCTGGAACTAACATGGCTACAACACCACCACAAATGAATTCGAGAGCTCATATTTAACTCCTTTGACAAGGAAAAAAACACAATTTGAAAGAAACTGGGTGGCACTGGAGGAGTGGAAATGTCATGTGAAACCATTTTAAACATAAAGTCTAAAACTTAGCATAGACTAGAATTATAATTTGTTGTCATATTCCGATGAGTCTTTTTTCCAGGTAATTTTCCCACCTTTAATAGCCCAAAAGTTTTCATTTTAGAAACAGTTCTACCATATTTTTAAAATGTACAGTGGCACACACCTTCTTCACCCCAAAGTTATTTTACAATTATGTTTTTTTTCCACTTTCACTTTGTCATCACTTACCAAATGATGTGTTTGAGATAGCTGATAGGCTTAATACATAGCCATTGAGCACTCCTCCATGGAGTTTTTTCAAGAGCATGAGCTGATGCTTCATTGGGAACTAATAGTCAACAGATACACACAAGGGGTATATAGGTTTATTTAATAAAGTGGTAGATGGGGTATTTTTCATTGCATGTAAGAAGTAACCTTATAACTGTTTGCTCATTTATTTACTCAGCTTTCCAGTCTAGTGATCTCTTGACAGACCCTCCCTGCCACTCCCTCAGAACACCTCATGAGAGCTTTGTTCCAACATGCTGTGACAAAAAAACTTTTTTCTCTCCAACCCTTACTTCAGCAAAATCTTCAGACAATTCTGAAACATAGTCCATTAGTAAAATGGAGATGATAATACTGTGTATACCTGCTGCACAGGATGTTATGAAGATTCACTCCTTTATATTTGTAAAATGCTTTGAAGATGGAAAGTATTCTGTATATGTGAAATATTATTAGTATCAATTCTTAGGGGGCATTTTTTCTCCCACTGATGTTCAGGGGATTAGCATGCCTGACCCCTATTAATGATAGCTGGGCTTAGGTACAGGATAACTCACCCATGAACTGAACTGATGAGCAAATAAAACAATTTAGTGTACACTTTAGTACAGCCCATCCTGAAATGTAAAGTGTCTTGTAATCCAATTGGGACTTTTGTCTAAAAGGGTGCTGCAAGGAAGTCAGTTTTATACAAAATGATTTTTACAGTTTTACTTTGATTTGCCAGCTTTTTGTTTTTTTAACTAAATTTAAAAAATACGTCTATAAGAAAAATAGCGGGGGAAGGGGGGTTTAAATCTCCAGTTGTGCATGTGGTTTGTATTCCTCAAATAACAAGGGTGCTGATCCCTGTTTAATGTTAATATCTCCTATAAGTATTATACCTACAGCTGCATTGAAAAGGACATAAACATGATAGTAAACAGTTAACCCTCTTATTTTTCTCTCTTCTTCCTAAACTGTTAGCACCTATGGCCTGAGGGCCACATCTGGGTATGGAAATTGTATGGCGGGCCATGAAGGCTCACGAAATTGGGGATTGGGGTCCAGGAGGGGGTGAGGGCTCTGGCTGGCGGTGCAGGTGCTGGGGATGAGGAGTTTGCGGTGCAGGACGGTTCTCCGGGCTGGGACCGAGGTGTTCATAGGGTGGGAAGGGGATTGGGGCTGGGGCAAGAGGTTGGGGCATGGGGGGGGTGACTCACGGGTGCAGGCTCCGGGCGGCGCCTACCTCAAGCAGATCCCAGAAGTAGCAGCATGTCCCCACTCCGGCTCCTATGCGGAGGCGCGGCCAGGTGGCTCTGCACATTGGCCCATCCGCAGGCGCCGCCCCTGCATCTCCCATTGGTCACAGTTCCCGGCCAATGGGAGCTGCAGAGCCACCGGTTGGGGCAGGGGCAGCGTGCAGAGCCCCCTGGCTGCCCCTATGCCTAGGAGCCAGAGGGGGGACATGTCGCTACTCCTGGGAGCCGCGTGGAGCCACAGCAGGCATGGAGCAGGGCAAGCCCCCGACCCTCGCTCCCCAGTGGGAGCACGAGGGCCGGATTAAAGGGTCTGATGGGCTGGACACTTAGTTTGCCCACCTATGGCCATGTAGATTGAAGTCCTCTAGCCACAGACAAATATAATATGGAGGGTAGCAATTAGATTTTTACAAACCTGCCTTTTGATGTCCAAGCACTGTTCTGGAATGACTACCTTTAAGAACAGGAGGATAGTTTAGTGCAGTGTTTCTCAAATGCAGCCACCATGCCGCATGCAGCCACCAGGGGCTTTTCGTGCGGCCACAGCCTCCTGGACAGTGATTGTGGGGAGAGTGGGAGCAAAGCAGTGTTAACGAACATACAAATATCTCTTTTCACAGAAACAGACTTACTAGTTAGCAAGTCTTTAAAAAAGTAACCAAAAGAGCAAAAGAAACAACAACAACAACAAGACAAGAACATGCAAAACACCGTATTTGTTTCTGTTCTGGTTAGGTCCAGTAAAGAATAGAGACAATTGTACATTATTTTTATTATTGAGTCTGCAATAAAAACCTACATAAATAAATTATGATTTGGACATGTGTATGTGTGTATTTATTTGTTTTTCCTAAAGTTAATTAAGTATTTTAGGAAAAATTGTCAGAGTGGCCACCACAAGTGTTGGTGGCCGCACTCTGAGGCCACCAAAAAATTTCTTGTGAGCTCTTAGCATTCATGCCCATTCAGCTTTGATGCCTCTGCTGAGACTGCCAGTTGTGATTGTATTGTGAGGAAGACATGCCTCTAATAAGAATAGGATTGAAACTTCTTGCACACCGGACACCAAAGAGCTATTGAATGGCAACAACTTTTAATCAGAACCAAACTTTGATCTGGCAAACTGGAGGCAAATGGTTCCACATGCAAAAATCAATCTAAACATTTGTCCAAAGACTGAATCCTCTTCATTTGGTAGTCTAAGTACCTAGCACACATTTGGTGCTATTGTAACACCGACAGAACCTGGTCTCAGCGGGCGGGATCGAACCTCAGACCTCTGGAGCTCAATGCATGAGCCTCTACTGCATGAGCTAAAAACCATAAGGCTCTTAGTTAAGGCTGTAGAGCAGACTCATTAATCTCTCTCTAAGTGGTCTTGGTGCCACTAGATGGGACAGAACACTAGACCCAGGAGGTGTGTGGGTTACACTATGTAAGTCAGTCACTAAATTAGGTGCTTTGATAAAATGACAGAGGTGACTAATAATTTGGAAGGGCATGCGGAAGTAGTACAGCAATTTGACCTGGAAATCAAAATATAAAGGAAAATAGCGCATATCTACAAGATAAAAATTCCCTGTCACATAAACTTGGTATTAATCTCTTCCTCCACTATACAAGCTGCTAAAACTATGAAAGAGATATCAGAACAAGCTGCAAATAGATGTCTTCAATCAGGAGAGGCACTGAGCACTAAGACATGTCCTCCTAATTCCAGAAGGAAATGAACCTTGAACTTGTAGTGTCAGGCTAAAATGGGGACTTAGATGAGAGCAAACTGTCTACTACGTCCAGAAAAAAGGTAGGTGATATTTGGAGAGAATAATGTAAGAGTGAAGCAGGGTTAATTCCTATTCCACACAAGTTTTATTAAGGAGGTATTAAATGTTGTTACTTTTGGTTCTTTCTTTGCCTTGGACTCATGTATGGTTTCAGTGCCATGAGTATTTTGATCCATCTATGCTTTTTTTACCAGGGTGACTGCAGTCTCTGCTTTCTGATGTGGACCTTGGCTTGTTATCCATGCTGTTATGACATAGGACTAAAGCAATGCACTCTGTGAGGGGCTGTCTTGAAGATCATGAGTGTCATGAAAAGCTTTTCTATTCATTCAGGACTTTGCCTGAGACAGGCTGGTAGGGAAGGTTCTATGGTTAAGAGTGGCCACATTATTCTTTAGTGTGTTATCTCTGGGTGTATGCATTTTACTCTGTTGGTGGTGGTGGTAAATATGAGAGATTAGATTGGCAGCATAATAATAAATATAGGATTGTATTCTTAATTTTTGTAAGTGCCTTGAGGCTCAGGCAATGGGCACATGCCACTTTATAAATATTAATAGCTGATTATTATTATTGTACCATAGTAGCATCCACAAGCCCTAACATCTTGGCCTCATTGTACTAGGCACTGTCCATACACACAGTAAGAGAGGAGATAGTGCCTGTCTTGAAGATCATGCACTCTAAGCAGATAAGAAGGACAAAAGGTGAGAGACAGGAGCTAGTGTTTTCCCCAGTTTATTGGTGGCTAACTGAGGCACAGAGAAATTAGGGGACAGATGTTCAACTGTGCTCAATAGCCACAATTGAGGCTAGATTCTCCAGAGCCAAGATCAAGCAGCTTCGTTTGAGAACAATGGGAGTTACTGCATGCTGAACACTTTTGGAAATCTAGCCACTGCATTTAGGTGTCTAAATGGGAGCTGAGCTCTTTTGTAAATTAGGCCATAAATGACGTGTCTAAAGTGACACAGAAAGTCTATGGCAGAGCTAGGAAGTGAACCCTATTTCCTGAGTCCCAATCTTGTGCCTTAGCAACAATACCATTCTGAACTAGTAAAGAGGGAAACTAGTGGGAGCTAAACCTGAACTGTAGAAACTAATTTAATATACAATATGTAGAAGCAAGGACAGAAGGGAAAGAAAAGTCTCATCTGCCCCACCCCTTGTTAAATATTTATTATTCAAGCCATGAATTGAACATATGCATACCAGAAAATTACAGCTGTTGGTGAGGCATCGCTGACCCATTTTCAGAATAAGTTACTAAATAGTCTGAGGTAAGATGAGTTGATAGATGTATTAGAAGACAGTCCACAGGAGTTAACATCCAAATTCCCTCACTTCTCTCTTTAGTATGCTCTGGGTTTGGGGTTTTTCCCCCCCTCTCTTTTATCCAATGTCATCAGCAAAGCTATGGACTGATGAGTCAGTTTAGTCCAAAATCCAGGCAGTTACAGTATGTCTGAGTGATTAACCTAGATGTAGAAATACACCTTCCCAAGTAGTTGTTGTTTGTTGGGTTTTTTGTGTGTGTGTGGGGGGGGGGGAATCAACAAATTCTGGTATAATTTTGTTTCCAGAATATCTGTAATTTAAAAAAAACACAACTCTTTAGCATCAATATTTATTAAATGTTTCACTAAAAATGGGCCTGAATCACAAAGTTCTGGTCTGAATCTGGAGTTCAGTTTTCTCTTGCTGAGTGTGTATATTTGGAAGGGCAGGCATTATTTGGAGCCAACACTCCAATTTAAGGCCATGTCTACATTTCACAAAAAAATGGTACAGTATTTTATTTTATTCAAAGATCTTACAGTATCTGATTTTTCAGATGGTGTTACTGGATTGATTATCACAATTGCTTTGCATAAATTCTTATACAAGAAACAATTGATAGTCACATACTATAACATCAAAATCTGCTTAGATTTCATTTCTAGTCATAAGGCTTTCCTCTGTCAATTAAATGGAAAATAAACTTGTAATTTTTCTCTACAAAAGGTACCAACTAAAAAAATCAAATAACTTCTCATTTGAATTTGCGTTTTAGGAATGCAGGCAGGGCTAGGTGTGTGCATGTTGTTTCTTGCTTCTGCAGTTGGTACTTGACAAGTCTGTTAAGGGCAACAAAAATCACACTCTGTCCTTTGAAGTTTTACTTTAAGGAACACACCCTATGCATTCACCTTTATATAATCAGATACTCAGCAGATTTAAAAGTTATGCATGGAACCTATTCTTGATTCCCAGATTTATAAGATTTATAAATAAGGGGCCAAATCCTCAGCTGATGTAAATTGGTGTAGCTCCCTTGAAGTCAATGGAGCTATACCAATTTATACCAGCTGAGGATCTTACCCAATCATCCCAGCATCTCTAAATTTCCACCACAAAATGTACTTGAAATAGTATTATATTAGCCATTATAGGACATTGCCATTCCATAATTTTATAAAAGACAGCACAAGGAATTGGTGATGGATCTAGATAACAAATGTTTTCTGGACAGGGTTTTTTCCCCACCCCCAATAGCATTTACTCAGTAGGTGGATAAACTATTGATACAGGTCTGTCTTCATTTCTTCTGCATTGCAACAAGCCCTGTTACTGTTTTTTGGGAAACCTTCTGAAGACATTTAAGGTACTGCACAGTGAATTAACATATTTTACAGTAACATTTAAAAAGTGATACCTTGAAAAGAGGAGCTAGGAAGTGTGAGATTGGGTCTACAAGAACTCATGAGAGAAGTCGATTTTTAATTCAATGTAAAATAGAAAGATTCCTATTGGCTTTAAGGGCCTTTGGATCAGGCTGCTAGTGATTTGTGACTCTACATGCAAGGAGATGAAATAATGAGCAGGGATGTGTTGCCTACCTACTGCCAGTGAGAAGTGTATTGAATGAGGAAGAGGTTGTAGCGTATCTGTATTTGGATTATAGATTTGCTAAAATGACATGGAAAGTGTTACTGAACCTCGTTTAAAAGTTCTCCTGCTTTAGATGAAGATTTTTTTCCTAAGAATGTTCTGACTAATGAGAGAGAGAAAAGGACTACTAGTCCCAAATTCAGGCACCTCCCAGTCCCCATGTAAAACTCAATTAAAAGGGCTTTGAGCAGAAGATCAAAGAGGGATTGGGAGGGAAGAAGAAATCTTCCCTTTTCCAGACCAAGTGTTATGCTCATACAAAGCACACGGGAACTTTATACAGGAAGGCAAATACACAGCATTTATGGAAAATACAACAGTTAGCATATGCTTTTCAGTCACACACACATACACATACACACACACACAGAGTCCTGCCAGTGATGTTTATAGTTACCAGTCTGTTGTAGCTCGAGTCAATCTAATGGCCAGTTAGATTGAGCACGAGTGTGGAGCTGGGCTCTTGTCGGTCGCGATCCGATGCTCCGAGGCTTTGCAGGACTGAACCCAGAGTTCCATGGCAAAACACCCCAGCTTTATAGTTGTAAATTCCCATTTGAGTCCATGCATTTTGCAATGTCATCCTGTAATCATTAGTCCTTAAGTGGTGTTATCATTTGATGGTTATTGTCGAGCTTCCCATCGTTATCTCCTATTTGCTGTCTTGCCTTCAGGGGTGCCTGCCTCACCTCTGAGGTCGTCAATGCTGCTAACATGTTTAGCATCGGATACAATGGATGTTTTCTGATTGTCTCCTGGTCTTTCCAAGTTTCTCACTTCTTCTTAAGCTTTCGTGGGTAAGAACCTCACTTCTTCAGATGCAAGTAATGGAAATCTCCAGAGGCAGGTAAAATCAGTATGGAGATAACGAGGTTAGTTCAATCAGGGAGGGTGAGGTGCTCTGCTAGCAGTTGAGGTGTGAACACCAAGGGAGGAGAAACTGCTTCTGTAGTTGGATAGCCATTCACAGTCTTTGTTTAATCCTGATCTGATGGTGTCAAATTTGCAAATGAACTGGAGCTCAGCAGTTTCTCTTTGGAGTCTGGTCCTGAAGTTTTTTTTGCTGTAAGATGGCTACCTTTACATCTGCTATTGTGTGGCCAGGGAGGTTGAAGTGTTCTCCTACAGGTTTTTGTATATTGCCATTCCTGATATCTGACTTATGTCCATTTATCCTCTTGCGTAGTGACTGTCCAGTTTGGCCAATGTACATAGCAGAGGGGCATTGCTGGCACATGATGGCATATATAACATTGGTGGACGTGCAGGTGAATGAGCCGGTGATGTTGTAGCTGATCTGGTTAGGTCCTGTGATGGTGTTGCTGGCCATCACCTACAGTCCTCAGCTTAAACCTCTCCAACGCATCATCAGTGATCTACAACCCATCCTGTACAATGATCCCACACTTTCACAGACCTTGGGAGGCAGGCCAGTCCTCGCCCACAGACAACCCGCCAACGTTAAGCATATTCTCACCAGCAATCACGCACCGCACCATAACAACTCTAACTCAGGAACCAACCCATGCAACAAACCTCGATGCCAACTCTGCCCACATATCTACACCAGCAACACCATCACAGGACCATCAAAGGTATACAGACAGCAGTATTGTATATTTAGCAGAATACATTGTAAATCAAGCCTTGCTAAATCTTATAACTAAAACAATTCACATTGGGGCTTCAGGCCCTCAACTTTCCTCTAATCTCCTTAACACAGATACAATACAAGATCCTGTCTCTTACTTACTAAAACCTTAAAACAAAGAAATGTATATTTAACTAGAGTGCCTAATTTGTAATACATATAGGAAACCATAGCAGACATTATAACTTATCCTAAAACAAAAAGGTGACCATAATCAGTCATAAGGATTGTTCTGGTCTGTCATTCCTTTCTGCTATTCAAAAAGGGTGGCTGACAAGATGAAATCAAATCATACATTAATTCTTATGGGACATTATAAAATCCTGCTCCTACACAAGTGTTTGGTTGAGTAGATACTAATAATCTTACTACAGAAATGGGGCCTCTGTGTGCCTCCTAGAGGGGGTTTGGGCACATGGATCTGCAAAGTAGTAGCTGGAGTAGCAACTTGCTCATCACTTACCTACTCAGTCAGCCCTACCAAATTCATGGCCATGAAAAACACGTCACAGACCATGAAATTTGGTCTCCCCCCCATGAAATCTGGTCTTTTGTGTGCTTTTACCTTATACTATACAGATTTCATGGGGGGAGACCAGTGTTTCTCAAATTGGGGTTCTTGACCCAAAAGGGTATTGCAAGGGGGTTTCAAGGTTATTTTGGGGTGCGGGATTGCAGTATTGACACCCTTACTTCTGCGCTACCTTCAGAGCTGGGTGGCCAGAGAGTGGCGACTGTTGGCTGGGTGCCCAGCTCTGAAGGCAGCGCCCCATCAGCAGCAGCACAGAAATAAGGGTGGCAATACCATGCCATGCCACCCTTACTTCTGTGCTGCTGCCTTCATTGCTGGGCAGCCGGAGAGTGGCAGCTGCTGACTGAGGGCCCAGCTCTGCTGGCAGCAGTGCAGAAGTAAGAGTGGCAATACCATACCATGCCATCCTTACGTCTGCACTGCTGCTGGTGGCGGCTCTGCCGTCAGAGCTGGGCTCCTGGCCAGCAGCTACTGGCCAGCTCTGAAGGCTGTGCCGCCGCCAGCAGCAATGCAGAAGTAAGGGTAGCAGTACTGCAACCCTCCCTACAATACCCCTGTGACAACCGCACAACTCCTTTTTGGGTCAAGATCCCTACAATTACAACACCGTGAAATTCAGATTTTTAATAGCTGAAATCATGAAATTTATTATTTTAAAAATCCCATGACTGTGAAATTGACCAAAATGGACCCTGAATTTGGTAGGGCCCTACCCATGATGATACACCCCTACTACTCCAGTACTGTGGAGAGAAGCACTGCATTGGCTTGCAGAGACCCTCATGGCCTCTCCATGTTTACACACTTCCCCACAGATACCCAAACTGTACTTAGGGCCTTTTGCACGCATAGAGCGGAGGGCAGATTTAGGCCCTTATTCCTTAAGATACCTGATCCAAGGAATCAACACAATATGTACTAGTTTGAAAGAAAAATGGTTCAAAGGGTTCATAGTAGAGCCAAGCATCTGGTTCATTTCTTTTCCCATTTATTCCCAACTCAGTCATTCCAAAGGGTTTTCTTTGCAGTCAGAAAGGTTAGAAATGTTTTGGGGTTTTTTAATTAAAATTTAAATTCTGCAGAAACTGATGAGGTAGCAGAGCAGTGTTAGGACAGTGTGCCACCTCCTACCGGCTCAAAGGGACTCTTTGTTCTAAAACAGCTTAGGTAGTTATTCCACTGCATGCTTCAATGGTACAATTTTTCTTCCATAATTTGTCTAGAGGGATTTGGTTACCTATTTATGGAAAGACTAAGTGGACATGACTGTCTTTCTGTTTGCAGCTGTATTCCTGTACATCTTAAGGTCGTGGTATTATGATAAGAATGTGGACCCTGGTTTGTGCTGAAGGCAGAACCCCACAAATAAGATTTTCCTAGCTCTATAGATTCGTAGATTTTAAGGTCAGAAAATATCATTATAATCATCTAATCTGACCTCCTGCATAACACCAGTCACAGAATCTTACCCAGTAATTTCTGCATCAAGCCCAGAATTTCTGTTTGAGCTTTTAGAAAGATATAAAGTCTTGACTGCAAGTGACAGAGAATCCACCATGTCCCTAGATAAGTGTTTCCAATGGTTCTACAGGTCATCAAAATATTAAATGAGGGTAATATGAAACAGGTTTTATAAATATGCATTTTAAAACAGAAAAAATGCTTTTTGTAGAAACTGAAGACTGACTTTTAGTCTCTGTGAAGTGCTCCCAACTGAATAAGAGATGCTAGTAAAGATATTTTAAAAGAAAAAGAGACAAGAAGAAAAACAGACTACTGCACTTAACTGAACAATGTACACTACAGAATCCACATGGTGGAGGAGTCAGCAGCTGTGTTTGACAAAATCTTTCTAACTGAATATCCCAAATGAGCAACAATGAATCAACTCACACCTCCAGTCATGTTTGCTTACTCAAGTATGCATTAGCAGTGTCACCACAAAATATAAGAATCCTACTATTCAACTCAATTGTACTGAGATGTTTAGATTATTTGTATGAAGCAGTATGAAAAGGAGGCTTGGATTAATTTTTTTAAGTGAATCTAGTGAGAACTGCAGAAAGAAAGAATGGAACTCCAGAAAACATGATTCTCTCCAAACAATGTGCCTCCTCACATTTCTAGAGGAACTACCCCTCAGGGCAACCAGAAAGTTCAGTCTCTATCCCAGTTTTGTTCTTGGCCTTTCTATAAAGATTGCCACTGAGCAGAGCCAGCGCTAGGCCTAAACAGACTATGCAATTGCTTAGTGCCACGAGCAGCTTGGGGGAGACGGCTATTCGCTTTTTATTATGTGTTGTGTGGGAGGGGGCCCAAAAATATTCCTGATTAGGGCCCCAATGGGCTAGTACTGGCACTGCCAATAAGGGTGCCAATTAGTGCCAACTGTGAGACAAATTTGTGATGAGGAATTGGTTACAGATCACCAAACTCACTTCATATAGGCCAAACAACTATCAGGTAGTAAATTTTATTTAAATTCTTAACAGTGATTTTATTTTATTTGTATTCAAGTAGCATAGTGTAAAAAAATAAAAAAGGCTCCAGTCAGATTCAGGCCCCTATTGCACTAGGCACTGTACAAACGTGCAGGAAAGTCCTGGCCTATGGAGTTTACAAGCTAAACCAAAAGAGCTAACCTTTTTGTGGCTGCATTCTGTCAAAAGATCATGTGAACATCTGCACAACATTCCTTAACTCCTGCTTTGTATTTATCTATTCAACCTCTTTTACTGATGTTCTGGACTAAATTCAGTTCTTAATTACATCTGTGTAAAACTCCATTAACTGTAGTGGAGATTCTCAGAATTTATACTGGTATAATTTCACTGGTGTTATATCAGGGATGAATTTGACCCACTGACACTTGTTTAAACTTACTAAAGAAAGGGGTTAATTTCACTTGTTTGTATCTTTGATTCTTTTTTCTTTCTCACCGTCAGGTAACATTGATTTACTACCTACAAAGATTTACTATGCTTTTTTCAAGTTATATTGACATACAGTGGTACTGTTATCCTACAATAGCTGCCAAATCTTGTATTTTCGAGTCAAAGGTATAGTATTACAAGGGCTGTTTCTCATCACACCCATTTGCTGAAACATTTTCATATTTTGGCCTCCCTGTGTTTATATGCTAGAGCAGTAGCTGAACCCAAAAGTCCAGAAAAAAAGTGTGTGCTGTCAACCCAAAATGGCAGTTTTTCTCTTTTTACTCACCTAAAGGGAAAAAAAAATAAAAATTGTTGCAGGTCAAATGAAACATTTCACTTCCAGTGAAACCACCAAAAAAAGTCATTTCAAAATGAAAAGTAAAAATGTTTCATTTAGAAAATTTCCCAGAAAAAAAATCCATTTTTTTTCTGTCCGAACTTCTTACTGAATTCTACCTGAACTCATGAACAGTTTCAGTTGACCCAAAACTGCATTTTTCAATTAATAAAATATTTGCCAAAAAATGTCACCTAGCTCTATTACAAACAAAAAAAGTTCAAGTATTAGTACATTCAAAATACAAACACAACTCATCTAAACACTGATAAGGCAGTGACAAAGCCAAAGAAATGCACAATTCACACCAAAATGTAGGAAATAACACCTTCATTGTATAGACACTATGGGGCCTATTGTAATAGTAGTGGAAGACATCTGTATGGCTATTTTAAGGTTTTATACTGCCACCTATCACCACAGTATTGAGTGCTTTCCAAGGCTATGTACACACTACAGCTTACGTTGGTATAAATTATGTCTCTCGGGGGGGGTGAATAAGCCACCCACCTACGCAAGTTACACCGACCTAAGCGCTGGGGTGGACAGCGCTATGTCGGCAGGAGAGTTTTTCCCGCCAACATAGCTACCATCGCTTGCAGGGGATGGAATAATTAAGTCAGTGGTAGAGTTCTCTCCCATTGACTTAGAGCATCTGCACTAGCAGCACCACAGACGTGCAGCTGCGCCACTCTAAGCTCTGTAGTGTAGCCATAGCCCAAGTAACATGGATTAGCAGCACTGCAGCAAAGTCTTTAACAGACTTCATGGAATCTTTGTCTGTACTCTCTTTTTAAGGTATAAGGTTTGGAGTAAGGTTGGTGGTGGGTTGGTTTGGCAGGGATTAAATGTGGTGTTGTTGCGGGCAGGTAGAAGAGGTATTAATGTGAGCATCGTTCTTGTTATGGTGTAAAAGTTTTGCCAAAGAGGAAGGTTTTTTTAGTATCTTCTAAAGACAGACTTTTAGATTCAGCTATTCTAGCATCTTTTTAGTGGCAGTGGTTGCATCGGTGGAGAACGTGATATACAGTTGGGTATCAGCATGTTGTTAGCCGCAGGTCTTGCCCAAGACCTTAGAGCAAGTCAGTGTCAGAGCTGAAGTTAGAACTCAGGAGTTCCTGATTGACTTTCAGCCTCAACTACACTGTGGTATCTAAGATAACAGTTATTTTATATTCTAAGAATAGGGAAATGCTGCACTGTGTTAGACACCGGTGGCCACTGTAAATTGTCATGGTATCATCTGACTTTCGAATTGGGGCACAGATGAAGTTCAGTTAGCTCACTTGCTTGCATGCAGGTGTATGATCACCACCAAGTGGCTCTTAACAAATTCCAAATGGCCACAACAGCTGCCAGGCTTTGGGCGGCTCCCCCTGTACATTACATGCAAAACATTTAATGGGATAATGTTCAGATAACCATAACCATCAGCTTATATTGGTAAAAATAGGACAAATCTTGACCCCTGTCGGTAGGGGAGGTAAGAGGGTCTGGAGGGGTACTGGAGGGTTCTGGGTGCAGGGAAGTTTGGCTAGAAGGGTGCTTGAGTAGCAAGGAATGGTGGGAACTTTATTAAGTATGTTTGCTGTGTGCCTGGGACTGCTGGTGGGTGGATGAGGACTGCAGCATATGGGGCACCTAGGCACATGGGTGGGTGCTTGATGGGGGCTGACAGGAGGGATGAGAGAGACCAAGATCAGTACTGGGCCATTCCTCTGATGGTGCAGATTCTGGTGTTGCCACTGCCATTGCTACCTCCATCACCTCCATCTTCTCCTGGCTGTGATCCAGCTGTGGGAGCAGCCAGAGAAAAGGCAGAGAGCTGCTTGCTCAGTAGGTGTCACTCCAGCTTCACACAGTGGGAAGGCATAATTGCAGGCGAATGGCTGTTGATTTTCTGAAGTTCAGCTGGATGTGATAGAACCAGATGTGTAACTGTTAGAGCTGGGTGGGAAATAGTGTTCCCGTGCCATGAGAGTTTACAAGATTTTGAAATCTTTTCCTGTCCTGAACTGGGACGACAAGTTGAAATCTCAAAAATTTTTGCAAACCAAGAATCTGGAAAAAAAAATCAGATTGGATGAATCAAAACAGTTTGTTTCAATTTGTTTTGATTTTGACCTTTTTTAAAAACTTTAACGTTTTCTTTAGTATACATTAATTAAAATTTTAAACAAAAATTTCATTTTGAACTGGAAAACAAACTTTTCATTTTGAAAATGTTGGCCTTGTTTCAACCGTTTCTAAACTTTTTTTTTTTTCAAAAAAATTTATAGTGGAAGATTCGTTGAAACCAATCTTTTCCCACGAATAGTTTGACAAATCAGCATTGTCCAGTGAAAAAAACAACTGTCACACAAGATGCATGACATGTTGCAGCCTCCTCTTGCTGTCTCACTTTTTTCTTTTTTGCACAATAGATTTAGGGCTTGACAGAATTTATTTTAAAGATTCTTCATGATATTAAGGTACAAAAGTAGAAGGTGATCAAACGGCTTTTTAAAAATCAAAATATTGATGAGCCTGGCCCACTGTGTGATATATACGTATATAAAATGAACAGCAAAATATGATGGTGTTTGACCACAAGATGGCATCGTTACAATACAAGAGGCATAGAGGGAAAGATATCTGATTGCTTTAAAAAACAGTATATGATAATAAGACTTGATCTATCTGAAGCAACCAGCCATATCCTGAGGTCCTTACTTTATTTTTACTCAGTACTTACTGGGTCAATGGGAGGTTGCCTAAATAAGGACTGAGTAAAAAATAAGGATGTCAGGATTTGGCTCAACAATGGCAAAGGAATAAGAAGTAATGATCCATAGGCACATTTACAAAAATACTGCAGCGGAGTGAATAAAACAAAATCTGATGTTTGTGGATGAAATAAATACTCTAAAACTATTTAAATGCAAAATTATTTTAAATGTGTATTTGTTACTGAATTTTTAAGGCTCTGAAATACGTTAATACATGGATGTGTAGGAAATTATTTTTAAAAATGCACAGGGAAAATGCACACTGACAACCACATTTTCAAAACAAGCCCTCTAATTTTGCATGAATGATTCTGCAGGCAGAGTCATTGCTATGTGCAAATGATAGACTCCATATCTGAAAACGGGATATATGTGTGCAAATGAAAGACCAATGCCATTTGTAGCTACAGAGTCGATCACTGGCTTGCACCAGTGATTGTGTATAACTTAGAGATCAGTTTAGGTCCTTTGAAAATGTTGCCCTAAGTGTTAAACGGTCCCTGTTTTCACTGCCTAAAACCAACATCTCACTCTCTGTTATGAGCGTAGTTTCTTTAGCCTGGAATGAAAGTCTGTAGCTTTTGTATTAGAAATTCTCCACTCCCACCTGCCAAACCTCACTCCCTAGAGCAGTGGTTTTCAAACTTTTTTTCTGGTGACCCAGTTGATGCCCGAGACCCAATGGAGCTGGGAATGAGGGGTTTGGGGTGCAGGAGAGGTCTCTGGGTTTGGGGGGTCTCAGGGTTGGGGCAGGGGACTGGGGTGCGGGGTTGGGGCATGGGCTTACCTCGGGTGGCTCCCGGTCAGCGGTGCAGCTGGGGTGCAGAGGCAGGCTTCCTGCCTGTCCTGGCACCACGGACCGTGCTGCACCCCCCCCCCCCCCAAAGTAGCCAGCAGCAGGTCCAGCTCCTAGGTGGAGGCGCACAAGCGGCTCCGCGTGGCTGTCACCTGCAGGCACCGCCTCTCCCCCCCCCTTCCCGCCCCAGCTCCTATTGTCCAGGAATGAGTACTAGTCAAACCGTGGGGCGAGGTTTTTATAATATATATTTTCTTTGTTTTAAAACAGCTCCCTAGTTTGCTTTTTGCTGCCCAGGAAGGGGACTCAAAGACAAAGGACACTATTGAGATCAAGATCATATCCCCCCAATTGTACCAGGTATTACTTGGCATTAATACCCTAGAAACAAGCCTTTGAAAGTGGCATGAGCAGGCCAGAGCTGGGATGCAACAGGACATCTGAACACCCTTTGGATGATGAATCTACTGGCTGATCCACAAGAAATCAGAGCTTCCTGAGCCCCATCATGAAGCTCACAGTCACTGGGGAACCTCCCCATCCCTGAGATGCCAACCGTCCTTAATTATCCGTAATTAAGCCGATTTTCCACGTAATTATGAAATTACCAATTCAGGCTTAAATCTATTAATTTTAAAAGCACACATGTATCACATATATATGATCTGGTCACTCACCATCACTTGGGTCCAACGAACACAGCAAATAGCACTGTGGCTGAGGAGGCATTTTTCTCCACTGGCCCGTGGCACACATGCAGACTGCACAGTGAGGATCTGATAGGAGGAAAGCTGCTGTGATTTTGAATGGGCTGGGGTGCTGCCCAAACCACAGGCTGGGTGTTATGCTCTAACTGCCCCATGTGGATCCTGCTGGACTGGCCAAGGCAAATAAGGGTCCTATGCAGCATAGAAGGGCATCTTTCCTAGAGCCAATCCTCCCTTTTTCCCTGTTTGGGGGTGGGTGTGAGAGGATCATGAGTGCAATGAGGGGAGAGCCCAGAGGGCCCAGTTCTCCTGCCTTTGGCCATAGACAGAGAGGGGAGGGGAGGAGGGAGAGGTCTCAATTTGTGTGGGGAGAATGGAGGGATGAGGAGGAGAGGGGGTGAGAGAGAGGTCCAGGCAACCTCTAATTCCTTCCTAAGCTTTTTCATAAACATCCCTAAAAATCTCAGAGCAAAGTTGGCATTTCTGCCACCCGTATGGCAGGAGATGTGCCTACAGGATCAGACGGCTCTTGGGAAAGTGGCCCTTCCATGCTTTAATAGTGTCTTCAAAGGGTCCTTAGGCCCCTAGTGCTCCTATAGAAGCAACTCAACATTATTTTGGCCCAGATTTGGTTTTGATTCTGCACATGTTTGCTGAGGGTGGCTTGCGGCTTTAGAAAGTAATGGGAGATAGAACCTGTTTTGACAAAGGGCAAAAGTTTGCAAGAATGCTGTCAGACATCTGGAGACCATGATAAGCTGTTTAAAATAAATAATAATTAATAATAATTAATAATTGTGATAAAATTGCAAGAGTTAGTAACACTGAAAATGTCCTAAGAAGGCAGGTAGAAGAGCAGGGATGGTGCAGCAAGCACACGTTCCTTCTGTACAGGGAGCTGTGGGTGGGATTGTGCCTCTCAGGCTCCACCCCACCACAAATGTTGGTCAGGCAGGGGTGAAAGTGGGCCGGTACGGCATACCGGTAAGAAGCCAGTACCGGCCCATATGCAGCTGACTTTAAAGTGCTGCCCCTGTCGGCGGCCCTGTCAGTAGGGACCCTACTGGCAGGGCCGCCGACCAAGGGGGAGGGGCAAAAGGGGCAGGGACGTTAAAGCGCTGCCGTGGCAGTGCTTTAACATCATTGCCCCTTTTGCCCCCCCGCCGCCCCCGGCCGCCGACAGGGGGGAGTAAAAGGGGCAGCTGCCCCAGGGCCAGCAATTTAAAAGGGCCCGGGGCTCCCGGACGCCGCCGCTACCGCAGCAGTGGCTGGAGCCCCTGGCCCTTTAAAATCACCACTGGAGCCCCGGCCGGAACAGGCCAGGCAGCGCGGATGGGTTGGCTGGGGGAGGCTGACCCCCATCCCCACCTCTTCTGCCCAACACCCCGCCCCTTTCGCCCAAGGCCCCCGCCCCTTCCGGGGGCCCAGAGTCATGCCCCTATACCGGTAAGAATTTAATATTACTTTCACCCCTGCTATCAGGCACAATCTACCCCAACTACTTCTTTATTATTATTTATCTCCAAGGACATGGGTGGTGATTACAGACCAGTGAGGAGTCAACATCCCTCCTCCAGTGAACCACAATTTAAGTTAGAGGGAAGGAAGGGAGGTCTGGTGATTAAGGTATGGTAATTTTGCCACTGATTTCCTGTGTGACTTTCTGTGCCTCAGTTCATCATCTATAAAACGGAGAACATTGTTTCTTTTTCCCATGTTCTTTCCGTCATGCCAATTTATAGTGCAAGTTAGTCAGGGCAAGAATTGTCTCTTACTGTGTTGTTGCCCCTTCATATCACACCAGTGTCCCATTCTCACACCATCTCCCTCTACCTGCTGGCAGCAGGTGTCTGGGCCCTTGCAGGTCAGCTTCACAGTGGAGGAAAAATCAGTGACACAGATACTGGGTATGTTGTAAGTGTAACTTGTTTTATTTATACATATACACCAGTCCAGGAACAAAGGTGGTCAAACAGCATGCAGGCAGTCCCTTGTTTCCTGAATCTCAGCTCAACACTAATGCCTGGTTCCCAGACAGCAACTCTGCCTCAAGGATTGACTCCAATCAGAGATCAAGACAGAGAGCCAACTCCCTGCTGCTTTCACAACTCCTATCCCTCTCCAAGGGCCACTGCCTCTGCACAGAACCTTGCATAATAAAAATTAACAACTAAATAGACTGATCATTTACTTACACACTAAGAAACTTGGAAGTCTACATGTAACAGTGCCACCTTGTAACACCGGCCTCAACAATGTGTTTGTATAGTGCCTAACACAATGAGGCCATGGTCTCAGCTGACACCACTAGTTGTTATGGTAATACCCCAATAAATAATAATAAACATACAATTAATTTTAAATATTAACTATATTAATATGGACTCTGAGAAGAGTGTGATAACATGTGAACTTGAATAATGGGATCTGCTCAATAACCATGTATTGTACTTATGTCTCACGCCAAATGAGCACCTTTGTCTTTTGACATATGCTGAATCAGATGCTCTAAGCTCCCTGGAACTGGTGACCCAAAACCAGTGTTCCCTCAGTCCTTACTCAGGCAAACCAACTCATGACTTCAATGAGAGTTTTCAATGCGTAATAACTGACTAAGGACTTCCGGATTTGGCCCATTCATCATCGGCAATCCCTCAAGGTTGAGGATGATCTCTTTCACGGGTTTTATTTTTCATGGGTCCTTTGGTGACTGAGGAGTCCGATCCTTGAGCCACAGGCTCGTTGGCAGACATTGCAGCTGGTGTTGGAAGACAGGGTTGGGCCGCGATCACTGCGTGACTTATCTTTCCTTTCTTCTCTGACCTTTTTCTGTGACCAGGGCAAGGCGATTTTTCTCAAAAGTGGACGTTCCCTCTCTGACAAGTCTTTGCCAATCATCTCTATCCTGGGCTGCTGTCTCCCAGTGTGTGCTGTCGATGCCACATCTCTTGATGTTATCTTGAGGGTGTCTTTAAAGCGTTTCTTTTGGCCTCCACGTTTCCTTTCTCCTTTGGTGAGTTGGACGTACACCAGTTGTTTTGGTAAGCGTCTATCAGGCATGCGCACACAGTACCCACTCCACCTCAGCTGGTGCTGGATAATCAGGGCATCAACACTGAAGATGTTGGCTTCTGTGAGGACACTGAATCATAAAATATCAGGATTGGAAGGGACCTCAGGAGGTCATCTAGTCCAAGCCCCTGCTCAAAGCATGACCAATTCCCAACTAAATCATCCCAGCCAGGGCTTTGTCAAGCCTGACCTTAAAAACCTCTAAGGAAGGAGATTCCACCACCTCCCTAGGTAACCCATTCCAGTGCTTCAACACCCTCCTAGTAAAAAAGTTTTTCCTAATATCCAACCTAAACCTCCCCCACTGCAACTTGAGACCATTACTCCTTGTTCTGTCATCTGGTAACACTGAGATCAGTCTAGATCCATCCTCTTCGGAACCCCCTTTCAGGACATGAAATCAGCTATCAAATCCCCCCTCATTCTTCTCTTCTGCAGATTAAACAATCCCAGTTCCTTCAGCCTCTCCTCATAAGTCATGTGCTCCAGGCCCCTAATCATTTTTGTTGCCCTCCGCTGGACTCTTTCCAATTTTTCCACATCCTTCTTGTAGTGTGGGACCCAAAACTGGACACAGTACTCCAGATGAGGCCTCACCAATGTTGTATAGAGAGAAATGATCACATCCCTCGATCTGCTGGCAATGCCCCTACTTATACAGCCCCAAATGCCATTAGCCTTCTTGGCAACAAGGGCACACTGTTGACTCATATCCAGCTTCTCTTCCACTGTAACCCCTAGGTCCTTTTCTGCAGAACTGCTGCCTAGCCATTCAGTCCCTAGTCTGTAGTAGTGCATGGGATTCTTCCGTCCTAAATGCAGGACTCTGCACTTGTCCTTGTTGAACCTCATCAGGTTTCTTTTGGCCCAATCCTCTAATTTGTCTAGGTTCCTCTGTATCTTATCCCTACCCACCAGCGTATCTACCACTCCTCCCGTTTAGTGTCATCTGCAGACTTGCTGAGAGTGCAGTCCACGCCATCCTCCAGATCATTCATGAAGATATTGAACAAAACCGGCCCCAGGATCAACCCTTGGGGCACTCCGCTTGATACCGGCTGCCAACTAGACATGGAGCCATTGATCACTACCCGTTGAGCCTGACGATCTAGCCAGCTTTCTATCCACCTTATAGTCCATTCATCCAGCCCATACTGACATTAGTGCGATGATCCTCCCACTTTATATAGAGGATCTTCCGAAGAAAGTGCTGGTGCTGGCGTTCAAGGTTTTTCAGGTGTTTTCTATAGGTCACCCAAGTCTCACAGCTGTAGAGGAGAGTTGGGATTACCACCGCTTTATAAACTAAAAGTCTAATGTGTGTGAGACAGTCTGCCAAAGGCAGACAGGTGAGACAGTCTGCCAAAGGCAAGGCTGGCGCAGTGGATTCTGTACTGAATCTCGACATCTATGTCTGCCCTCTGTGAGAGATGACTGCCAAGATAGGCAAAGTATTCTACATTTTCCATGCCAGAACTAAAGTAATATCGGCAACAATAACCAAACTCCAGTAAGCAAATGATATGCTGTAGTTGCACACTCAAAGGAGGATCTACAAACAGCCCTTAATTGCTTCTCTGAAGCTTACAAAAGCCTAGGGCGAACACTGAACATCAGCAAAACCAAAGTTCTCCACCAGCCAGTCAATCATCAGACCCAGCAAGGAAGATCTACATTTTGCCCATTATCTTTAAAAGAAATCTAGCTTTAGATGAGCTGTATATGAGTTGAACAACTGCCCTCAACTTTCCAAAATGAAAATATATGCAATTTTACATCCAAAAAACAAAAGGAAAGAAGATGGCACGAACCTACCATTTGTAAATGATGCAGGGGCAGACTGCTTGTAACAGGAGACATGGTATGAAACTAATGGTGAAAATGCTATGAGGGTCTATTTAATTAGGCCGTTTATATGCTACACTACCATCATGTGAACCAATAATTAAGATGTTGATGATCTGTCAGAGGCAGACGTCAAGGCAGTGCTGCTGAAGATGGCACCTGGAAAAGCAGCAGGTCCGGATAAAGTCACAGAGGAAATTATCAAAGCCTAGAGAGAGGTTGGTGTATGCTGGCTCATCTGAGTCAAGTGTGAAGACTGGAAAGAGAAGGAAATCCCAAGAGAATGGAGAATGGAGAAAATACATGAGTTTTTGAAGTACTGAGGAATTAAGCTGCTGTCCCATTCCATGAAACTGTTAATGAGAATCATAGATAATTGACTTCACCAAATAGTGGAACCTATTTTAGGAAAGGAGCAGTTTGGATTTAGAAAAGGACAACCGACAGTACGTTCATCGCTAGACAGATGGTAAAAAAAGAAGCTGGAGTGAAATGTCAAGCTTTCCTCAGTTTGGAGAATTGACATTTTACAAGGTACTTAGGTAACTGCTAGTGCCTCTGTTACAATTCTGTGAGGTACTGGAGGACCTTGTCCAGATGGTTTGTGTGATGGTTCCATGATAAAAGTGGGGATGCCCTACGGTGAAATGGAGGGTTTCAAGGTAAAGGTTGGGCTCCACCAGGGATCAGCGCTTAGTCCATTATTATTCATAATTGTGCTGGACTTCATAAGTAAGCAAATCCTAATGAAAGGTGGTATGAAGTTGATCTGTGCACTAGGGCTGATAGTGAGGAAGATTTGGTCCAGGCGACTGATGCCTCGAACAGGGAACTAATAAACTATGGCCTCAAAAAGAAACCTAAAGTCATATGGGAGACTAGTGCAAAACCAAGACAGATTAATATCAACATCAAAGGCCAGCACCTAAATCAGGTTTCTGAGTTTAAGTACCTTGGGGGCTTGCTAGCTGCAAAAGCAGAAATTGACAAACAACTGCAAGTAAGGCTGCTGAGCACAGGGGAAGTCTGGTGCAAGGTAAGTAGAGTGATGGAAGATAAACTGATGCCCAGACTACTTAAGGGACAACTATACAAAACCATGATATGACCAGCTCTTCTGTATGGATTAACAACATGGTCAACCAAAGAGGCACTTGAGACAACCAGAAGCCATTGAAATTAGATGTTTGAGAGCAGTGAGGGAGTGACTGTACTGGACCATATGCAGAATGATGTCATCAGGAGTGAGACCAAGGTTTGCAGTATCCTTTAGATGGTACAAGAGAGGAGGCTCAGATGGTATGGACAGATGAAGGAAATCTTATTAGGGAGGCATTTGAGACTAGAGTTCACAGATGGAAAACAAAGGGATGGCCAAGAAAATGGTGATAGACTGTGTAAAGGAGGACAGAGTGAATATGGAATGAGTCTTAGACTGTCAAGCCAGGAAAAGACTGATCCAGTGACCCAACCCCAGCTAGCTGGGAAAAGGGAAGATGAGGAAGATCTTTAAGAGGCTTACTGGTCTTTCTGGAGGTGTTTGTGTATGCTATGGATCAAATCTGTGGAAGCTGATTGTCTTTCCAGGGCTGCACATGAATGTCTGCTATGACTGGAGAGACAATTATCACTTACATGCCTGTGTGTGTCATGACTTCCCCAAATGTTTTAGACCTATGATTGAGTGAAATACCTAATAGCTAATTAGAATGTTACAAATACAAATTTTAAAATCATAGGTACAGATGAAACAACTAGGGGCTTTAGTGACAGAAACATTCCACTGGAAGTAGTAATGATCTAAGTAGTATCTGACAGTCAGAGCCATACAAACAGGAGATACAGGGATGGGGGAGGGGCGAAGAGTGAGAGATGAGGGATATGATAGGATGTGTATCATCTACATAGAAGCAAGGTCCGAACTGAATGAACTATTCTGAATGAAAAAGATATGTGAAGAGAAGAGGGCCAAAAACATAGCCTTGAGGTATTCCCTGGTGGAGAGGACATAAAGTAAAAATGACTGTGTGGTTTCAGGTATGAGCTAGAAATGGACAATATAAATTAAACCACAGGATTTTTTTCTCCATCAAATCTCTTCTCAGCCCCATCACATCTCACACCTTTACACTCCACACCTTCAAAGTTATCATGCTGCTGGTTTAAAAACTAGACAGTGGATTCCATTGCAGGTGGTCAGTGCAGTTATTCATTTGGTCAGGGGTGTTTCAGTCATTTTTGTTACTGAAGTGTTAATATACCCTTAACAACTATACTTCCCCCATCCTTCCAACCCTGCTGTCTGCTCAAACGCTCCTCTAAGCAGAAACTTTGCCTCCTTTGCTCAGTCAATATAATATTCATTATTTGTACCACCATTTATGTTTTCCTAGGTGTCAAATGACCTCTCTCCTCTTTCAAATATGTCTTTAAAACCCACTTCTTTATCTTAGCCTGCCAGTGCTGTCTCCTCTTCCCACTTTTGCATTTACCTTTTTTTATTTGTAATTATCTCAATTAGATACCGTTGGCCCAGAGAACCATGTTTTTTTCATACTTGTAAAGTTCTATGTACACATCAAGCACTCTATAAATAAATACTAACCAGCAATAGTTTTTGGCATTACTATCATAAAGGTAGCAGTTAAATAAATATCTCAATAATTGGGATACTATTTGAAGACAGAAAAATTGCTTGTTGTAAAATTATACATTTGGTATTCTCAAACTTTAGAAAATCACCTAATAATTTTGTTTAAATTACTATGAGGTGGGGAGAGGGGAGCTATGAATTAACTGAACAGTTCTTGAAATACTCATTGTGACATTAATGAATGCAATTATACTAATATCAGGAAAGATAAAATATGACACTAATTTAGCACTAGTAGGTTGACGTTTCAAAACTGGTTTATAATTTGAAACTTGCTATGAGTCATTTCCTCTAATATGAGGAATACCATATTAGCTTCTATTTCATTAGTACAGCTCAGGGAAGTGACTGCTCCCAACCAAAACAGAATTCATCAAGAACTGGTTTTGTAAATAAACAGCATTAATCACTCATGGTACATACAAATCAGATGATGTGAAAGCCAGAGGCAATCCTTCCAAAAAAAATTAAAGCTTTTTTGGGGGGAAAGGAAGGAGTTTCCTTAAATCAAAACTAATAGTGCACTAGCTGCTAAACATGGGATTCTATGGCAAGAGTCTGGCAATCATAATTTAAAATTTGTATAAATTCAAATAATTTAAAAATCAGCTGTGAAACCCTTATGTTTTTACTATGTTCTCATGTGGATACAAATCCCACTGAATGTGAATGAGTTCTGCCTGAGAAAAGTTTGAGGATTCAACCTCAGGTTTTCAAATAGTATTATACTGACTCAATGCTTCATTTTTCACACCCTTTGATACTGACAATTTCTGCCCAAATTCACAGATAGACAAGGTGGATGAGGTAATATTATTTATTGGACTAGCTTCTGGTTGTATGTAAAGATCAGAGGGCTATAGATGGTGAGACCACTGAGGATGTTTTGTTTCTTGCATTTGCTCAGGAAGTAGATGTCAGTTAAGTTTTGCTTCTTTTTTCTTCATGTTGTGGCATTTCCATGGTAGATGATAAGGTTCATTATCTCCATTGTTGTATGCAGTAGTAGTGTAGCCATGTTGGATCAAGGAAACACAGAGATCAGGTGTGTGAGATAATATATTTTACTGGACCATAAAAGACATTACCTCATTCACCTTGTCTCTGCAATATGCTGGGAGCTACACGGCTATAACACTGCATAAAAATTCACAGCTGACAGCGTACTACGGAAGTACTGCCACTAAGCCACAATTCCTCTGTCATATACAGAAAAGCTTGTTTCCTTATGGGCTACTGAGACTGGGAGTTCAGAGAGGCAGGGGTCTAGCCTGGTCTCCATAGCCCAGATCCTCAAAGGTATTCAGGCACGCACTGATTTCAATGGGAGTTGGGCACCCAAATACCTGTGGGGATGTGAGCCTCTCTTAGGATTGCCAGCCTTCCAGGCATGTCCTGGAATCTCCAGGAATTAAATATTAATCTTTAATTGAAGATTATGTCATGTGATGAAACCTCCAGGAATACCTCCAAGAAAAACTGGCAACCCTAGCCTCTCTCAGTTTAGCAGGAACTTGGAGTGCAGATGGGTCAGTTTGATTACTGATCCATGAGCCTAGACAAAAGCCCCATTTAAGCACTAAGATTTCATAGCACCCACCACTGTGCTAGGCACTGTACGTCCAAACAGAAAACCCTGTGGCCAGCTTGGAAGTGGTTTACAGTCCAGTTTTAAACATCGGGTGACTGGGGGGGGGGGGGTCACAAAAGGGTCGAAAGAGCGGGACGCTCCCAGTGCCCCAGCCACGGCTGTGCATGGCGCTGTGCGTGCAAGCAGAAGGCAGTCCAGGGCCCAGGGGCCCATACCCAGGGGGCAGGTGACATATAGGGAGGGGCCATTACTAGGCCCCTTAAGCGGGGACCGTGAGGCGGCCGGCGCGCGGCCCTGATTGACAGGCAGGCAGCCGGCTCCGGCCCGCCGCACCTCGGCGCTCCCACTGCCGGCGGGGAGCGACTCATGGAACTGGCGTGGGGGAGGGGCTGCTCCTGCGCACAAGGTCCCCCCGGCCCTTCCCACCGCCTTGCCAGCCTCCGCCCAGGGAGAGGCTGCGTGACGTCACGCGCAGTCACGCGGGCGCTGGACGGAAGCGGAAGCGGAGCGGAGTCCCGGCGGCGTTTTGGACACGGAAGTAGCGCGGGGTCCGGGCAGTGGGTTCCGCAGCGGGGAGCAGCTCCAGAGACCGGACACAGCGGCGTCCCCCACCATGGCCGCGACATCCAACCTGCAGGTGGAGACAGGCGGAGCCGGGGCCCCGCCCAGAGCGTCCTGCTGCGGGGGGGGGCGGTGTTTCGGGTGGGTGAGGGGAAGCGAGGGGTTTGTCTGGGGTGGGGGGGAGAGGAAGTGGGGTGCGGCCCCTGGGTGCTGGAGCTTCCCTAGTGCGTCCGTCAAATGCCCGGGGCTCCCGGCACCCGTTGGGGCGGCTTCTGTCGTGTATCTTGAGGTTTGTCTCGAGTCGGATAAAAAGCGTGGGGTTTACTTTAAACTGTGTCGCTTTACCCAACCTCTCGTCAATCCCTACAGTTAGAAGGGGCAATTTACACTTGGTAGGTGGCCAGGGCGATCTTCATCCAGCCAACATATGTTAAAGCATCTCTTGTCCTGTCTACATTAAGACTTTAAAATACCTTGGTTTATTTGTTTTTAAAATGCACCCTCTGTCAGAGTTTAAACAAATTGTCAAAAGCAGTTATAATATGTCTGCTCTGGTTGGGGGTTTATCCCCTCTGTCCATTTTTCATTAGTGTCCTGGTTCAGTGGCTACGTACACTGATGTTCACTGTCATCTCTTACCATACTCCCAGGGTAGCACATAGGTTTATTTACCTCCTCACTTTTCAATTAAGTCTTAAGTTGTTTCTCATAACTTGTAGAAGCATATATCCCACATGCTACCATATATTTGAGATTGGAGTAGGAGAGATCTGTAATTGTTAATATCCCCTCTGCTCTGTTGGCTGCACAGTCACTTTTTTATTTTATTTATTTTTGCACTATGCTTCCTTTCTCCTTGTCTTCTCACAAAAGTAGTACTGGTATTGTTAAAGTGGTAACAAACACACTTATAACTGCTTTCATGCTAGATCAGTTATAAAGGTGGTTTTGGTTATGCATCCGAAGAAGTGGGTTGTAGCCCACGAAAGCTTATGCTCTAATAAATTTGTTAGTCTCTAAGGTGCCACAAGTACTCCTGTTATTTTTTTGGTTTAAAAAAAATCACACCTGTCACTGAAATAGTTACACTGTGACAAAACTGGCTGCAGATCAGGCCCTAGGTTCTCCCCTCCCCCACTGCCACAGACTTTTTTTTTTCCTGATTCACTATTATTTGTATTATCATAGCACTTAAGAGAATATTTTGTAGAAGCCTTCCTTGCCACAATGAAATTGATGTTCTGGACTCTCCAGCAGTCTAACATGATGTTTCTGTATTATTTTCCTGTGTTTATAAAAGGGGAGGCATAGGCCCATTGTCAGAGTTTCAGGCTAATTTAAGTGGGTTTCAGAAGTGGCCAATGAAGTGTGTAGATTTTTGTTTGTTTGATAGGAGCAGGACAGGAGTGTAACACAACCTCATCTCTGGCTGGGGATCTGCTTTAACAGATGGTCTTTTCACATACCCCCCCAGAATGGAAGATTTTGCTCATGGTTTTAATGAGACAAAGATTCAAAAATTTTCTCACACCTGGTGGCTCACCATTTAAAAGGTCTCCCTTTTGAAACAAGCTCATTTTAGTTTAATCTACCTGAAACCAAAAGGTCTTTGCTCCAGTGCCATTGAGTCAAAACCAAGCCAAACAATAAAGATACTGTGCTACTTCTCTTCAGATCCCTACTGGTGCTGCTGCTGTGTATCCGCTTTGTTTTGTCTGATATGTTAGAGAGAGCCCAAATCCTGACATGGATGTATTCACAAGAGACCAAGGACAAGTGCATACTGTATTTGAAACTGCTAGAAACAGCCTTGTTGCTGAGTTTCCATGATCAGTGTGATCGCATTGTTAGTACAGTTAGCAGAAGAAATAACTGTGTATGAGAGAACTGAATATAGTAACATTTACTGTATAGGTGTATAGTTACTCTAAGTAAATTGTTAGCGGTTCAGTGGTTACATTTTTATATTGATGTGAGCCAAATAAAATCAAATTCTAAATACTTAGAAATGTAAAATCATCCAATAATCTGTTCCCCTTCTCCATGCACAAATATAATGATAGCTGTTAGGTAATCTGGAAAGGACAAAAAAAATGCCCTTTTATACAACTTTCTAATGTTTGAAGGCCACTTCCTCCTTGTTTGTTAGGAATTCAGTCCTTGTTTGCCCTTTTTTCCTGGAAGACACTCTTGAGATACTAAGGATATGAAACTGGATTAATTGAGGCGTAATTACTGTCATTCAGACTGTTTACAACTTTTTGAGGTTTTGTACTGAAAGAGCTTCCAGTCTACAACTGAGTCCTCCAAGATAGACTTCCAGCAAATTTCTTACTGGGGGAGATATTCAAAAGCAAATCTCCCCCTTTTGTTTCTGAAGTAAAAAACACAAATAGGGAAGAAAAGTAAAAAGTGCCTGAAAAGTTTTTCATGCATAAAGAATGGCACAAAGCCATACTTCTTTCCCACTTCAAGTAACCTTTTTATAAGAGGTGAGAACCACATTCAGAATCCTTGAAATACAGAATTGTTGCTACTAAAGAGTTATGTTTACTTGAACTCTAAACTTCTGGTTATAAATATTTGGCACTGCTACATTACATCTTTTTTCCCCAGAACTAATCTCAAATCATAATGCAGGTTTTATCAGTTATTTGTATTGCAGTGGCTCAATCATGTTGGAGCCTCACCAAAGATTTTTAGTAACAGTTGACTTCGATAGTGTATCCTGAGAAATTTTTAAGCTATGAAGATAAAATTAAATTTGAGAATGGTGTGGATTCTCCATACATCTTTTCAATTAACATAAGAGATCTCTAATAAAAATTTGGAAGTGCTGGATTCTGCCTGTCACTTCTGGTTTATGTACTACAGATATATATTGAAGGTACACTGTTGACTTCCTCTATATGAGTACAACACTCAGCACAAAGGGGTTCTGACCTTGTTACCCTCTAGGTGCTACTGCAATATAAATACTAATAAAAATGCTTCTAAATTGACTGATTTCAAGTTGTATGCAGTGTTGTTGTAGCCATGTTGGTTTCAAGTTAGCTGTAGAAGTACTGTAGACAGATACTGATTGTTGCCTAGTGCAAAAATATTTTTTACTGCTAATATCTGTTCAGATGAAGACATGAATTTGCAGTTTGTTGCTGTATCTACAATTCTCTATTAGATTATTTTTTCAGCTCATTTAAAAATAAGGAGCTTTTTTTATTTTCACAACTTTTGTATTTTAATATGTTGGAAAGAATTAGGACGTCTTGTACTAGGGCACCCTAGTAGAATAGATTTTAAACTCATTCTGTATTCTGCCAAACTACATTAAAAGAAAATAAGATCCTGATCCTGAAAAGACTTATGCACATTCTTAGCTTTGCTACTGTGAATAGTCCAATTAACTTTAATAGGGACTACTCACAGTACATATAGATAAGCACATAAGTCTTTGCAGGAAAAGGGCCTAAAAGTTGCACCAGTAAGCTCTTACAGCCAAATTCTCCAAACTCTTAAATGTGAGTTAGTTTTTATTCAAGCAGGTAGTGACATTGATATTAATGGGATGACTTGTATGAATAAAGTTTATTCATGCATGTTTGTAGAATCCAGCCCTCCTTAACTTTGACATTTCTTTGGTAAGGTTGTATGTGCAACCTTGATTCTGCTCCTTATGAACATACTATCATATGCACACAGTATTTCTCAAATTATATTTTATAATTTTAAGTATGTATGTATGGCATCTTGTATAAACAACTCATGGAGTGCATTTCTGTGAAAGATCTATGAGGAAGTGAGATGGGTGGAGTCCTCCATCATTGACTGCACACCTAGCAAGAAGCATTTTACTTAGCTGTAGACAATACTGTGAATATGTAATAAACTGTCTTGCAACACATGCACAAGGGAAGCAGAGTTATGGTAGCGCATGCAACTTCAGCTTTGGCATTTCATTCCTTAAGAGCTTACCTGTGTAACTATAACATTAATTTAAAATAGACTTTTTAATTGATTTTTTGCTCTTTAAACAGGAAAAGATCTAGACCCCACTAGAATGCCTCCTAACTCATGCACCTTAAAAAGTTCATAGGAGAGTCCTTCTCCTGGATCCTCAGGAGTTGCACTCTTTCCTTTTTAGTGTGTCACTGTCACATATAGTGCAAACTCTGCAAAGTGTACATGAAATTGATGAATGGCTTGGTACACCCTTAATAGCTTAAGAGAAGAGCTTTGTCACAATCTCAGCACGTGCCAGCTTACTATTGTTTCTAATGTTGCTTTTAAAGTGTTTAACTGCAAAACCTTGAATTGTGTTCATGTGAAGTATGACTTTGCAGAACACTGAAAAGTTCTTATCAGTAAGAACTATTCTTGTCAGATTTCTTCTTCCTACCCCAGCTATGTCAGCATTAGAGCATTTTAAAAGGTTGCATTCATTCTTAATAAAAGGAAATGTTTTTCATGTTTTGAGACAAGTGAATTGTTTTAGCTCAGACTAAAAAAATAGGAATGTACTCCAATCAGATCTTAATATCAGGTTCTTAGGTCAAACTTCCTCAAGCAGCAGGCAGTTGAAAACTGATTTAGAGTAGAAATGCTTCAGTGCCTTTAACTCTGTGTCACTACTGTTCCACCTAGAATATATTGTTTAAATAAATTGGCATAATGTTTTGTTTCATTTGGTGGTTTCATTTTGTGTGTGGGGGTTATTTTTAATCACTTTTGTAATATATCCAGACTTGGGAACTCGGGTCACTTGGCTCTGTGTCCGCACTGATCTCAGCCAACTCTCACACAAAGCTTTGTGTCCTTGATATTTTCCAAGTCCACTCTGAATTCAGTCCTTCTCCCTGAGACGCCCAACAGCAGTTGCTCCAACTTAAGACCCTGGTTCCACAGTGAGCAATAAGTGCATGGAGGAGTCCTATGTGGAGCTTAGGCCATGCTCGTGTAATAAGTTACTACAATTTATATTTTAAAAGCAAACATTTGTTTGGCATACAAAAGAAAACAGCACAGAATAAAACAATAAATATCAGCTAAAACTCATTTAGACTTACCATTACAGAAAGCATAATTCTACTTAGTCACATGATATAGTTAAGCAAAATAAAAATCTTGGTAAGACCTGTATCGCCCAGCTGCTGCCAGGAGCCTTGATTTTTTTTCTCCTTAGTATGTTTTCTTTCATTTGGTAATGGAAGAGTACACTCAATTCAATGCACGATAGTTTTATTCAATCTGCAGTAGAACTGTTTTTTGGTATTATATATAAATTTAACATGTCTACTAATAATTGTACCTCTGGTATTGTTTTGGGTTAATTACTTCTTCTGGGGTTTACAAGAAGACTGGTTGCATATTATCAGTGAAGATGAGCATGAGTTCCTTTGATGAATGTGACCATCAGGTGGTCATATGTATTCAGTGAGTTTTATTTCAATACTTCTAGAAATAGGTCTCATTACCACAAAATGAAAAGAGATCCTGTTTCCTGGCAGATTAGTTACATAATATTCACAATTTAATAATATTTTAGCAATTTTTAATTATTCTATGTTCAGGGCTGTACAAGGACAGTCCCAATGAATTTATAATCAATTACCTTCAACTTGTTTGCATAGTATTGTAAAGGTGAGGCATCAACTTTCAGTGCAACAGCTTAAATTATCACTCTGATGTTGCAGTACTCTTGCATAATAGTTGTCATTTTAATCACATCACTTTTTTTTTTTTTTTTTTTGCTTTACAGAAAGCAATAGATCTTGCTAGCAAGGCAGCGCAAGAAGACAAAGCAGGAAACTATGAGGAAGCACTCCGCTTGTACCAACATGCTGTGCAGTATTTTCTCCATGTAGTTAAATGTAAGACTTGGTATATTAGCTAGCTATTTGCTGCAATTTTTTAAAAGCTACATTATATAAAATTATAGCAGTCTACCTGATAGAACCAAAATGCAAAATATTCACCATGTTAAGCATCCATAAGTATTTTGTCTAAAGATACTAAATCTCTCAAACAGTCAAATGAGAGTTGCCAGCTATACTTTTATTTAAGGGCACATATTGTGTCTCTTCCACCATGCACATGCTCGCCAATTGCTCCAATCTTGTAAATAGTCCACTTTGTTGCTATTTAGAAAGGAATCCTGCTACAAATGCAAGATTTCTTCAGAAAGTTCCAAGATGGCTGCAGTGTAGGGGGGACCAGTGGAGGGAGGGAAGGGTTAAGTATTTCCTTTTTTATGTAGGGAAAGTCAGGTGGTATCTGGAAAGCCAATCTTTGTGTAGTGACCCCACAGAAGTTACTGTCTCTTCTTGCTGGTGAAACAATTTCTCTATCAAATTCAAGCTGCTTATGCTTATCTTAAAGGTTCTGCACAAATGAACATGTGTAGCGGGGTAGGCAACCTATGGCACGCGTGCCGAAGGCGGCACGCGAGCTGATTTTCAGTGGCACTCACACTGCCCGGGTCCTGGCCACTGGTCCGGGGAGCTCTGCATTTTAATTTAATTTTAAATCATAGAATATCAGGGTTGGAAGGGACCTCAGGAGGTCATCTAGTCCAACCCCCTGCTCAAAGCAGGACCAATGAAGAAATGAAGCTTCTTAAACATTTTAAAAACCTTATTTACTTTACATAAAACAATAGTTTAGTTATATATTATAGACTTATAGAAAGAGACCTTCTAAAAACGTTAAAATGTATTACTGGCACGCGAAACCTTAAATTAGAATGAATAAATGAAGACTCGGCACACCACTTCTGAAAGGTTGCCAACCCCTGATGTGTAGTTTAGGCCGATATTTATGCTCTCATTTTTCTTCTGCTAATACCTTGTCTACAGTTCCCTTTACAGCCTTCCTTCACTGTTGTCTTCATGCTTCCTTCTCTGTTGCTTCTTATGCTTGAATTCTTGCCTTTGCCTTTGATGTGCAAGGAAATGCCTTTAAGTTAAATTCCACCTTAAAATGTGTTATTTCTGCCAAGTCTACCAATGCAAACTCACTCCACGTTAGATGTACTATTACATATACAAAAACAACACGGAGTCTGGTGGCACCTTAAAGACTAACAGATTTATTTGGGCATAAGCTTTCGTGGGTAAAAACGAGGTTTTTACCCACGAAAGCTTATGCCCAAATAAATCTGTTAGTCTTTAAGGTGCCACCAGACTCCTTGTTGTTTTTGTAGATACAGACTAACACGGCTACCCCCTGATACTTATTACATATACAATAATTTTAAAATATAAAATAACTTCCCTTTGATCATTCAGGGCAGTTTGTGTGTGGGTTTTGTTTGTCTTTTGTGTCTGTCTATAATTTATGCTCTGTGGGGCAAGAGAATGTGTCTTCTGCAATGCTGGGCACGCTTTTGGGAATTAATACATAGAGTAAAGTGTGCATGCCTCTTGTTGTGTAGCCTGAAATGCTTTTTAATAGATTAGAGAAAAGGAGGACAATAATAACTATTAATGTGCCATCTAAGGTTGACAAGGTTGGTGAGGTACAGTAACTCTTCAGTTAAAGTCGTCCTGGTTAATGTTGTTTCGTTGTTACGTTGCTGATCAATTAGGGAACATGCTTGTTTAAAGTTGTGTAATGCTCCCTTCTAATGTCGTTTGGCAGCCACCTGCTTTGTCTACTGCTTGCAGGAAGAGCAGCCCGTTGCAGCTAGCTGGTGGGGGCTTGGAACCAGGGTGGACTAGCAGCCCCCTATCAGCTCCCCCTATCAGCTCCCCGCTCCCCTAAGTTCCCTGTGCAGTAGCTGCCTGCAGTTCAGCTGTGTCTCTCCCCCCACTGCCATGTGCTGCTCCTGCCCTCTGCCTTGGAGCTGCTCCCCGAGACTCCTGCTTGCTGTGCGGGGGAGGGAAGGAAGAGGGAGGGCTAATGTCAGGGTGTCCCCCTCTCCCCTGCTCCTGCACCCCGCTTACCCCATCTTCCATAGAGCAGGGGGGACAGACCAGGAGGGAGGGAGCTTGCAGCAGCTGCCTATCAGCAAGCTGATCTAATTAACAAGGCAGTGTACTTAAGGGAAATGTGCATATCTCCCTCCATTCCTGCTGCCTTGTGTAGAGAGAGAGTTAACCCTTGAGGGCTCAGCCAATTGCTAGTTCATCATTTAGCAGTAAGGGAGATATCCCACCCTCTGACTCTTCCACTTCAACCAAACTTCACAATCATCATCACTGTGTACCAGTATTAAATTGTTTAAAACTTATTGTGTGTGTGTGTGTATCTATATCTATATAAAATATAGTCTTTTGTCTGGTGAAAAAATGTTCCCTGGAACCTAACCCACTCATGTACATTAATTCTTATGGGGAAATTGGATTCGCTTAACATCGTTTCGCTTAAAGTCGCATTTTTCAGGAACATAACTACAACGTTAAGTGAGGAGTTACTGTAATATCTTTTACTGGGCCAGCTTCTGTTGGTGAGAGACAAGCTTTCGAGCTTACACAGAGCAAAGATTGGTCAGATTTTATGCCTATCTCCTTTTCAATGTGAACAACAACTTTTTTTAAGAAACTGGAAGATTGCAGAAGGGGGCTGAGAACATACAATGTAAATAAACAAAAACCACTGCTTAACACTAGTGATCTCTTAAACTACTGCCCAGTAACATCCATTTTTTAAGCAAGCTAATCAAGAAGCTATCCATCTACCAGTATCCTTGATCCTTATCAATCAATCAGGCTTTAGGTCAAGTAATGATGCAGAGATGGCTGCCTCCTGCTGATAGCCAAGCCAGAGGCATCCATCTTAATCTTGATGGCCTTCTGATACCGTTGATCACCAAGTACTCCTGGCTTGCTTACAAGAAGCTTTGAGATGAACAGAACTACCCTGAAATGGCTTGGATCCTTTCACACCAAATCCATAATGTTGTCCTAGTCAACTGATCCTGTACTTCTAAAACCCCCACCTGTGGAATCCCACAAGGCTCAGTCACTTTCCACTATATTATTCAACATCTGTCTGAAGCTTTTGGGATAGCTGGTAGGTTAACATTAGACAATGCACAGTACAACATCTCGTGTACTTTTGCTGTTAAGAGTACCATCAACTTCAATACCTGGGTGAAATCAGCACCTGAATGAAAGCATCTTGCTACAGTTGAACCCAGGTAAAACTGAGGTGATTTTGGTAGGAAGAAGGAAGAGCTTTGAAGAACTTGCCGCCTCCTAACACTTCTCCATTATCAGATGCATTTTCCCTCCGTTCTGTCTATAACCCTGTCCTTTAATCTCAGTGCTGTTGGATAATCGTATACTTATGGGATCCAAAACACCCACAACTGGCCCTAAAGTTGCACCCCATCCTATCAGTACAAATCTGGTCATAGTGACCGCCACACTTGTGATCTGCAGGCTTGATTATTGCAGCTCATAACTAGGAGTGAAGCCACACGCTTTGAAAAAGCTCCACCTGATACAAACCACAGTAGCCCATCTGCTTAGCAACACAAATCACAATGAACATATCACCATGGAGCTCTGCTCTTTGCATTGGCTTCCCATTCAATAGAGAGTCCAGTTCAAAGTGGATCTTAAGCAAAAACCTGTTAGCTTAATCAAGTTTTCTCTCCTACAGGAGAAGGAAATAGCTGTCTTGAAATAGTTGGCTGTTGCTCAGATAATATGGTGGATATTGGCAATATAAGCATCTAAATGCCTCTTGAAGCATTCACTAAGTACATAATGGATTCTTGCAGGTCGGAGGTTTTCAGTTTACTTTTTCTTCATTGAGACTGGAGAAACTACTACACACTATTTTCTTACTTATTCTATTAAATTTAGTATTAAAATTGGGACAGAATTATGACCCTTTTCTGTTTGATTTATGTGGTATTTTGGCTTCCAGTAAAGCATAACCGTTTTTTCAATTTTTTTAGATGAAGCACAGGGTGATAAAGCAAAACAAAGTATCAGAACGAAGTGTACAGAATATCTGGACAGAGCAGAAAAACTGAAGGAGTATTTGAAAAAGAAAGAGAAAGCTCCAGCAAAGCCAGTGAAAGAGTCTGGTCCATCTGATGAAAAAGGGTATGTTTTTTTGGAGACGGTAAAGCAAAATGCAATATTTTTCATGTTCCAAACTCAGCTGAAACGAAAGTTAAATATTTGAAAGAACATTTTAAGTAAGTTTAATGCGTGTAAAATGTATCAGATGAGCAATACTGAAGTACAATAACTAACCAAACAATATGGACAGCATGCATACTAATACTACAAGCTTTCCTATGTTTCTTTACCAATATGCCTTAGCCCTACCATGGAAGATCCACTTGCAGTAACTCTCATGCAAGTAAATTAACTCATGTCTAGCAGGTCATTAGCCTTTCTGCTGGATGACAACTGTGGTGGCCTATGACATGGACACCTACCTACTTAAAATCTAGATCTTCAGAGCACCAGTGACTAGATTTAAACCACTGATAACTTGGGCCAGTTTTGAACATGTGCTCGAGAGGTCGAAGCTCTATATCACGTTCCCAATCCATTGCACCATCTAGACATATTTCTATTCACCCAATTCTTGTTATTGGCAACAGTATTTGTTGGATATCTAGATAATTACAATTATACCTAATATTTTATTTCTTCGTTGAATCTTAAAACTGCAGTAAAATTTAAGTGATTTGCAGGAAAAACTCCTCGTTTGTGGCTTGTAATCGATCTGTAGAGCGGGTTTAAAGTTGTACTTGACTCAGATTGGTAACTAAATTCAGTTTGCACATTGCAGTATATCACATGTGAAAATCAGTTACTGTCACTTCTCCCATATCAGAATCCAAGGATCCTTATTATTTCTGCAGAAGTTGATGGCCTCAGGGGACCCTAATGCAGCAGACAGTGTAGTGCTCTGCTTCAGATGCCTAATGTTTTCAATACTTGCAGGGAAAAAAATGTCTCCTGAACTCTGATGGTAAGGAGGAGGAACTAATCTTATTTTCAGTGTTATTTTTTAAGTCTTCTAAATGGACTGATACTATGTTCAGTTATTAAACTGTTTGCAAGAGAGACAAGGTGCGTGAGGTAATATCTTTTATTGGACCAACTTCTGTTGATGAGAGAGACAAGCCTTCCAGCCACACAGATCTCTTCTTCAGGTTTGGGCATCACAGCTAAATGCAAGGTGGAACAGATTGTTTAGCATAAGTAGTTAGCACATGTTCTAAGGGACCATTTTAGGTAGAGTAGCCCATTAACATCTCACAGTCATAGGACAAAAAGAGGGATTAGTGGGTTACAGATTGTTGTAATTAGCCATAAATCCAGTGTCTCTGTTCTGTCCATGATTTTTGGTGTCTAGCAGTGTTATGAATTTAAGCTCCCAGGCTTGTCTTTTGAAAATGTGCAGGTTTCCTTTGAGAATGAGGACTGATAGGTTAGACCTAGTGATTGCTTTGTTCGCTACAACTATACTGCATACAGTTTGTTGCCAAGCTTTCTAGTTTGCTTTTTCAGTGAATGTAGCTTGTCCCTGAAACTCAATACACACATGCCAGAACCCTTTCTAGCTATAGTACTGGTCAGTTGAGCAACAGTTGGTTTGGGATTTTTTTTATTTTGTAAAAGCTCAGAGCTGCACCATGTTCCACATGCTTATTAGGATGGCTGTAAGGTTATGCATATGGCATGCCCTCTATGCTGCATTTTCACAAACCATGGATTTCCCTTACGTCTTCTCTTAATTCTTCTGCCAGAGCAGCATAAAGAGGAACATAGCACTAGCTGGATCTGACCAGTAACTCCAGTTGCTGCTCCAAATATATAGAGGATTGCTTAGATCTGCCTGCACTGAAAAAAGGACAATTGTACCTGTAATAAATCTAATTAAAAACAGTAAAAGTGGAATTTAGGCCATAAATATTTTCTAAAAATCATGGAAACATTAAAAACTCCATAGGAAAACTTATTAAAACATACTTCATTACAATTGTCAAAAATATTTTAAAGAAGAAATCACATTTTATATGAAGCTTAGAATGACACTTCTTGGCTTTATATTTTTGTCATGTGATTTTTAAAAATAAAATGACCTCATTCAACAGGGCTGTTGGGCCCTCAAAGAATCGACAGAATTCTGTTATAAAACGTAAAAAACACATTTCCCTGAATATCTCTACCAAAATGATGGAAGGTGTGAGGTAGACTATAGTTTCCATTTACAAAATTGTTTGTCTTGTTGTGTAAGACAGGTGGCTTTCTTTGTAGTTGAACATCTTATTACTTGTGTCTGAATTAGGACTGACAGTGATGGGGAAGGAGAGTCTGATGATCCTGAAAAAAAGAAACTGCAGAATCAACTTCAAGGTAGTTCTGAAACTTTTTTTTTTAAAGAAATCATTGTATCAAGTGACTTGTTAACCAACAGATCAAAATTGCCTTTTTTTTTTTGGTCTACAAAAGAGCTGTGGATTGACTTGCCACAGAGTATTTAAATACATAGAAATTCCTCTATAAACTAATCTTTGGGATAGTCTGGATTTTATTAAATTGTGTATCGTAATCCCTGTCTACGTCGATCCCCATTCTAACATGCGACGGAATTACTGCATGCACCCGGAGAGAACACTGATCCAAAGGGGAAAAGCTCCTTGAGGCCAAACGAATATTTATAGTTTTATCATTAGTACCTAGAGACTCAGGTCATGGTAGACATTGCACAAGCACTTAGTATGAGACAGTCCCTGCCCCAACAAGTTTATAATCTAAATAGATAAAGGATAGCTGAAAGACTTAATTTACTGATCCTAGATCTTTCTGATCACTAATAGTTTTCCCCCAGCCACTTAGTCCATGCTCCCCACCACAAGGGGAGATGTTTTGATTTTTGTTTGGCCAGAATATATCCTCTACTTCTCTTTTCCTTCCTGTTCGAGTTTCCCTTGCTTCTCAAACTTTTATGTAAAGGACAGTGTTTTACCTATGTATTTCTTGGTGTTTGTTCAGCTAATAGTCCCGTTGTTGACACTCTTCTCTCCCTTTCTCTTGGCATGCTCTGCCCACTGCCCATCTGGGAGGGGAGGGGATAGTGATTTGGGGTTTCTCCTCTTATCTCAGCACATCATTCTTGATTGGCTGAGATGAGTCTTCTATGTTTTGAAATCGAGCTTGAAGTCAGTGATTCAATGTAGCAGAAAACAATAGCTTTGTACACAGTGGAAAAATGATTTGGCTTTTCTGTGTAGCTGATTTAGAGAATTCCAGCTGAATTTTTTATTATTGAAGAAATTCATTGGCAGAGAAATTTTAATGTTAAAGAACCAGTGACCTTGACACTGATCTTCCCTAATCCACATATTTTGTCATGTTCTGATCATCACTTTAGCATTCAGATTTCCTGTAATCAATGTGTCATCAGCTGACTGTAGCATTCTTCAGGGTTTTTATTGTTGTGTAGTATAGCTGTTGGTCAGATTTAATAATGTAGTCTGCCCCAAAGGATCTTTGTGTATTGATTATAGGCTTTCCATTCATACGTACTACTAAATCTCTGTCTGTGTTTATATAACCACTGGTAGTCTGTTGTGATTCAAGGCACTTATAATAATCTGAAGTTGAACATTCAGTATGCTGTTTGATATTTCTTTGGCCCAGGATGGTATGAAGAGCACCCAGGGCATTTTGAATATGGAAAAAAAAATACATGTGGGTAATGATTGTTTCAAAGTTTAAGATTATATTTTTCCATGCTGACGTGAGTAGTGATTCTCTTTGAAGGGTTTAATCCATTTTGGTCATTCAAGACTGTAATGCACTGTGTGGTACTATCATTGTGACCAAATCAGAGAGATTTGTTTCTAAATGGCTTAGTGAATCTTGTAAAACTATGATCCATGACTACTTATTAATCTTTCCATATACCCCAGGCCTATTTTACCTTTTAGCAGCGCAACTCTTTTAAATGTGCTGAGTAGGTTTAATATAATCTCATCCATTGCGGTGCTAGACCCCTCTGATCTCCCTCCCCCCCCCCCTTTTTTCCCCCCAACAGTGTTTAAAACACTTTAAGCACTCAGTTCACAATGGAATAGTCTAGCACAGACTTCATTTTAATTCCTGGCAGTTGGCCTCTTGGTCCATTTATGCAGTTTTTGTTTCTTCTTCTCCTGTATAGTTGTTATGCTGTGGAAGAATTTATACTCTGAGGCAGGTGAAAACTAAGAGATTCTGAGGGTCCCAAACATGTAAGAAGGACCCTGTCAAGGCTGTATCCCCACTTTGAACTTTAGGGTACAAATGTAGGGGCCTGCATGAGGACTTCTAAGCTTAACTACCAGCTTAGTTCTGGTCCGCTGCCACCATTCCCTACCCTGGGAAGCTTTTAGAAACTTTTCACCAATTTCCTGGTGAATACAGATCCAAACTCCTTGGATCTTAAAACAAGGAGAAATTGACCCTTCCCCCCTCCTTCCTTCCACCAACTCCTGGTGAATACAGATCCAAACCCCCTTGGATCTCAAGACAAGGAGAAATCAATCAGGTTCTTAAAAAGAAGGCTTTTAATTAAAGAAAAAGGTAAAAATCATCTCTGTAAAATCAGTATGGAAAATAACTTTACAGGGTAATCAAACTTAAAGAGCTCAAAGGACCCCCCTCTGTCTTAGGTTCAAAGTATAGCAAACAAAGATAAACACTCTAGTAAAAGGTACATTTACAAGTTGAGAAAATAAAGTAAAACTAAGACGCCTTGCCTGGCTTTTTACTTACAAGTTTGAAATAAGAGAGACTTGTTTAGAAAGATGGGGAGAACCTGGATTGATGTCTGGTCCCTCTCAGTCCCAAGAGCGAACAACCCCTTAAAACAAAGAGCACACACAAAAGCCTTTCCCCCCCCCCCCCCAAGATTTGAAAGTATCTTGTCCCCTTATTGGCCCTTTGGGTCAGGTGTCAGCCAGGTTACCTGAGCTTCTTAACCCTTTACAGGTAAAAGGATTTTGGAGTCTCTGGCCAGGAGGGATTTTAGTACTGTACACAGGAGAGCTGTTACCCTTCCCTTTATAGTTATGACAGACCCATAGAGTTTCAAGGCAGGTCAGGTCTGTGAAATTCCTGAGCTTGGTTAGAAAAACTAGAAGAAGCTCTTCTGAGCAGTCTTTTGTTCTGTGGGAACTCTAGATTTGTCTGCTCTTAAGTTGTGATCTGGAGGTGGGAGTACTGCCACCAGGGATTCTTGCAAGAGCTTCCAGATTGTGCCCTTGTGGAGCACGTAGACATGAAGAGCTTGAACTGCCCCTCTTTCCTGTGGAAATGCTTGAACTCTGAGAGGCCTGGCACTGCTGTATGGTGTTTTGGGAGACCATTTTTTTCCTTTTTGAAATAGCTTTATTTGCTTGCACCTCTTTTTCTTATAGTAGGATATCTTATTTTCCTGCAAATGGGAAGCTCTGATTCCTAGCTTTATTTCATGTAAGGTTTTCAGCAGCAGTGGACAATTGTTTACCTTGGGAGTTTTCTGCAGCTGTCTTTTTACTGTTCTCTTGTGGCTGTTTGTCCTTGACTGTTTTTGCACAATCTACTTCACAGAAAGTCTGGATATTCTTCCAGATCAAATTGATCCCCAAAAGTGTCTGCTACAGCAACTGCTCTGAATAGCTTTGTCTTTCATTGATGAGAATTTCATATGCTTGATACTTCCAAATCTCTAACACCTTTTGTGGAAAAGGTGTATCCCTCTGCCATCTCTCACAAGGTGGAATCCTCTATATCCTTTTTGTTCCATAAAGCTACCCTTTCAGCTGTAGTGTTTATTTTTCCTATTGAACCTGCAGATTGGAAAACTGAAGTGGCTGTTTGAGACTCTTTACGACAGCTATCAGGTCCTTCATACTTCCATTTACTCGGTCTTCTTGGTAAAAATTCTTTTTAGAAGGATCTCAGGAACCTTTTGAAATATATTCCCCAGGAGTTCTCCTTAGGCAAAATATTTTGCCTATCTTGTGACCCTGCTCTGGATAAGTTGAGCCTCTTTGCCAGAGATGTCAGTTATTAATGAAAAAAATAGGAAAACTAATATAACTTCCAAATCCAGTGTTGTTAGATTACTCTTCAATGATGCACAATTATTTGGAGCTGCCCTACATAAAGATGTTTATGAATCTAAGAAGACTTTCTCTTTCGTGGTTTTTCTGTTTGCTTTTTGAGCTTAAACGTCAAATCCTCTCACCTAAAAGATTTTTCAGCTGTATAGTTTCAAGAGCTACTTTACCCAATTTACAACCAAGTATCATGCTCTTTTAGTACCTTTTACATTCAGATCCAATCCCATTTATAATATCATTATGGAACAGAGGTTTTATTTATATTTTAAAATTTTGAGAGAAAATGACTGCAGGATGTTTGAGATTGCTGTCTGGGGTTTATTAGTATTTTATACCCTTGCCCACTGATGATGGAGTTTCAGTTCCAGCCCACATGAATGTAATTATTTCAAGAAACTGGATATCTCAAACAGACACTTCTGTGTTGACTCACCTGTTATTTTGTGGGAGTCAACACAAGTCTTGTGTTTTGAGGATTCTTTTCAATTGTTTTGTTGCTCCAAAAATCTGTGGACTTGAGACCTATTTCAGATTTTATGGTTTTCACCAAACTAACAAAAGAACCCAGTTAGTTCACACCATTGTCTAGGCCATTTCTCTAAACTCTTATCTTGACTCTTGGGTATCCTTCAAATTGCTAATCTTCATGTTCACCACCGACCAGTGTTGCCACAGGCATTTCCTGTTAGCTTTGCTCTCTTATCTATGTTAGTTAATGTTGGCCTTTGGGATTTCCCTAATCCTGTGGATATTTACCAGGATCCAAGATGTAATAGCAATATGATTTAGCAAATCTGGGCATTGTCATCAATATACAGACTGGCTGGTAGCAGTGAATTTCAGTCTTTAGGTCACCTAAGTGGAAAAGCCCCACTTAAAGGCCTTTGGGACTCACTGTTTCCTGATCAATCCAGTCCATTTAATCCTTCGAGAGAGGGAGAAAAAATCATCTTTTTTTATAGTCTAGGCAAGGCCCCAATATGCTCTTACATACGTAGACCTCAAAGTGCTTTACAAAGGAGGCTTTATTCACATCTTACAGATGAGAACGCTGAGGCCCAGAGAGGTGAAGTAACTTGCCCACAGTCACCCAGTAGACCAATGGCACAGCCAGGAATAAAACCCATGTCTGAGTCATCCCAGTTAAGTGCTCTGTCCCCTGGGCCACACTGCTTTACATAAGGGCTAGCCATTTTATTTTAAATAGAAGCTTAAATTCTGCGGAAACTACCTGGGCTGATTTAGAGGACTATGGCAGGCAATGCCTATTTACACACAACCAAATGATGTTAAAGAGCAGTGTTCTGTCCCTAGGAAACTGGCACTTGCTGGCCAATTCCTGGTCTAACTCTAGTTAGCCACAACAGAACTTGAACCCTGCTTAAGTATTGTGGTTAAACATTGCTGAAATCTGTACATGCTGCAGTCTGTTCATGGAAGCCATGCTGGAATTGACGAGCAGCAGTTCATATGTGAACAGGATCCAAGATTTTAATTCTTGTTTATGACAGCAGAGGCTCTTTGGAAAGGAATGTACCTTCCTAGTTTATCTGATCTCTTATTTTATAGGTGCCATTGTTATGGAGCGACCAAATATAAAGTGGAGTGATGTTGCTGGTCTTGAAGGAGCCAAAGAAGCACTTAAAGAGGCAGTGATATTGCCCATTAAATTTCCTCATCTATTTACAGGTGAAATAAATTAAATATACATTCTTGGTCCTAATGGTTGCAGTTTGGGGGAGAGGTGTGGCTGGCGAGGTGTGAGAAGTGTTTTACACTGTCATCATGGTGATATATGTCTAGCTGCCCTCTAAGAGTTTCTGTTCCATAGTCCGGTGGGTTGTATATGCTGAGATGGTGGGAGCAGTTGGGGGAATTGTATTGGGAGAAAGGAGAGGTTGGTTCAAGAACAACTCATCTCACAGGATAACTTTAAATACAGTGATATTATAAGCTGCATTTCTATTACACATTTGTTAACGTTGGAAAACTGATGATTGGTATCGTTTATTAATAAAGCGACAAGTTATATATGAATCTAAATGATGTAAATACAACAGATACTAACTTCTTTCAACTGCAAAAGTGAATAAATATATAAAGAATTTCACAAGCTTGGATGAGGGTTCATTTTTCTACCAAGTTCTATACCAAACTGATCCTTGTATCAAAATTCTTCAGGCAAGTCCTTTTCTTTTTATTTTATTTTATATATATAACTCTCTTAGGAAAGAGAACACCTTGGAGAGGAATTCTTCTGTTTGGGCCACCAGGAACAGGAAAATCTTACTTGGCAAAAGCTGTGGCAACAGAGGCCAACAACTCTACATTCTTCTCAATATCTTCCTCTGACCTTGTCTCAAAATGGTTAGGAGAGAGTGAAAAGTAAGTAGCTCAGTTGATTTTTTTTTTTTTTTTTTTTTTTTAATACTAAATGGTTTTATTGGGTTCTGAAACACTTCAATCTACTGTCAGCCGAGGTTCAAGAATGTAATCACTACTATTTTCTTTTTTCAAATAATTGCACAACTTCATGATGCTTTCAAAAGTAGGTAAAATTTGAGGTAGTTTGTATACTAGAGCTGGCCCGAAACTCATAATTTCAGGTTTTTGAAAAATTTCAGTGTTTTGAAATTTCCCATGAATGGGGAATTAAAAAAAAAATGTTGCTTTGGAAATGTCAAAACGTAGTGTTTTTGTAATGAAATATTTTTTCCCAGAGATCACTGGCAGCTCCCGAGTGAACAGACATCATTCTTGTCCAGTTCGCTCTGGAGCTGTTGGGGATTACAGGATCGGCAGCTCCTGGGCAGCCTGACTTCACAGCCTGGGGAGCCAGATGCCCCGAGAGTCTTCCAGGCTCTTGGCTCAGCGGCAGGGAACCTGGTAGCCCTGAGAGCACTGGCTCGAGCCATGGCTCTCAGAGCTTCCAGGCTCCATGCTACAGGGCTGAGCCCTAATTAGAGCCAGGGGTCCCCAGGCGGGGGGGCAGTCCACATGATGGGGCTGCAGACTCAAACCCAGCAGTCTGCCAGTCAGGTTCTTGCCAGTCATTTGATGAAAGTTTTGTAAAAACCCAAACTTTTCCTGAAACATCTCAGGTTCACAAACCAGCACTTTTCTTGGAAAATTTCTGGCAGGCTGTATTATATATGTCTCATTAAAATAAACCGAAAAAGGACAGGAAACTTAGTTTCTTCCCCACATCAACCTTGACTCTCTTCTACAGCTGTGCATGAAAAGAGGGTCTTCACTATATGTGGTCCTTGGTGTGGATCCTTTATTATGAGGATCATTTTTCTCCCTCCTGTCTTGTAACAAAACTTGGGCGATTTATTAAAAGTGACCTTCAAAGGAGAAAAATGGTAAATATTGGCCAACTATTTTTGCTTCTTAAAGGTGTACACCCCCAGCCCTGAGCCCCCTCCTGCACGCCAAACCCTTCATCCCCAGCCCCACACTGGAGCTGGACCTGCTGCTGGCCGCTTTGGGGGGTGCACTTTAAATATTCCTGTAATTCATATCCGTTGAGTCAGGGTTACTGGTGGCGATGGAAAAGCAGGAAAGATATAAAAACCCCAGGTTGACTTTTATTTGGCAATTAGAAAACACCATTTTTTCACTTGTAAACGGAACAAATTTGAGAGACAGACCTGGTATTTGACACCATTTTTAGTCACTTTTCAGAGCTTTACCTGAGGCCTGGTCCACACTAACCCCCCACTTCGAACTAAGGTACGCAAATTCAGCTACGTTAATAACGTAGCTGAATTCGAAGTACCTTAGTTCGAACTTACCGTGGGTCCAGACGCTGCAGGCAGGCTCCCCCGTCGATGCCGCGTACTCCTCTCGCCGAGCTGGAGTACCGGCGTCGACGGCAAGCACTTCCGGGATCGATCCCGGATCGATTTATCATGTCTAGACAAGAGGCGATAAATCGATCCCAGAAGATCGATCGCTTACATCCGGACCAGGAAGTAAGTATAGACGTACCCTAAGATTTCTCTGTTTTAAATTATTGGCATCAACTTTTATATTAATCAAATTTTTTCCTGAACAAATAAATATGAAAATGTGTAATATCTCAGGCATATCAACCCTTCTGGCTACTTCCTTCACCTAAAGAGAATTAATGTGCTACCAGACACAGAAGTCATTATTCAGTTTTACTCTTTCAAAGTCTCTTGAGTTGGTTAGATTACATTTAATATGTAACAGAACAATAAATTTGTTTCTTCATGTGTTCTGCCCAGCTTGTAAAGGACCAAAAGCAAACATAAACAGATCTTTCACTAGCTAGAACATGTCTGAAGCACTATACTTTATAGTCCTCATTTCCCTCCAGCATTGCCAGATGACTTTGATTAGAGTGAAGCATCATTTACAGAGCTAAAGAACTTTGCCTCTTGAGGATCCTCAACTGCTTACTTAAAATCATGATTATGAACCTTGATTCCTTATCCTGTGGTAAGCTTGATATGATGCAGTACAATAATATCGACTTGCTGTCTTCTCATGGAAGATAACTTAATTTTTTTTCTAGATTAGTGAAAAACTTATTCCAGCTTGCCAGAGAAAACAAACCTTCTATTATCTTCATTGATGAGATAGATTCTCTGTGTGGATCAAGAAGTGAGAATGAAAGTGAGGCTGCTAGACGAATTAAAACAGAATTCCTAGTTCAGATGCAAGGTAAGATTAATGGCTTTAAGGAACAGTTAATTAAAGCAATTAATATCAATTTTGGCTTGTTTGATACACAGTTTGGATAAGATTACTGAAGATAATTTGTAGTTTTTTCAAGATGTTTTAAAATGCTTTTATAAAAGTGTTTACATTATTAAATATTACCTGTTCTGGTGTAGGGGTTGGTGTAGACAATGAAGGAATCTTGGTTTTGGGAGCTACAAACATACCCTGGGTTCTGGATTCTGCTATCAGGAGAAGGTAACTTATAACAAAACATGTATTGTCCTATAAAATATGCAACTTCACACCATACAGCACAGAGCGTTAGTTTTTTTTCAATTCACTAGTGATTAGGTGGTGGCTTAATCTGTGAATGTTCGGAATCCTGCTTTAACTACCTTGTATGGGAGACCTGAATATCTGTACACTGGAAAACTCTCCAATTCCTTTACAGTAGATCCTGAATGTGTGGTCACCTTAAATAATACCAGTCAGGCCAGTGTTTGGTTACATGCAATATATGCAGGTGCCATGTAGGTCTCTGCCCCTTTATCTCCCTCTTCGCACATACACAGAGTTCTGATTTACCTCAGTTGAAAACACCTACTTAGTCTAGTCCTGAGGTTTTTTTGAGCAAAGAATGGCAATTAGGCTGAAGTGGATTCAATAGAGAAACTAATTTTCTGGTCTCTGTAAGTATGGTAAAGAGCTGGTGCATGGACTTATTGCACCACCTACCCCCTAGCTCAGTGGTTTTCAAACTGCAAGTCACAACCCAGTATTGGGTCACAGAATGTAAGGCACTGGGTCATGGTGGCTCTGGTCAGCACTGCCAACTGGGCCGTTAAAAGTCCCGTTGGCGGTGCTGCCCGGCTAAGGCAGGCTAGTCTCTACCTGTTCTGACACTGCGCTGCACCCCGGAAGCAGCCAGCAGCAGGTCCAGCTCCTAGGTGTGGGGGGGAGGGGGAGATGACGAGCCATGGGGCTCTGTGCACTGCCCCATGGCTCGTCATCTCAGAGCACCGGCTCTGCACTCCCATTGGCCGGTTCCTGGCCAATGGGAGCAGGGGGGAGGAGGCGGTACCTGCGGGCGAGAGCCACGCGGAGCCGCTTGCACGCCTCCACCTAGGAGCCAGACCTGCTGCTGGCCGCTTCGAGGGGTGCAGTGCAGTCAACGATGCCAGGACAGGGAGGAAGCCTGCCTTAGCATCCCCAGTGCGCCGCTAACCAGGAGCCACCTGAGGTAACCTTGTGCCCCAATCCCCTGCCCCAGCCCTCCCCCCCAAACCTGGAGCCCCCTCCTGCACTCCAAACCCCTCATCCCCAGCCCCACACTAGAGCCTGCACCCCCAGCCCAGAGCCCTGCCCCCTCCTGCAACCCAAACCCCTCATCCCCACACCAGAGCTTGCACCCTGCCCGGAGCCCCCTCCTGCACCCCAAAACCCTCATCCCTGGGCCCACCCCGCACCCTTCACCCCCATACTCCAACTCTCTATCCCAGCCTTGAGCCCCTCCCACACCCCAAACCCCTCATCCCCAGCTCCGTTGGGTCATGGGCATCAACAATTTTCTTCAGCTGGGTCGCCAGAAAGAAAGTTTGAAAACCACTGCACTAGCTAATATTTTGTGGCAACTTTTCCAGCATTGAAAAATGAGAATACCTTGTGCTTTGCATGCATGCATTTTGGGGAAATAATCCCAGCAGTCTAAGAACAATAGTCACTGTGCTTGTCAGGGAGAACTGCAGTTCTAAAAGCCTCCTAGTAATACCATATCAGGAAGAAGGCTTGATTGAGGTACTAAAATTTGTAGCAGAGTCTCACTGAACATGCCCTGAAGTTACATTTCAGTTGATTAACTTTATTTAAAATAGCTTTGTAAAGTTAAGAGACGTTATTAATAGAGGGGAGTCAAGTTGTTCAGCCATACTTTGGTTAATTCAGCAAAAAAGCTGTTTTAACACTCCATACCTCAAAAATATTGAAGGGATTTTTGTCCCTTGAGCTCCTTCTAGAAACAAAATCTGTCATCTGTGACTAAGGATTTGTCTACATGGAGATTTAGTGTGCAACAAACCAGGGTGTAAATCTACAGCTTACTAACTGGCAGTGTGGACCCTACTACCATGCATTATGGGCACATCTGCTCTACAGGCAAGGGGTGTGATTCCCCTGCTTGTGTACACATGCTCTCACCAAGCTGGTGCGAGTATAAACAGCAGGATAGCCATGGTAGCATGGGTAGCAGCAGCAGAGGCACAGCTTAGCTGTGCTGAGGACTCACCCTACAGTTTCAGGTGGGGTACATACGCTGCATGGCTAAGCTGTGCCTCCACTGCCGCTACCCGTGCTACCATGGCTACGCTGCTGTTTATAGTCAGGCTAGCTTGATGAGAGCTAGTGCAAATATGTGTACATGAGCAGGGGAATCACATCTGTGCTGTGTAGCTGGAGCCTAAAAGTTACATAATATGCTTTGATGTACTGCTGTTTCAGACATAAAGCACACTATGGAACTTCTACTACATGGTAGCAGGGTCCATGTGACCAGTTAGTGTGTGGCAAGCTAGTGCACTGTAGATTGACACCCCTACTTGCCATGCACTAAGTCTCCATGTAGACATGCCGCAAGCATGGGATAATTTCAAACCCAAGGGAAGATTTCTCAGTCATGAAAATGAAGAAATGGGGTTATAATAGTCTGAATGTAATTTTAATTAGTGTTTGCTACTATGGATATTACAGTATTTTTTTTAGCATACTTATAAAATAAACAGTGCTAATGTTCCACACTCTCACTTCACATGCACACACATTCTTAAAGCTATAATGCTCAGATTGCTTCCTTATTCTTTCTAGTTCTGTTAGACCATTTGTCGATTTGCATGAACTGCTTTCCATCAAGTACCTGCAAGAGTCAGTGTTTGTGGCTTTTTTAAATTAAGGTTTGAGAAGCGTATTCATATTCCTTTGCCTGAGGACCACGGTAGGACTGCTATGTTTAAGCTTCACCTTGGGAGTACCCCAAACAGCCTGACAGAATCAGACTATCGAGAGCTTGGAAAGAGAACTGATGGCTATTCTGGTGCTGACATAAGCGTCATTGTCCGCGATGCACTGATGCAGCCTGTTAGGAAAGTGCAATCAGCCACTCACTTTAAGAAAGTAAGTATGTAAAAAAAATAAGTTGCAGAATTTCCAATTCTTAGTTTCTAGAGTTCAAATCTCCTTTTATTTTGAGATTTCTGGCAATTGAGCTTTTAACTTGTGGTTGGTTAATGTTACTTGTATGTGAATTTTCATATGCTTTTAATCTACGAAAAGAATGTACATGCTAGGACAAAGAGCTTTTCTCTTAGCTCTGTTTCAGAGAACTGGTCTGAGCATGGCACAGGGATCCAGGAGTCTGTAACTTGTATTCCTGGCTCTGACAAATTTCCTCTGACTGCTGCTTAAAGGGACACCATCCACTTAAAACCACGTTAAAAGTAGCTAACTTCAGGTGTTAACGTCTTCCCTGAGCTCCATGAGAATTGGCAAAGGCTTTTATATTTGCACTTTCCTATTGTATTTCTCTTTCCTGTTGCTATAAGAAAAACCTATACAGATGGCAATTGCTGAAAAATCTGCAAAGGAAATAAACAGGAAAAAATAAAGGCTTTTCTCCATCTTTAAACTCTGACAATCTTAGGGGTTAGTTGGGACAATAATGGATAAAAATATTTTGAGTGACTTTTTTTTAAGTTGATGGCGTCACCTGAGCTCTCTGAGCAGGGACTGTATCTCACTATTTGGACAACACCTAACATCTTGTGGATTACTGTCTTAGCACTTAACACGCAGCGGTACAATGAAAGAACTTTAAAAACTGCAATGGGATTCCATGTGTATTGTCTTGCAAGGATTTCTATATCAAATACACCAGAGGTGAGTGGGAGGGTCCAGTGGCCGATGATGGGGGGTGAGTGTGCAAGGTTGGTGGCGGAACAAAGCTGCAGCGTGCAAGGCCGGCTGCTCCCCCTGCTGGTCTGTCAGTGCAGCCCCCGCTGCATGCCAGCTCTCTGCCAGCAGGGTCCCACCCCTCCCAATCCTGTTTCTGTCCGGCACTGGCTGTGCACTGCGGTGGCTGGTGAGTGCAGGCAGGCAATGGCCGGTTGTGTCATCTCTGATGACCACCCATTGGCCCTTTACGTTCTCCCCCTCTCGCTGTCCTCTCCCTGCTTTGCCTCTTCACCCCCTGTCCCAACCCCGTTGCTCCTCCCTATCCCCCCCCCGGCAGGGCGGATCCCGCTCCCAGTGCTGTGCGGAAACCCCCTCGTCGGAATGCTTAGCTTACCAACAGCCTGGCCGGCAGGCTCCTTCCTTCCCCCACTGCCTCTGGCTGGGCTGGCACCCCGGGAAAGCCCAAGACCTTCCGGCCCAGGGCGTTGGCCAGGAGGAGCCAAGCCCTGCATGTGCCAAAGCCCTGCACAGCGCTGGCACAGGGAAGCCTCTCCGCTCCTCAACTAACTCTGGAGTGGTGGAGGGGAGTGATTTTTCAGCCTGTTCACGCCCCGATCCTATAGGCTCCACAGCATCTCCCCCCCCCCCCCCCCCCCGAGCAGGGGCTTAGCACCCTCTTTACCTGCCCTGGGTCCTGCCCCCAGGGAGCACGGGGCTGCTTTGTCTTCTAGGCATCCTCCCCTGCTGAGCCACCTCTCTGACTGGGTTCACTGAAGCGCCAGCAGTCATGTTAAACAATGCATCCTTAGGGCTTAACCCCTTCCTGCCCGCACTGTAGCTGGTGGACAGGAGGCGACTAGGTTATGTTGGTGGCCCACAGCAGCCTGGAAGTGTTAGCTGCCTTTTGACACTGTGCAGGCAGGAAGGGACAAGCTGCTTCCAGCCACAGGGGAGGGGGATAGAAGAGATGAGCTCTGCAAGGACACGTGCCAGGTCATCCCTTCCCCCCCTCCTTCTCCCCTGCAGCTGGAAGCAGCTCCTGTCCCTTCCCTCCTACACAGAGCAAAAAGGCTGCTGCTGGCCACATTCTGGGGTGAATCCTGGCAGAAATCTGGTGAGGGGGGCATGTGACCTTGCATGTCCCCTCCACATGTTGCCTCAGAAAGACACGGCACCAGGTACCGGGAGAGGTAGGTCCGTCCCAGGGGCCCAGCTAGGCATGGAGGATGGAGAGCGCTGGGCAGGGAGGGTTGGTTCGGACACACTCACGCTCTGTACAGGAATGTGTGTGTCACCTCTCCCTGTGGGGGGGGAGGGGGTGTTTGTCACCTCTCCCCATGTGAACCCTAAAGCCTTAAAGATATGAAGCTAAATAGAAAGAATCCAAGTACACAGGATTTCTTTTTAACAGGGGCTCTGTTAATTTGATGTTAATTTGAATGTTTGTACTGCATAGTTCTGATTGATTGACGTTGGACTTGCTTGAATATGAGAAATTTTACCAGGTGTCCCATATTCAGCATAGGGAAATATGGTCACCCTAGAGGGTAGTGTCTTTTGTTCAAACTAGAAAAACTTTTACACCTGTACCCCGATATAACACGGTCCTCGGGAGACAAAAAAATCTCAGTGTTATAGGTGAGACCGTGTTATATCAAACTTGCTTTGGCCCCCATCCCCCGTTCCTTGTTCCCTGACTGCCCCCTCCAGAGACCCCCATCCCTAATCACCCCCAAGACCCCACCCCCTACCCAACCTCCCCGTCCCCTGACTGCTCCGACCCCTATCCACACCCCCACCCCCTGACAGGCACTCACTGGCAGCAGCAGGAAACGGAGCAGCCTGGCCCCAGCCTGCTCCACTCCGCCAGCTCCCAGCCATGGCGCTCCGCTTCCCGCCATCGGTGAGTGCGGGGAGGTTGGGGAAAGGACACCACCCGTACTCATCTGCGTCGGGAAGCGGAGCGCTGCGGCTGGGAGTGGAGTGGGCTGGGGCAGGGCTGCTCTGCTTCCGCTGCTGCTGGTGAGTGCGGGGGGGATCCCTTCCCCCAAGCCTCCTCCCCCGAGCGACACGGCTGGGGCCGGGGCGAGGGAAGCAGAGCGGGCTGTTCCCGGTCCCCCGCTAATCCCCTGGGCCACTCTGGGACTGCGGGGCCCCCAAAAGTGCCCTCCCACAGCTCCTGCCCCCCAGACCCTGGGGGGGAGCCCCTGACCACCCCCGAGACCCTCTGCCCCTTATCCAACTCCTCGGCCCCCGACTGGCCCGGCACCCTTAACACGCTGCTCAGAACAGCGTGTCAGAGCTTTACCATGTTGTATGCGAACCCGCCTTATATCGCGTTATATTGGGGTAGAGGTGTATTAGATGGAAATTAATTCACACATGGTGAGTTTTCTTAGTAGAGCCTAAATTAAACTGAACTCCTACAATTACTTTTGGTTGACGCTAGGGTTCTCCTCCTATATCGCCTTCAAAGTAACAGATTCAGCCTCACAACACCTATGGCAAGGAGAGAGATATTCCTGTTTTTACAGATGAAGAAATTGAAGCACTGCTATTAAGGCTCTATGTACACTACAAAAATTGTATTGAAGACACAGTTGTCCCTCACCTAATTAGAACACAGTTAAAATGTGTAAGATGCACTGGCCTCAGACATGATTTTAGACTGATTTATGTGACCCATTGCAACATACTAGGTCCAGGCCACACTAAACATTTTAATTGTGCTGTAACTAGGTAACACAGTGGATTGTAAACAGACCCAAAATTATTTTCCCAAGGTCACAAAGGAAGTGTAAGGCAGAGATGGGAATAGAACCCTGGTCTCCACTCCCATTCCTTCTCTAATAAAGACCACACTTCATCCCTGACCTCTTATTTGTTCATGCCTAACAGTGACCATTATAGTAGCCTTAAACCCTGAATAGAACCACATTTAGTTCTTTCAGGAATGGTAGCAGCTAAGTGGTCAGTAGTACCAAAGGCTGCTAACAGATCTGACAATGAGCAGGAGAACCTATTTAGATTCCATCACCATGATAGACTGCTAACCTAAGGGATCAACTGCTTTTTTTCTTGTGATACAGCCTGACTGCTGTACTCCAGCTTTAACTGGAAATGCCTTATCCTGATGGTGGATAAACATTGATATTTTAAAAATAAATTACATAAGTGCATTTACCTTTTTAAAACAAAACTATTTTAAATGTGAAATTATGATGACCTATGTTAAGAACTAAACTGTCACTCTAATTTATTTATTTATTTATTTATTTTAAATTAAGATTCCAGCAGGTACCGCTTAAAGTAAAACTGATGAAAGTTACTGGTTAAGCACCTGGAATCAGAATGTTAGTTTCAAATGCAAAACAAGTTTTAATAATTGTTTTTTCTCATGTATCAAGCACATTTAAGGTAGGTTTATTTAACTATTAAAATTAAATACGGAGTTCATTTTTAATTGAAATCCAACTTCTAAATATAGCTTGACAACATAAAAATTAATCTAATAAATGAGAAATGCATGTCACCATTTTCTAGCCTAATAAAAAAGTACAAAGTTAAGAATCTGAATAAAATGTAAGTAAAGCTATATAGTTCCTTCAGTAACCATATATAGTATATCCTGGTTAGCAAAAAAAGAAAATGTTGTGTAAATACTCTATTTAGTTGTAAATCAACTTGTTTTAATGGTCACTAGCCAATGAGAATCAACTTCTCCTTAGGAAAATAAAAAGTACAAATGTAAAACAAGACTTCTAACATTATTTAAATCAAGGTTTCCTGCTTGCTGATTTAAATCATAATTAAAATTGGTGATTTAAATCAGTGATTTAAATTACCGATCTACTCTGCTTTATCCCGGTGTTCTCCATAGCCTTCCCTAAAAAGAGTAGAAATGAGGGAATAACTAGTGATATTGTCAGTGTCAGGAAAGGTTTCTTAAGCAGGGACTTATCCACCATCTATTTTAAGACTGACTGGTATATTGCCTTCCTGAAGGGAAATATTAATAATCTGTCAGCAAGCCTAATGTCTTTCTGCTGGATTTTTACTACTGCTCCTTGTTTGATTGTAACCTCTGGTTTAAAAGAAAAATCCTGTGGGATCCTAATTCACAAAATGCCTTGATCTAGAGAGAAATCCAGTAGACCAACTATCAATTACACTGGCATCTCGAGGAAACTGCACAAGGGAATACTGAGGATAATTTATTCCAAATCTTGAACAGGTTGAGTCAGTATGAGATTTAAAAAAAAAATCTACAGCCTTGAAGGGAATTAGGTAATAACTGTCCAGAGTATACTATTTACTATTCACAGTTCTTATACTGGTAAAGGAAGCTTAGTTGATGGCTTGGTAGTTTCAGCTTAAATCCCTAGATTTAGAAATTTGATGTCAAGCAGCAATAAAAGCAGTCCCACAGTTGTGTTTCTTAGAAAACAAGTCTCTTATCTGGTGCAGCATAAAATCTCTGTATTATACTTTACATAAAGTCACCTTCCGTCTGAGAATCTCCCAAGGGTTTTTGTCTGGTGGGGATGTCTGAAATTATCTGCTGAACACTTTAAAATATACCTTAACTTGTGTTTAAATGACATCTTGGATAAACTTTCAATCCAATCATATCATAGAAAAAGGCACTAAAACTTGACCCTCTTTAGCATTTTTATCTTGTTAGCATCAAGCTACAAAGAATAAGATTTCTTGAGGTGGTCACAGAGATCTACAACTTTGTTCTAACTTGGGTACCAGAGAGCCATCGAATAATACAGTACTGTTGCAGTTTATAGAGCAGCACAATGGCAGATGGTCAGGACCTGTAGTCTTGTTTCTATTCAAATGTTTTACCTGTGTTCTGGAGTGCTGCTTCAGGAAAAGCTTAGCCTATCTGCTCTGTTGTGCCTTCTGGGATACAGTTACCTTAATCATGGGTGTCAAAAGCTTACCCTTATTAATTATTCGTATTATATTAGCTCAGTGTGGCCCTGATTCTGATCAAGGCTTATAGGTTCTAAGTGCTGTACCAATGCAGAGTAAACCATTCCTTGCTCTGAAAATTGTACAGTCTATTTAGACGTATAGGCAGACGAATATTTTGTTTGGTAAATATGTCAAAAGTATAAGACTCATTAGTTACATTCCCCCCAAATCCCTGAACTTTAAAAGCAGTTTGCATGTATTCTGAATTACTGAGGATGTATAATATAACAAATGACAATGTAAAATAGCATTGTCAGCACTAGTTACACTACTTAAAAACCTAGTAAGTTAACTTTGGTCATATATATTTTGGATATATGACTGTGGAAATAATGTATAAACTAGGGCTATCAAGCGATTTAAAAAGTTAATCGTGATCAATCACACTGTTAAACAATAATAGAATACCATTTATTTAAATATTTTTGGATGTTTTCTACATTTTCAAATATATTGGTTTCAATTATAACACAATACAAAGTGTACAGTGCTCACTTTATATTTATTTTTATTACAAATATTTGCACTGTAAAAAGCAAAAGAAATAGTATTTTTCAATTCACCTAATACAAGTACTGTAGTGCAAACTTTATCATGAAAGTTGAACTTACAAATGTTGAATTATGTAAAAAAAAAACTGCATTAAAAAATAAAACAATGTAAAACTTTAGAGCCTACAAGTCCACTCAGTCCTATTTCTTGTTCAGCCAATCACTCAAACAAGTTTGTTTACATTTGCAGGAGATAATGCTACCCGCTTCTTGTTCACAATGTCACCTGGAAGTGAGACCAGCTGGTCTCATGGCACTGTTGTAGCTGGCGTTGCAAAATATTTACATGCCAGATACTCTGAAGATTCATATGTCCCTTCATGCTTCAACCACCATTCCAGAGGACATGTGTCTATGCTGATGACTAGTTCAGACGGACGAATGTTCATTTTCATTATCTGAGTCAGATGCCGCCAGCAGAAGGTTGATTTTCTTTTTTTGGTGGTTCGGGTTCAGTAGTTTCTGCAGCGGAGTGTTGCTCTTTTAAGACTACTGAAAGCATGCTCCACAGCTTGTCCCTCTCAGATTTTGGAAGGCACTTCAAATTCTTAAACCTTGGGTCGAGTGCTGTAGAAATCTCACATTAGTACCTTCTTTGCATTTTGTCAAATCTGAAGCAAAAGCGTTGTTAAAATGAACATGTGCTGAGTCATCATCCGAGACTCCTATAACATGAAATACATGGCCGAATGCGGGTAAAATAGAGCCGGAGACATACAATTCTCCCCCAAGGAGTTCAGTCACAAATTTAATTAACACGTATTTGTTTGTTTGTTTTTTTTAACGAGCGTCATCAGCATGGAAGCATGTCCTCTGGAATTGTGGCCGAACCATGAAGAGGCATACAAATGTTTAGCATATCTGGCATGTAAATACCTTGCAATGCTGGCACAAAAGTGCCATACAAATGCCTGTTCTCACTTTCTGGTGACATTGGAAATAAGTGGGCAGCATTATCTCCCATAAATGTAAACAAACTTGTTTGTCTGAGCAATTGGCTGAACGAGAAGTAGGACTGAGTGGACTTGTAGGCTATAAAAGTTTACATTGTTTTGTTTTTGAGTGCAGTTATGTAACAACAAAAAATCTACATTTGTAAGTTGCACTTTCACGATAAAGAGATTGCACTATAGTACTTGTATGAAGTAAATTGAAATACTGCATTCTGTTTATCATTTTTACAGTGCACATATTTGTAATGAAAAATAATATAAAGTGAGCAGTGTATACTTTGTATTCTGTGTTGTAATTGAAATCAATATATTTGAAAATGTAGAAAAACATCCAAAATAGTTAATAAATATCAATCGGTATTCTATTGTTTAATAGTGCGCTTAAAATTGCAATTAATTTGAGTTAATCATGAGTTAACTGCGAGTAATCGACAGCTGGTTGCCCTGTAAGCTGCATAGCCGCGCAGCAGGCTATTTAGGACCACGCAGGTCCCCCAGCCCCTCCAGAGTTGCCCGGGAGAGGAGCCCCTCCCCAGGCCCACTGGAACTGCCGTGGTTGGGGAGAGGTGCCCCAGCCCAGGCCTGCCGGTGCTGCCGTGGCCAAGGAGAGGAGCCCTTACCCCAGCCCAGCCCTGCTGGAGCTGCTGCGGCGAGGAGAGGCGCCTCTCCCCCCCAGCCCAGGTGCTGCTGGGGGGGAATGCGCTCTCTCTCTCTTCTCCCCCCCCCCCCCGCTGTAGCCCCAGGGCAGGGCAGCCTGCACCCCCACCCAGCGCCCTCACCCCCTCGCATCCCAACCCTCTGCTCCAGCCCTGAGCCCCTCATCCCCAGCCCCACCCTAGAGCCCTCCCCCCCATACACACACCAGCCTTCTTCCCCAGCCCTGAGCCCCCTCACACACTCCAAACCCCTTGGCCCCACCCCGCCACATGAATTTTGTTATGTGCACCAGTATGGAGGTGATGCGTCACACATCACCTCCACATTGGTGCACATAACAAAATTCATTCCGCACAAGGGTGGGAAAAATTATACTAGGGCTGTGGATCAGTGCTCCCTCTAAAGATTACTTTTTTTTCTCCCACTAGATGGCCCCACTTTCCATCTCAAGTTCTGTAATGCAGGAGCTGGAAAGCGGCTCCGAAGACTCTGTGGAGCAGTAGCTGAATGTTTACAAGGGACCTGTGGGGATTTCCTATCTGCTATGCACTCTAGGATGACTATCCAGATGTTATGGGAAGGCTGATAGTGCTGGGTGATCTGCCCCTACTATTACCAGAAAGTGGAAAGGGTGTTAGCTGTAACCCTTGGCACTCTTAGCATTTCCCTAATCCAGTTTATAGGTTCGTATAGTTGCTTCTCAGAAGCGCTTGAAGCAACTTCTTTGGCACTGATTAGTCATCTACAAGAACTTAGACCTTAATCCCCAAAAAAGCCACAGATAAGATTTCCGTGAAGTGACCTTTATGTTCAGCTGTTGCTGCCACCACCCTTGTGGTCAAAAAAGATCTGGCTTCTGTTTCACAGGACTTCAGCAAGAAAGTGGAGCCTACTAGTGGGAGGGAAGTCAGACTAAAAAGAGGGCACTCTTTTTAAATAAGGCCAAAATTTATTTCAATTGTCAAGAATCTCATATGCGTCAACTGTAGTTAGTAAATATTAACACTTTTTGAAAACATAAGACCTAACAGGTGGTTTACCAATAGAGAACCTTTTGGAAGGTGAGAATATAATAACTTTCCCCTCTCCCACTCCTTGCATAGTAAATAGTGAAAAGTTCTCTCAACATTAATTACTTTCTGCAGTAAATAATGTATTGATTGGCATTTGGTTTTTTTTTTTTTAATCTTCTGTCTGTGGTCTATAAGGTTTTTTTTTTCTAGAATGCTTCACTTGTATGATTTTTTTATTTATTTATTTATTTATTTTTTATTTCCAGGTAAGAGCACCATCGCTGACTGACCCAAATATTTTGGTAGAAGACATGCTTACTCCGTGCTCCCCAGGTGATCCTAATGCCATTGAAATGACCTGGATGGATGTCCCAGGGGATAAGCTGTTGGAGCCTGTTGTTTCCATGGTCAGAATTTTGTTTTTATTACGAAATGTGTTTCTTCATGCTTCATAGAACTTTATCATAATCTTAAAGCAAAGTTTTCCACACGTGGGTGCTTGAAGTTAGGCACCTAAATTAGTGGCCTGGTTTCAGAAGGGCTGAGCACACCCATCAGCACTCAGTTAATCCCAGCATGCTATTTTAGTCATGAGTCTGGTACAGTTTGTTCAACAATTGTAAGCCCTTTTTGCTATACAGAGCCAACTCTCCCCACCCTGACTTACAGCTTCCCTGTATTCATCCTGCCCATCAGCTGACATGCAGCTAGAACCTTTCTCTTATCAGCTGTTAATTGTGTGGTAGCCTACCAGGTGGCTCCTCCACTGTTCATCCCTGCTTTTCAGTGGTCCCTACCACCCAAACACCCGTTTCCTCACCTCTGTTATCACTGATTTTTTCCATCACTGTCATCCCTGAATCTCAGGATTGTATTGGTGTATTGAGAGAATATAGTCAATTGTTATACTGCAGGCTGGTGTTTACAGTTTGAAAATAATGCTGAAAACTCCTATTACCAAATACAATTTTGTGACAAGTGATTATATATGTATATAATGGTAGTTTCAGTGGATTTTGCATAAAGGTGTGTGAGGGTCCCCTCTCCTCTCCCCCCCCCCCCCCATACTCGTCTCTTTAAAATAATTATTTTTTTTAGTCTGGAGCATACAATACATTTATTATGTGTAGAGAAACAATTCTCTCCTGTTTCTAAAACAGATCATAGTCTTTGGCTCACTCGATTTCAGTTCAATCAATATAGCAAAATCTGTTACAGGACACTTATTGCTGCCATATTTTTCCAAGAATTGCAAGACCAGATCTATACAAAATAGTGGATATAGGTATATTTGGCTGGAGGGAGAGTTGGGAAGAGATTTGAGCTGCCACTGGCCATGTTGTACCTATTCAAGTAGTGAAAGAAAGATTTTATCAGATCATCAGTGCTCATGAAATTTAAAAGCACTAACTGGGGTATCTTAGCTACAACTTTTACTCAGAGTAAAAGTAATCTGCATTGGGGGACTTTTAATTTGTAGTAGGTTTATCTCAGAGTAAATAGGATTTAGCCCCAAGGCACCAGTTGCCTACTGGGCAGGACGCCACCTCAGGTTCTTATGATTACCCATTCATCTCAAAAATAGGGAAAAAAAATAAAGCAATCACGCATTTATAAGCTGTCAGTTGAATGACAGACACCTTTGAGATGGCATCTCTGGCATGACTAGGGAGTTCTGAAAGCAGTAGCCAGTTGTAGCATGAGTCTATTTGCTGTACTTACAGAGAACTTTATATGGTTCTGGGTGTGTGTTTGACCCTGCTCTCTTAGTTTGTTTTTAAATATTCTATACTATTTTTCACCATGGATGTCTGACTTCTTGCATTTTACTGTCTGTATCAGAACTTCTATGTGAAACTGACCAGTCTAATTTTGCCATCCATTCTGATACAATTCTTTAGTGTTGAAAGCCTCTATAGTTGGAATTAACTTTTTTTAGAAACTAGCTCTTTACTTAGGTTTCAATGCTTCTCCATCTCCTTTCCAAAAACAAACAAAAACTAAAAATTAACACTAGCCATATTGTATCTGTGCCCCTTCAGGGTATTTGCATAAGTTAGTCATACACAGATGTGAGTGCACACCCAATTTTGCAAGTCTAGCCCTGCATCTCTATCTGATAGTCTAACAGGATTTTTGTCTACCTTTTGGGTACTATGTAGAGCTGGTGTGACACTTTGTAGACTACCCAGACCTGTAAAGGGTTCTGTCACGCCTGCCTTAGTACTTGGGGGACCTCTGTACTGTGCAGCTATGGTTCAGATCCCTGATACCAGTAGTCAGCCCACAAGCATAAGGTGTCACCCTGGCTCTCACTAGCCTACTTACTCTTTTGCAAGGTGACACCAACAACCCTTCTAGTCCTGCATCTCCCCAAATATGTCCTCCCAGGCACTTAAACCTTTCCCCTGTGGTTCATTGCCCCCAAAGGTGTGAAACCAGGTCACCATGGCGCACACATGCCACACAATTTGCCCAACAGAGACCTGTTTGGGACAAAAATGAACAAAAAGTTGTATTTAATAGAAAATCCACAGATCAAAGATGAAATAGTAAGGGAAAGCAAACATCTGACTCACACAGAAAATAAACATGATGACACAACCTCAGCCTTTACACTTCTAAGTCAGATAAATTCCCTTTTCTAATACAAGTTACCTATTGCCTTAATACAGTTTCCCAGCATACCCCCTAACTATAGGAGGGATCCAGCATTCACAAACAGCCTCCTGCCTTGAGACTGTCCCCCACCTTCTGGATTCAGCTCAGTTCCAAGCCTGTTTTATAAAAGGGTTTTCCTTTTCTCTCTGTTTTTTTTCTCTCAGTCCGTGATGATTCATGGTTAATCACAGTTGTGAAATTTCCTCCTGATTTGATGTTGGGGAGCCACTGTGTTCTTTTCAACTTCGAGTTATTTCAGAGACTTTCCATTAACTGTAATGGTCCACTGTTGTCCTTTCCTGGGATGGACAACGGATAGTTACTTGAAGCCTGCTCACCACCCTACTGTAAAGTGTGGCTGAAGTTGCAGCACAGTGTTCTATATATACAAATACATGAAAATGTGTATGTATCTCCTAATGATTTAGTTTAGAACATTACAAGATTTCATAAGACCTTGATATATTTTTATAGTACTGTAACATTTGTATGCAATCAGTTGATTTAACTACTTATTTTGAGGGTTCAAACCTTTTGTTCTTCTTTGAGAGATGTCCCTGTGGGTGCTCCACTTCAGGTGTTGGTGTGTCCCTGCACCTTCGCTCAGAGATTTTTACAGCAGTACTTGTACCAGTCACGCACGCGCAGAGCCTGCCCCCCTCCCCTCCCCCGGCCGCTCTGAGTGTTCCTAAATAGTACGCCTGCGCGATCGGTCTCCTCAGTTCCTTCTCTACCGTCCCCGGCCTGAGATGGAGCTCAGCAGACTCATTAGAGAATTTCTTCTCTCCCTTGTTCAACTTTTTTCTTTCTTAGTTTAGCTTACCAGTATTAGTTAGGTATCCTTTTCCCTTCTCTTCTCTTCTTAAAAAAAACAAAGAAAACCTTTTTGTTCCTGTCACCGTAGCCGCTTCCGACATGCCTGGCTCTCCAGGTTTTAAGCGCTGCTCTAACTGTAATGATGCCATCCCTCTTTCAGATGGCCACTCTAAATGTATTAAATGTTTGGGGGAGTCCCACATCCCCCAAAAATGTGCCCACTGCAGCAAGTTGAAATCCAGGGCAAGCAAAGACAGGGACCTGCGGTTAAAACTACTCCTGCTGCAAAAATCCCTCAGACCCGGGCTCTGACTCTGCTGTACACCGCAACAAAGAGACAAAAGAAAACTTAAAAAAAACCCATCAGTCTCTCTCACCCGCAAAGGGTATTGGCAGGGATAAGCCTTCTCCGGGTACTGCTTTCCTCCCCACACTCCCCCGGCTGAGTACCTTTGATGCGCCGGGCTCCTCCGGCTGCGGTGGTTACGGTCGCACTAATCTCCGGTGCTGAAGCTTCAGGCTTTCAGTTGCTTGCCTCTCACACGGCACCGTTCGGCACCGCAATGGAAGCAGTGCCGACGCACACTAGCCTGCCTGACCCCCCTGCAGGCTCCTCTCACTCTCGCACCGTCAGCCTTTGAGCTAGCCGGCAGTGACAGAACGCTCAGGACACGGGTGCAGAGGAATCCCTCCTCACAACAAATTCCTCTCGCACACCCCTCCACTCACAGAGGCGCTGCAGCACCACAATTCACACACTCAAGGGACCTCCTGGTGTCACTTATCCTGCAGTCACCCCGGCTTAACACCTACTTCTCTCCGGACACTTGGACAAGGTCCGCACAGCTTTCCTCCAGTGATGAGGAATCTGGGCTGCAGGGAGAATTTTCACCTTATCAGATCTCCCGTCCACAGACCCCAATCAAGAGAGGTCATAGAAAAGCTGCCTGGTCCTACTCTGAGGGTCCTGCCCCATGGGGCGTGAACCCCTGGATGGCACTACCCATGTCCTTCCCACCACAGTGGCAGTATTGGGCTCCATGGGCTCCTTATACTCGCGACCACACTCATTATACCACTGTAGTTAGGCATGAGACCGGCTTGGTACCACCAGCTGATGACCCTGCCACTGACTCCAGACACCAGGCAGCCCTGTCACAACTGCAAGAGCAAGCACAGTCTGTCTCTAACCTGGTAGAACCAGTTGTTCCGCCTGATGAAGCATTGTTTCCTCCTCCCCCCCGATGTCTTCGGACGACTTCTCAAAATTTCAAGACCTGTTTAAAAGAATTGCCAATGAGCTACGAATTAACCTGGAGGAAGTCCCTGAACAGCAGCATGAGCTAACTGACATCCTGCAGCCCTCTTCTTCTTCTTCTAGAATTGCATTACGCATCTCTTTTAGAACCTGCCAAGACAATTTGACAAACCCCGGCTGCAAGCCTGCCTACCTGTAAGAGAGCAGACCGAAAGTACTTTTTTCCTTCCAAGGGCTCGGAATTCCTGTTTACTCACCCAGCGCCAAACTCGCTGGTAGTAGATGCAGTTAATCAAAAGAACAAACACCAGTTTCCCCGCTCCACCCCTTCCGACAAGGACAGTAAGCGAGTAGATCTGCTCGGACATAAGGTATACGCTTCTTCCACATTGCAGTTTCGCATTGCTAATTATACAGCTGTACTAGCAAAGTACGACCACAAAAATTACAATAAATTCATGGACTTTATTGAGCACGTTCCAGAAGAAAAGAAACAATTTACAGCCATAGTTTCCGAGGGACAAATCCTCTCCCGCACTGCTCTCCAAGCTGCCCTTGATGTGGCCAATACTGCGGCACAGTCCACAGCCACAGCAGTCAAGATGCGCTGAGGGTCATGGCTCTCATCCTCTCCCTTTCCCCGGGAGGTCCAGCGTACCATTGAGGATCTCCCCTTCGACGGTGACAAACTGTTCGCCTCCACCACAAATCACGTACTCCACTCTATGAAGGACTCCAGGGCAACTCTCCGGTCTCTAGAAATTCAAACCCCTACGACTAGAAGGCAATAATATAGATATCAGCCTTATCAGCGACCATGCTATCTCACATACACCCAGCAATTCCATAGATCTCATGAGCAACAGCAACACCAGAGACCCAGATACCAACGCCGCCGTCCCAACTCCTCAGCAGCATCTCAACTCCCTCCAACTAATTAAGCGAATTTGAAGCCTTGGTTGAGGGTATAGAAAACAATATTTCCACTTCAGTGCTTACACCGCCTGCCCCGATTTTTGGTCATTGCCTACGCCCATTCTCCCATCAATGGTGAAATATTACCACCGACAAGTGGGCTTTAGAGGTCGTCACAATTGGCTATTCCATCCCTTTCCTCTTCCTGCCTCTCTCCCACCCACCCTCCCTGTCCCTGTTCAGGGACTCTTCTCAAGAGCAACATCTCCTTCAACTGGGGGCAGTGGAAATCGTGCCCGAACAACACAGAGGGAAAGGTTTCTACTCCCGTTACTTCTTAACAGAAAAGAAAACCAGGGGATGGCGACCGATCCTCAACCTCAGGTGGCTAAACAAATTTATCAAAAAGCAAAAGTTCAAAATGGTTACCCTCACCACCATAATCCCAGCACTGGAGCAGGGTGATTGGTTTTCAGCCCTCGACCTACAGGCCGCCTATTTTCATGTGACTATTCCCACAGACGTTTTCTTCGTTTTACTCTTGGTTTGACACATTTTCAATACAGAGTGTTGCCCTTCGGCCTATCTACCGCCCCCCGAGTTTTCTCCAAACTCCTAGCCATGGTTACTGCCCACCTCAGGAAACGGGGTTATAATATTTCCTTACCTCGACGATTGTCTCCTCAAAGCCTCAACACTTGACGAAGCTCTTCGATCCACGCAGCTTACCGTCGCTTGCTTCCTTTCCCTTGGCCTACAAATAAAAACAAATCCATCTTCTCTCTTACCCAACAACTGGAGTTCATAGGAGCGCATCTCGATTCCAGAATGGGAATAGTGTCTCTCCTGCTTGATCATTTCAACACCATAAAACTCCTGGTTACAAAACTTCGCAACAGTCCCCAGGTCACTGCACAAGACTGCCTGAAACTATTAGGCCACATGGCCTCGTGTACTTTCATGGTCAAAAATGCACACCTATACATGAGGTGCCTTCCAAGCTTGGTTGGCCACGGTTTACAGACTGAACGTATACACTCTAAACAAGCCTCTGTCCATACCCTTCAGAGTCAAAGACTCCCTCCAATGGTGGACAGTTCCCTCCAACCTCTGCTCAGGAGTCCCTTTTCTCCAGGACTCCCCATCACTCATAATGACTACTGATGTATCCCTCACGGGATGGGGAGCACACATGTCCCACCATACAGCCCAGGGGCTATAGTCTTCCACCGAAGCCTCCCTACACATAAACGTCCTAGAACTGCGAGCCATATGCAATGCCTGCCGTCACTTCCTCCCATTCATTCAGAACCAACATGTTCAGATAATGACAGACAACATCGCATGCATGTTCTGTGTCAACAGGCTGGGAAGGGCTCAATCTCACTCGCTTTGCACAGAAGCCATGAAGCTCTGGCGTGCCTCGCGAACAACATCTGGATATCAGCCGCCTATCTTCCCGGGGCCCTGAATACCACCGCGGACAAACTAAGCAGACATTTTCCCTGGGATCACAAATGGGAGATAAACAACACGATCATACACAATATATTCCGCGTTTGGGGCTATCCAACCCTGGGCCTCTTCGCGACTGTGAAGAACAAGAAATGTCCCGAATTTTGCTCCAGAGCGGGATTGGGCAACCATTCCCTAGGAGATGCATTCCTGATCTCATGGGCTCAACACTTAATGTATGCTTTCCCCCCCAGTACCAGTTCTCCACAGAGTTCTGACAAAGATGCGGACAGATCATGCCACGGTAATTCTCATTGCCCCGTTGTGGCCCAGACAACCGTGGTTTCCGTTCCTCACCAGAATGTCAATTCGCCCACCGATTTCATTGCCCCTCACTCCGAACCTCGTATCGCAGCAACACAGCTGATTTCTTCACCCCAACCTCTGTCCATGCTTTATCTCAAAGCTTGGTTCCTACATGGTTCTCCCAAAATCATCTAGCATGCTCTGAGCAGGTTCAAAGAGTGCTCCTACATAGCAGAACACAATCTACTCGCACCACATATCTCCAAAAGTGGAAGCGATTCACACAGTAGTGCTCAACTAAACCACTTCCTCCTACTTCTGCACCTCTTCTGCCCATACTTGACTACTTATTAGATCTTAAGCAATCTGGCCTTTCTTTCAGCTCCATCAAAGTCCACTTAGCTGCTATTACAACTTTTCATGAAAAGATTGACGATACCTCTGTTTTTGCTCATCCAATCACCAAACGTTTTCTCAAAGGGCTCCAATCCCTATACCCGGACATTAAACCTCCTACCCCTCTGTGGGACTTTCATTTAGTATTATCCTGCTTAACTCAACAACCATTTGAGATTCTAGTCACTTGCTCCCTCTTACACCTCTCTATGAAAACAGCATTCTTAGTGGCAATCACCTCCGCCAGACGGGCAGGAGAAATAGAGGCTCTCATGGCAGACCCACCTTATACACTATTTTTTAAGGACAAGGTTACCCTCCGACTACACCCCAAATTTCTTCCAAAGGTGCATTCATCATTCCACATCAATGAGCCGATACACCTACCAACCTTCTTTCCTAATCCACAATGCATACGTTAGATGTACGCAGGGCTTTGTCCTTCTATTTGGATAGAACCAAGCCCTTCAGGAACTCTTCTAGACTGTCTCCATTGCGGAGCACTCCAAAGGGACACCTATTTCTACCCAGAGACTTTCAAACTGGATTTCTGAGTGTATCCGACTGTGCTATCAGATAAAGAAAGTTACGCCTCCAGCCGGCATCAGAACTCACACCACTAGATCTGTGGCTACCTCCGTGGCTTTTCTACGCAAAGTTCCTCTGGCTGACATCATTCGACTTCTGAACACACATTTGTTAAGCTTTATGCCCTTATTCAAGGCCCTCTCTTTGATACACGATTAGGCAGAGCTGTATTCTCTACTGCATTCCTATCAAATCTGAAGTCCCTACCTCCCTTGAGAGACACTGCTTTTAAGTCACCTGGAGTGGAGCACCCACAGGAGCATCTCTCAAAGAAGAGGAGGAGGTTACTCACCCTGTGCAGTAACTGACCTTCTTTGAGATGAGTGTCCCTGTGGGTGCTCCACTACCCACCCTCCTCCCCTCTACTTTGGAGTTGGGGTAGCCTCCGTTGTAGAGAAGGAACTGAGGAGACCGGTCGCGCATGCGTACTATTAAGGTACACTCAGAGTGGGGGGGGGGGGCCAGACGCTGCACGTGCGTGACCGGTACAAGTACTGCTGTAACAATCTCAGAGCAAAGGTGCAGGAACGCACCAACACCTGGTGTGGAGCACCCACAGGGACACTCATCTTGAAGAACGTCAGTTACTGCACAGGGTGAGTAACCTCCTTTTCTCCCCTTGGCGTTTCTGGACCCAGATTGTTACAGCTGGTATTGCTGGACATATTTAAGGAACCCAAGTTCTTCACTGGCAACAATCCAATGTTTCTGTCTTTCAGTGTTAGAAATCAGCTCTAGTTAATCAGATCAGGCGTTGATTCCTTTTAAAGAGTAGTATCTGTTGTCAGTTCATTTGTGATCATTGTCTAAAAAATAGCCCTGTTAATGTTTCATGTGTTTGGCAGGTTTTTTTTTTTTAATAGTACGGTTTTGTAATGTACCTACTCCAGTCATTCAGTACTACGTAGGATTGAAACTACAATTTTTTGTCCTGAATATTAGTAAGTAGTTTTTATTTCTAGGGTTCTGGCTTCATAGATATAGGCTGCTAAAAACGGGCAAAAGTTTAGGAAAATCTAGTGTGTTATAGTGGTGGTTGGCTGAATTGAAATGCCACAGATATTAGCCTTTTGAGACTTGTAAAAACTGTTTTTGGTAATTGGAGAGGGTTTGCCTATCAGTCATGAATAGCTAAACTTTGCTAGATATCAGTTATAAAATATTAGCTTTATATACCAACTCAACTTCTATTGTATTTACCATGGCATGTACTTGAGAACGCCTGATTTTTTTCCCCCTTATATTAAATTATTGTAGTTAAACTTATGATAGTGAGCAACAGTGGACAGACCCATCATATGAAGTTATTCTTCACTTCCACGAAGCAATGATGAACCAAATTGTGTGCTGGTTACTGGAGCAGGTTAAACCTAAAAATTTTACTGGCCAAGGTTTCACTGTTAGAAATGTCACTGATATACCTCTGTCTTTATTCATTGACCACATATTTTATATTATGGAAAGTATGCACGTAAATGTTTTGGTCATTTATACTTTATAAATGTAACTTGTTACTTCCATGTTTCATGGCTGTCCCAGTTGATGATTTTTTTCAAATGTGCATATTAGTAGCAAGATTATTGGATGTGATACTGTTGCTAATATTATGTTTATGAAAATACTTCTGATGTTCTTAATATATTCATCTGTACTATTTTTTTTCTCTGACAGACTGATATGCTAAGGTCATTAGCTAGCACAAAACCAACAGTAAATGAACAGGATCTGGAAAAATTAACGAAGTTTACAAAAGACTTTGGTCAGGAAGGCTAAACCAAAGACAGTCATGGAACACTCCACCTTATGTTTTCTCTTTCATAGGTATTTTTGCCTCCTTATTGATGGCATTTCAAATAATTGCCAATGGAAAAAAAATCACTTCCTTCTTACTTTGCACATGGAATAGAAGATATCTTTGCAAAGACCCTTTGAGCTTTTGTATTGTATTGTTTTCCTCAAATGTCTATTAAATGTCTTCTACTGAGAGGTAATACTAAGAGTATAATTTTAGGATCATATGGCAAAGCAAAAGTGATGTGGTAAATTGTATTTAAATATTAGAAATCTCTTAAAAGATTAGTTAAGTTTTACTAAATGTTAAATTTTAGGCTATATCTGGTAGGCCTGGCTATAAATTATTTATGAAGTCCCATTGGGCCCAACAATAAATGACCTTTTTGCGGGTGGGAGAGGACGTGTGTAACTGTCAAGTGTTCTAAATGTCAGTCAATTAGCCTGCACATTAATTGCTTTCTTTTCAGTTAGATAAATACATAAAAATTTGCTAATAAATCAGATTTTGCAGATGTACGTGTCCTGTGAAATAGGTAAGCAAAGAACACTGTGATGGGGGCTAATATTTTGAACTTATGTAATGGCCAGTACTTATGATAAATACGGATATTGAACTGGTACTTGGCTCTTTTTCTGGTATGCTGTGTTTAATTATTGCCTTAAACAGCAAACTTTTGTTTTTTAATTCTATTAGCTGATAGACATCTGTCACTGTGCAATCTAGCAAAGACTCACTAAATTTAAGAATCTTGGAAGAAAGTTCTTCACTGACTTTTTTTTTTTAATCCAGATTTACTTTCAGCAGGAATTTTGACCAAATATATAGAATGTTTTAGAGTACTTGCATAAGATTACATAATCGAAGGCCTGCAAGGTATAACCAGTCTTTGAATATTGTAAGTGAGGTACTTCTGGAACTAACTTGTGATCTTATTTTCAGAACCTGGGAAATTTAGGGAGGGAGTAGTAAAAAACTACAACTTTGAGATGATGGGCTAAATTGTCCTAAGTACCTCCTTTAGTACAGTGCATAGCATGTATCAATGTAATGCTTAAAGATTTTGAAAATACCTCTCTAAACAAAATACAATAGTAGTATCATGTTACTTCCCGTGATTTTTTTCTAAAGGAGTATGGGTTCTAAGATGTGCCTGAATGTAACTTACAACACTATAGTGTCAGCATTGAGTTTGTGCCTTGTAAGTTTGCACTGTACAGTAGATATGAAAGATCATTGAGGTATTTAGAATACTGTACATTCCATTATTACTGTAAAGTTCTATCCCTGCATATGCTTTGTTTAAACAAACTTGCATTAAAAAAGAAATTTGCACATTTCGTAGATATATTCTATGGTCACCTTTTGATGGGTTTGGTTTTCTTTTATGTACATATTTTGTGTACTGTATAAATCATAGCACTGGTGAAATTTGCTGTACTTAAATGAAGTAAAATGTCATAGTACAACAACTATACTCAGTTTATTCCTTCAGTATTTTCAAGGGGGTCCTGGACAAACTTTCTACTGCAGTTCATGGGTACAGTTTGCACTATTACACAGAAGCAATCTTCAGATATTTCTTATAATCCACATAGTACTGAAACTTCATTTCCTTTCCAGTATCCTTTAACTGTATAGTATACACCCAAATTCCTTTTTACATCATTCACGTCAATGAAATAGTTGTGCCTTTGTCTCACATTGCAGTCTGTGTGCATAATTCCAAATATTTACAAACCTGACAAAATTCAAACTAGAGACTTTAGTGCAATCTTGTGATTCTCAGAGATGTATCTTGGAAGTGCAGAGACCTGTGTTAAGCATACTGTGGGTTACCATCAATTCACCTTTCTGTAATCTCTTCATTAAGTGTGTTCTGCTGGACATATTTCAAATGTGAATCAATAACTTTGTTTAGTTGTGGGAAGTGTTCTGTGTTCAATACTTTTGCTATAGTGTTATCAATTTGCATTTCTTATTTGTAATGAGGTCCACAGATCCATGACATTGGGTAGCGTGCTCTATGCAGCCTTGGAGGCAGACCAAACTGGTCAGTCAGAGGCAGGGAAAGTGTGGCTCCATCTCTGAGAAATTGCCAAATTTCATCTGTTTCTCCAGCTGCAGGCAGACAGTCCAGTTTCCCCCATACCCACTTCAAAGCAAATTTTAAAGAAAAAGAAGGGAGAAAAGGCTTAATTGCCAGGTCTGTTGTAAGAAAAATCCCCTGTGCCTAGCACAGACGACAGGAACCCTCCTGGGACCAGCAAGCAATTGATCCCTCCTTTCCCTCTCCCCTACCCATTGTGAGGGGGAGGGTAGGTTGAAGCACAGTAGCAAAGGGCCAGGGAAACTTCCTGCCCAGCCCCTGGAGCTCTTGCCCATAGCCATGTCTGTTGACCACAGATCCGTTGCCGCATGGCTTCAGGGGCTGGGAGTTACTACTGGGGATCTAGAAAAAGAGCAAAGAGAGCAGGCCACCCACTTCCTCCATTGCACAGCAGGCCCCTTGCCCAGCCCTGCAGTGGCTCAGCTTGGTGTCCCTGAGGTGGCGTCAGCCTAGCTCCAGGCCACGTCCAGGGATCTCCTTTACACAAAGCATGGGACCCTGGGAAGCCCCCAGCTGGAACCTTGCCCTGAGAAAAAGGGGTTTTATGCTGGCAAGAGTGCTGCTGGAAAGAGAAACCACAAGGGCCCTATCCCCCTCCCTCCAGGGAACCATCTGTCTGAAATGTTTCTCCTGAGGAGGAGGAACCAAGATGAGGCATAAAAAAGGTTTCACAGATGTTCAGACCCCACTAGTCACCCCAACATAGCACCATTCATCTTCTGAAGAGTCTGATTCAGGAGACACACTCTATGAAGGTAAGAGGAAACAGGGCAGATAATCCCCAATGTACCCTGTAATAGTGGGGTTGGGACATTGTGCCACACCTAAAGATTGGGAAAGCAGTGGGCTGTTGTCCTCAGTTGCTGCAGCAGGTTGCCATGTGGTAATGGGCTGTCATTCCCAGCTCTCACTGTGGGTCACTTGGCCCTAATGTCCTGGTTATTGCTCTCAGCTTCTGTTGCAGGTTGCCATGCTTCATTACTATGTCCTTCCCACAGCAGATAGCTATGGAGAAATAAGAAGGACATCAGTCCAGACTTGGAAGAACTGGCAGGCACTGATGGACCTCTTGGCCTGCCCCTTCTTTCTTCTATCCCATTCTATAAGACCAGAAGGTTCCTTACTGTGCACCAATCAAAATTCATCCAGGTGGCTCCACTGAAGATAAACAGGCCTTTTTCCCTACTGGTCAAGGACTTATTTCTAACTGAGAATTTTTTTTTTTTACCTGAAAGAGTGGCCTCCTCTCTATAAAGGCCTTTCAGAGGTAGCCAACTCCAGCCAGGCATAAGCGCAGCCCCCTCCTTTGGGCATGAAAACTGTTGAGGGCATCAAGCCAACAAGAATAAGTAAATAAGAGAGAATTGTCATTTGACACCCTAAGTGCCCCCCCATGCTTTCACAAGTATAAGGTGGGCGGACAGTATTGCAAGTATGGTCTTGCTCAACCTATTTTAAAAAAAAAAAAAAAAAACTGCACAGCTTAAGAGCTTCTGCCTGAGGAGGAATCGGGGCATGCAGACAGCCATCCTAAATCTCCTATAAATGGGAGCAACTGAACCTGTCCCACCTCTTCAGAAGAAAAACAGGCCTTGCTGTATATTATTCCTTCTTTCCCATTCCCCACCCCCAAAAAAAGTTCAAGCTACAGAGCGCTTCTTGACATCAAGAAAATGAACAGATCCATTGAAAAGAAAAATCAAAATTCAAGATGGAAACACTAAAATCCACACTAGCTGCCATCAATAAAAGGGACTGCAGGACATCAGTAGATGTGAATGATGCTAATCTCCATACACCAATTCAACAGTCTCCCAGATACTTCCTAAACTTTGATTTTGCAGCAAAACATTTCCAATACAGGTCCTTGCCCTTTGGTTTAGCAACAGCAGGGCGGCCAGAGAGCGGCAGCTGCTGGCTGGGACCCCAGCTCTGAAGGCAGAGCCGCTGCCAGCAGCAGTGCAGAAGTATGGTATGGTATTGCCACCCTTACTTCTGTTGCCAGCCAAGCTGGGCCCTTAGCAGCCGCCACTATCCAGCCACCCAACTCTGAAGGCATCAGCACAGAAATAAGGGTGGCATAGTACGTGTGACGGGTTGGGTCACAGAAACCCCTTGGGACTGCTACCTGATGTGCTGAGATTACCTCTAAGCCCGTTTTCCCTGCCAGCTTGGGATTTCAGTACCCTGTCTTGCTGAGACAGACACGCTAGCCTGCTGCAAACACAGACCCAGGTCTGAACCACGTCCCCCAAAAGCTGCAGACTTAACTGAAAACAGCTTAAGAAGTGCTCTGTCTCTAGCACCCAGCTCCCAATGGGATCCAAGTCCCAAATAAATCCGTTTTACTCTGTATAAAGCTTATACAGGGTAAACTCATAAATTGTCTGCCCTCTCTAACACTGATAGATATGCACAGCTGTTTGCTCCCCCAGGAATTAATTACATTGGGTTAATTTATAAGCAAAAATGATTTTATTAAATATAAAAATTAGGATTTAAGTGGTTCCAAGTAATAACAGAGAGAACAAAGTAAATTATCAAACAAAAACATACAAGTCTAAGCCTAATACACTAAGAAACTGATTACAGATGAAACATCACCCTCAGAGATGTTCCAATAAGCTTCTTTCACAGACTAGACGCCTTTACCCGGTACAGTCCTTGTTCCAGCTCAGGTGGTAGCTAGGGGATTTCTCATGACTGCAGCCCCTTTGTTCTGTTCCACCTCCTTATATACCTTTGGCACAAGGTGGGAATCTTTTGTCTCTTTGGGTCCCCACTCCTCCTTCCAAATGGAAAAGCACCAGGTTTAAAATGGATTCCAGTACCAGGTGACATGGTCACATGTCCTGTGAGACCCAAGCCTTCATTCTTCCTGGCCTGACTCACAGGAAGGCTTGCAAGTAAACAGAGCCATCTACAGTCAGTTGTCCTAGTTGATGGGAGCCATCAAGATTCTAAACCACCAAGAATGGCCCACACTTTGAATAACTACAATAGGACCGCAGAGTTATATTTTATATTCCTAGTTTCAGATACAAGAATGATACATTCATACAAATAGGATCAACACACTCAGTAGATTATAAGCTTTGTAATGATACCTTCCAAGAGACCTTTTGCGTGAAGCATATTCCAGTTACATTGCATTCCATATGATTTTATGAAAATATGCTAATGAGTGTGAATATAATGTGTCAGTATGGTATTGCTACCCTTACTTCTGCGCTGCTGCTGGCTCCATCTTCAGAGCGGGGTGCCTTGGTAACAGCCATTGCTCTCCCGCTGCCCAGATCGGAAGGCAGCGGAGAAGTAAGGGTGGCCATAGTGTGACACACCCCCACCCCCACCCCGGCAACTCCCTTTTGGGTCAGGCCCCTCAATTTGAGAAACGCTGGTCTTCCCCATGAAATCTGTATAGGATAGGGTAAAAGCACACAAAAGACCAGATTTCACAGGGGGAGACCAGATTTCATGGTCCGTGATGCATTTTTCATGGCCGTGAATTTGGTAGAGCTCTAAGATAATACAAGAGCCAGTCATGCATCAAAATCCAGACAGTCTGAGCCTAGCTGCCTGGTTCTTGAACAGTCTCTTAAGCAAAGAGGTTATTCAGGGAGTTAATATCCACAATTTTAGCTTCCCAGAAATAAATCTCCTAAGCATACTCAAAGGCCTGATCAAGTTTTAACCATTGGTACTAGGACAAGGGTTTCACCTTCCTCCTCCACTCCCCATGTGCATTGGTACCACTGATTCTCAAATTTCTTCAAAATGACCTGGCAGTTCAGACTCTCAAAGATCAAGTTGCTGCTTTGTCTAGCATCTTTTGTGCAGTAAACAAATAGCGAATTTAGTCTCACCCAGATGTCCAGTGTTTTTCTTACAAGAGAAGCATTGCTTCTACATTATCCTGACATGCATAAAGTTCCTTTATGGGCCTTAGTTTTTAGTGCCAATGTGCCATTACAGGCCCTCCGGTTGAACCATTAATGAAAATCTTTCTCTACTTGCTCAACATTTTTTTTAAATGACAATCATGTCTGTTCACAGGGTGTTTGACTTAGGAGCTCTTTTCCTGGAACTTCAGTACTGTATGTTCCCTAAGGCTAATGTGGTACTCAGAACCAATCCTCTATTCATACTAAAGAATAACTCCAGGCTCCAGAGAGCACAGGAAATTTGTTTTCCATCCTTCTGTCCAGCTCCATCAAACTCCAGAGAGAAATTGTGGCATGTTTTGGATGGCTGCAATGCACTCAAAGTATATAATTAACACAGATCGCAAGAACAAATGCTTTGTTTATGCTTTATTATCCAGCATCAAAGGGAAACAAGGTTTTGAAATCCTCCATTTCCAGGTAGCTGAGATATTGTATCTCAAAAGTATACAAATCAAAAAGCGTAACTCCATCTTCCAATATCAGAGCTTGCTCCCTCAGAGTCATGGCAGCTTCATGGAATCATAGCAGTGTAAGAATGGAAGGGACCTCAAGTGGTCATCTAGTCCAGCCCCCTGCACTGAGGCAGGATAACGTAAAAGTAGACCATCCCTGACAGGTGTCCAACCTATTCTTAAAAGCCTCCAATGGTGGGGATTCCTCAACCTCCATTAACAGATTATTCCAGAGCTTAAGCACCCTTATAGCTAGGAAGTTTTTCCTCAGATCTAACCTAAATCTCCCTTGCTGCAGATTAAGCCCATTACTTCTTGTCCTACCTTGAGTGGACAATGGAGAACAATTGATCATTGTCTTCATAATAACCCTTAACATATTTGAAGACTATTATCAGGTCTATCTTCCCCTTACTTTTCTTTTCTCAAGATTAAACATGACCAGTTTTTTAACCTTTCTTCATAGGTGAGGTTTTCTAAACTTATTGTTTTGGTTGCTCTTCTCTGGACTTGCTCCAATTTGTCCACATCTTTAACTGTGGTGCCCAGAATTGGACAAGTTACTCCAGCTGAGGCCTCACCAGTGCTGAGTAGAGTGGGACTGTTACCTCCCCTGTTTTTTATACAACACTCCTGTGAATACACCCCACAATATTAGCCTTTTTCACAACTGCATCACATTGTTGTCTCATATTCAGTTTGTGATCCACTATAACTCCCAGATGCTTTTCAGCAGTACTACCTCCTAGCAAGTTATTTGTAGTTGTGCATCTATTTTTTTCCTTCCTATGTGTAGTACTTTGCATTGTTTCTATTGAATTTCATCTTGTTGATTTCAGACCTATTCTCTAGTTTGTCAAGGTCATTTTGAATTCTAATCCTGTCCTCTAAAGTGCTTGCAATTCTGTCCCAGCTTGGTGTCATCTGTAAATTTTATAAGCATACTCTCTACTCCATTATCTAAATCATTAATGAAAATATTGAATAGTACTGGACCCATGACTCATCCCTGCAGGATCCCACTAGATATGCCCTCCCAGTTTGACAGTGAGCCGTTGATACCTACTCTTTGAGTGTGGTCTTTCAATCAGTTGTACACCCACCTTATAATAATTTATTGTAGACCACATTTCCCTAGTTTGAAGGATCACATGCCTCATACAAGAAAAAAAAATCTGTAAAGCAGCCACCTCTGGTCACCTGTTCATGTCACCTTCAAAATTCTACAAGCTGGACATCCAGTCATAGTCTGATGCTGCCTTCATTAGACAGGTGCCCCTCACTGTAGGGTCCCAGTAACTATTAGGAAAGGGTTATCCCCTTTCACATATACATAACAGCATATAGTTCCCCTCTAAGTGGACACCGCTATAAAAATCCCAATGTCATGGATCTGTAGACTTTACTTCGAAGAAAAATAAAATGTATCTGTGTATTATCTGAACATTTTCTTTCTTGGAGTAATGAGGTTCACAGACCCAACACACCCTGAATGGGCTGTTAACTGGGAAAAGATATTGAATTATTAATTGGCACTCAAATTTTTAATTGAATTCCTTGCTCTGCAGAAGGGTTGTTCTATGTAGTCTTAATACTTAAATTTCCTTACTGATATAGCGCGCTTAAATTTTCATAAACTATGGAAGTGTCTCAACTGGCAGTTTCTCAGTGGTGAAGCCACACCTCCCTGCCTCTGATTGACAGGTTTGATCTGCCTCCAGGGCTGCATGGAGCAGAGTACACAATGTCATAGATCTGTGGACTTCATTACTCCAAGAAAGGAAATTTTCAAATACATTTTCCTATATTCTGTTGTAAGAGAAATTCTAGACACTCGACCTCAGGTGAAAAACAAAACCAAAGAAACCAACCCCCACATTGTTTATTGGTATTTTAAGCTATTTCTAGAATGGATTTTTTTAAAATATATTGCTGATAAACATCAATGTTTAAAAAAAATCAGAGATCCACCTACAAAGATGTTTTTGGTTATGCAGCCTTTACTTGGGAAACTTAGAGAAAACAAACATAAAATCCCCATAAAACTTCATAATTAAGCTGATCCTAAAATATGCCTGCTGTTGAGTACATGAGTGGGGAACAGAAATAAAACAAACCCACCATCATATCATATAATTTTACACAGTACTCCTAAATATTCTTGAATTGCAAAATAAAAACTTGTATTTTTTGGACATATGGACAGGGTAACATTTGAATTCATAGATTTCAAGGCTAGAAGGGATCATTGTGATCATCTAGTCTGACCTCGTGTATAACACAGCCCATACAGAGAACTTCCCCAAAATAATTCCTAGAGCAGATCTTTTAGAAAAAACATCCAATCTTGATTTTAAAATTCTCAGGGATGGAGAATCCACCATGACCCTTGGTAAATTGTTCTATTAGACCATTAGAAGCTGGAGTGCTTCTATGGAGGCTGGGAAAGATACTCAGCCCTATATTTGCAATAAAGACTGAAATGTGAATTGACTTTGGCTGCATAATATTTACTTACAAGAGTTTTTTTTTTCTGGACTTGATAGAATCTATACTACATTGGCAAATCTAAATGGAATACAATAATAAATTTACTCTGAATGTCTTTCCCTCAAATGGGAAGGTGCACTCAGTGAAATAAGGTTATTTCGTTCTCATGTAATCCATATTAAGCACATGTGCATCCAAAACAAAGTTATACTAAATGGGAGTGACCATTTCACAGGGTCTTGGATTCCTGCATTGAGTCAGGCAGGGATCCTTTGGAAAAATAACAAGGAGTCTGGTGGCACCTTAAAGACTAACAGATTTATTTGGGCATAAGCTTTCGTGGGTAAAAACCTCACTTCTTCAGATGCATAGAGTGAAAGTTACAGATGCAGGCATTATATACTGACATATGGAGAGAAGGGAGTTACTTCGCAAGTGGAGAACCAGTGTTGACAGGGCCAATTCAATCAGGGTGGATGTGGTCCACTCCCAATAATAGATGAGGAGGTGTCAATTCCAGGAGAGGAAAAGCTGCTTCTTTAATGAGCCAGCCACTCCCAGTCCCTATTCAAGCCCAGATTAATGGTGTTAAATTTGCAAATGAATTTTAGTTCTGCTGTTTCTCTTTGAAGTCTGTTTCTGAATTTTTTTGTTCAATAATAGTGACTTTTAAATCTGTAATAGAATGACCAGGGAGATTGAAGTGTTCACTTACTGGCTTTTGTATGTTACCATTCCTGATGTCCAATTTGTGTCCATTTATTCTTTTGCGGAGGGACTGTCCGGTTTGGCCAATGTACATGGCAGAGGGGCATTGCTGGCACATGATGGCATATATAACATTAGTAGACGTGCAGGTGAATGAGCCCTTGATGGTGTGGCTGATGTGGTTGGGTCCTCTGATGGTGTCGCCAGAGTAGATATGGGGACAGAGTAGGCAACGAGGTTTGCTACAGGGATTGGTTCCTGGGTTGGTGTTTCTGTGGTGTGGTGTGTAGTTGCTGGTGAGTATTTGCTTCAGGTTGGGGGGTTGTCTGTAAGCGAGGACTCCTTGTTGTTTTTGTAGATACAGACTAACACGGCTACCCCCTGATATTTGGAAAAATAGTATGTGGTCATGTAACTTAAAGACTGTCTCATTATGCATATGCATCAGGGGTCTGAATTAAAGTTGCACAGGCAAGCATTTCCTAACTCCTGAGTGCTCGACTTTACTGTTACGTTCCAGATTTTTACATACATCATCTTAGAGTATCAAATACAGTGGACTACCTATTTACTGTATTGTTATAAAAACTAAAACAAAAAGTTGTAAAAATCAGAGAAGGTTTGTGGGAGTCCTAACAAATTCACCTGTCATTAGTCTAGCTGGCTCAAATGTCTCAGTACAGCAACCTTGGCTGGATTAGGTCTTCTTAAGATGTTTGTAGAAAGATGGTTCCAGCTTTCACATTTTTGAGGAACCCTCGCAAGGCAAATATTTATAGCTCTGATTTTATTTTCTAACAACTCATCTTTTGCATCAATTTGTCATTGAATCCTAACTTCTAATGAGGAAAGCCTGATGCAGGGCTCCTAAATTCTGAGGCACATGTCTGTGCTTCATTAAATTTACAAGTTAGTGTCTTGGAAACAATCAAATGTGTTTATAGAACAATTCTAAACTTGCAGCGCCTGGTTTAAATTCCAGAAGATCTGTTTCACAGTCTGAACCTAGTAACACAGCTTGGAAGGCTTTCATCTATACATAGAATCATGTTCAGTGTCACCAAGCTCTGAATATATATTGATAGCAACCTTTTTTTCCTGGCACAACAGTGTCTTTTCTGTGTTGCACACCTATCCTTCATTCAGGGCATTATGGGAAAATCTGTGCAATTTTCTTATACTACTTTAACTTTTAGTAGTCATAGCTAAGGATTTGTGGGTATCTTTTCCATGTGTAGAAATGCACTTTAAGGAATCTGCAGAGAACAGGAATGCAAAAGACCAGCCAACCTAACTGCACAAGTATGATTCAGGTCGTTTCCTCCACAGCAGAACCATGTTACATTCTACAAGTTGCTTTACAATTGTCCTACTCACGAGCAACCTCCAAAAATGGTACACCCACATCTTTTACCAAGCATGCTAATTATGTTGTCTGTGGAGTAGAATCAAGTGTGGTGTCATTCATAATTACAACCTTATTACAAAGTCATTTTAAATATTTGTGTGAGGTGCCATATACACAAGAAAAACTTCTAATGCCACAGCTAAAAGTGATCTACATAGGAGAAAGGGGGCACAAACACTTTTCTCCCTTTGTCTAAGGTCTAAGAAGTCCTTAAACATACTTAAATGAAATTTGTTTTGCCATATAAACATCGGGAACTTCAAGCTCCCTCATGCCTGTTTCATCTCCTGGAGGACTCACTGGAAGACTTCTGAAGTGACTTGAAAGCTTTTTCAGCCCTTCACTGCAGGTTGGGCTTGTTTGAATCATCAAGAAATTTTCTTCCAGCTGCTTATAGGATGCTTTGGTTGAAATCAGTATTGTTAAAAATCAACATACTTTTTTCAAGTCTAAATAAGAATTCTGTTTCTTCTTAATCAGGTTTCATTTTCATGATACCGAAGATGTCATCCAACTCTCTAGTTCTCCAGGGAACAGACAAATAAACAGTGAGGCAGACAAATAAACAGTGACAATTTTTTTAAGTGCTTGTACACAAATGCTGGAAGTCTAAATAATAAGATGGCTGAACTAGAGTGCCTCATGTTAAAGGAGAATATTGATATAATAGGCATCACAGAAACCTGGTGGAGTGAGGACAATCAATGGGACACAATCATTCCGGGGTACAAAATATATTGGAAGGACAGAACTAGCCGTGCGGGGTGGGGGTGGGAGGGGACTATATGTGAAAGAAAATGTAGAATCAAATGAAGTAAAAATCTTAAGTGAATCCACATGTTCCATAGAATCTCTATTGTGACAGACCCAGACCAGTGGGGTACAGAAGTCTGGTAGAGGGCAAATATACTGGTCACTGGATGAGTAGTTTTCTGTTCCCTGAGTGACCAGAGCAGGGGCTGTACTAGAGTAATCAAGAAGCTTCTAGAATCAATTAAGGCAGGCTAATCAGGGCACCTGGGTTTTAAAAAGGAGCTCACTTCAGTTTCTGGTGGGAGTGTGAGGAGCTGGGAGCAAGAGGCGCAAGGAGCTGAGAGTGAGAGGGTGTGCTGCTGGAGGACTGAGGAGCACAAGCGTTATCAGACACCAGGAGGAGGGTCCTGTGGTGAGAATAAGGAAGGTGTTTGGAGGAGGCCATGGGGAAGTAGCCCAGGGAGTTGTAGCTGTCATGCAGCTGTTACAGGAGGCACTACAGACAGCTGCAGTCCACAGGGCCCTGGGCTGGAACCCGGAGTAGAGGGCGGGCCCGGGTTCCCCCCAAACCTCCCAATTGACCTGGACTGTGGGTTCTCCCAGAGGGGAAGGTCTCTGGGCTGTTCCCCAACCCACATGGTGAATCTCTGAGGCAAGAAAACCCGCCAATAAGCGCAGGACCCACCAAGATAGAGGAGGAACTTTGTCACACTATGGATAGTAATTTCATGCTCTAATAAAAATATAACATTAGGGATCTATTATTGACCACCTGACCAGGACAGTGATAGTGATGATGAAATGCTAAGGGAGATTAGAGAGGCTATCAAAATAAAGAAGTAAATAATAGTGGGGGATTTCAATTATCCCCACATTAACTGGGAACATGTCACCTCAGGACGAAATGCAGAGATAAAATTTCTCGATACTTTAAATGACTGCTTCTTGGAGCAGCTGGTACAGGAACCCACAAGGGGAGAGGAAATTCTCACTTTAGTCCTGAGTGGCATGCAGGATCTGGTCCAAGAGGTAAGTATAACAGGACCGCTTGGAAATAGTGACCATAATATAATAACTTTTAACATTCCTGTGGTGGAATGTGGCATTTAACTTCAGAAAGGGAAACTATGCAAAAATGAGGGGGTTAGTTAAACAGAAATTAAAAGGTACAGTGACTAGAGTGAAATCCCTGCAAGCTGCATGGACACTTTTCAAAGACACTATAATAGAGGCCCAACTTAAATGTATACCCCAAATTAAAAAACGCAGTAAAAGAACTAAAAAAGAGCCAACGTGGCTTAACAACCATGTAAAAGAAGCAGTGAGAGATAAAAAGGCATCTTTTAAAAAGTGAAAGTCAAATCCTAGTGAGGTAAATAGAAAGGAGCATAAACACTGCCAAATTAAGTGTAAAAATGTAATAAGAAAAGCCAAAAAGGAGATTGAAGAACAGCTAGCCAAAAACTCAAAAGGTAATAACAAAATGTTTTTTAAGTACATCAGAATCAGGAAGCCTGCTAAACAACCAGTGGGGCCCCTGGACGATCGAGATACAAAAGGAGCGCTTAAAGATGATAAAGTCATTGCAGAGAAACTAAATGGATTCTTTGCTTCAGTCTTCATGGCTGAGGATGTTAGGGAGATTCCCAAACCTGAGCTGGCTTTTGTAGGTGACAAATCTGAGGAATTATCAGAGATTGAGGTGTCACAAACGGAGGTTTTGGAATTAACTGATAAATTTAACAGTTACAAATCACCGGGACCAGACGGCATTCACCCAAGAGTTTTGAAAGAACTCAAATGTGAAATTGCGGAACTACTAACTATGGTTTGTAACTTGTCCTTTAAATAGGCTTCTGTACCCAATGACTGGAAGATAGCTAATGTAACGCCAATATTTTAAAAGGGCTCTAGAGGTGATCCCGGTAAATTACAGACCGGTAAGTCTATCATCAGTGCTGGGCAAATTAGTTGAAACAATCGTAAAGAATAAAATTGTCAGACACATAGAAGAGCATAAATTGTTGGGCAAAAGTCAACATGGTTTCTGTAAAGGGAAATCATGTCTTACTAATCTATTAGAGTACTTTGAAGGGGTCAACAAACATGTGGTCAAGGGCGATCCAATGGACATAGTGTACTTAGATTTCCAGAAAGCCTTTTTCAAGGTCCGTCACCAAAGGCTCTTACGTAAATTAAGTTGTCATGGGATAAGAGGGAAGATCCTTTCATGGATTGAGAACTGGTTAAAAGACAGGGAACAAAGGGTAGGAATAAATGGTAAATTTTCAGAATGGAGAGGGGTAACTAGTGGTGTTCCCCAAGGGTCAGTCCTAGGACCAATACTATTCAACTTATTCATAAATGATCTGGAGAAAGGGGTAAGAAGTGAGGTGGCAAAGTTTGCAGATGATACTAAACTGCTCAAGATAGTTAAGACCAAAGCAGACTGTGAAGAACTTCAAAAAGATCTCACAAAACTAAGTGATTAGGCAACAAAATGGCAAATAAAATTTAGTGTGGATAAATGTAAAGTAATTCACATTGGAAAAAATAACCAACTATACATACAATATGATGGGGGCTAATTTAGCTACAACTAATCAGGAAAAAGATCTTGGAGACATCGTGGATAGTTCTCTGAAGACGTTCACGCGGGTGCAGCAGCAGTCAAAAAAGCAAACAGGATGTTAGGAGTCATTAAAAAGGGGATAGAGAATAAGACGGAGAATATCTTATTGCCCTTATATAAATCTATGGTATGCCCACATCTTGAATACTGTGTACAGATGTGGTCTCCTCGTCTCAAAAAAGATATACTGGCATTAGAAAAGGTTCAGAGAAGGGCAACTAAAATGATTAGGAGTTTGGAACGGGTCTCATACGAGGAGAGATTAAAGAGGATAGGACTTTTCAGCTTGGAAAAGAGGAGACTAAGGGGGGATATGATAGAGGTATATAAAATCATGAATGATGTGTAGAAAGTGAATAAGGAAAAGTTATTTATTTGTTCCCATAATATAAGAACTAGGGGCCACCAAATGAAATTAATGGGCAGCAGGTTTAAAACAAATAAAAGGAAGTTCTTATTCACACAGCACACAATCAACTTGTGGAGCTCCTTGCCTGAGGAGGTTGTGAAGGCTAGGACTATAACAGGGTTTAAAAGATAACCTCCATGCATTTATCCAGTTAAGTCCATTAATGGCTATTAGCCAGGATGGGTAAGGAATGGTGTCCCTAGCCTCTGTTTGTCAGAGGGTGGTGATGGACAGCAGGAGAGAGATCACTTGATCATTACCTGTTAGGTTCACTCCCTCTGGGGCACCTGGAATTGGCCACTGTCGGTAGACAGGATACTAGGCTGGATGGACCTTTGGTCTGACCCAGTCTGGCCATTCTTATGTTCTTATGTTCCAGGGAAAGAACATGATGGACGAGACTGGAATTTCTATTAAAAACAAAACAAAACAAAAACCTTTTAGATCATTCCTATATCTTACTGGCACAATGCCAGTATTTTTCTTCTGCAGCTCACCTTTAAAGGGGACTGTGCTGTACCTTGTTTATTTCTTTCATATGTGGTTAAGGAAAATATCATAACCCTGATTGAGCCCTAAGGGAGGCTAGGCCTTGACCTTGCTATACTATGTTGGCCTATCATGTCCTTCTCTGTTTATACAGCCAAGAAACATTGACAGCTGCCTCTACTTCTGACAATGAACCATCAGCTATACTGTCCATCCATCCCCACACACCCTTTTATTGATGGGGCACAAATTAGGCATTGGTTTAAAATACCGTTGCACTTGGTCATTTGTGGGTGGCAATTTACAGATGATCATCTTGGGGATCAAAAACTGAATTATCATCTACCACATACTGAAAAAAATTCAAGCCAAGCTTTGGCTAGCAGAGTTCTCCCACCTCTCCCACTGTATTGTAAAAGAATTTCAGGATGTACGTATACCAAAGCTTTCCTTACAGATTTTTCCCTCCTGAAAAAGTATGGCGGAATCTTAGGGCTTGTCTACACTACCACTTAAGTCGATGTAAGTTAGGTCGCTCACAGGTGTGAAAAAGCCACCCCTGTCCACACTGCGCTATGTCAGCAGGAGATGCTCTCCTGCCAACATAGCTTCCTCCTCTTATTGAGGTGGAGTAATTATGCCACCAGGAGAGTGCTCTCCCATCAGCACAGCACATCTTCATCAGATGCACTACAGCAGCACAGTAGTGTAGGCTAGTCCTTAGATATAGTTTGGGCTGCACAGAATTGCTCTCCTGCTGCCCTTAAAGCTGTTATAGTATGTAGTTACAAAGTACTCTGTTTCTTTTAAGAGTGATGGTTAAGGGGGACTACACAGGGTTGCCTGTTAGATTAAGGGGGACTATATATAATGGTAATTTGTAATCTCAGAGTCTCTTCCTTCATCCAGTCTCAGTTCCTTTATTTTTAGGGGTACCATGTAAAATGAATTTATGATTGGGCACAATACAACCTCAACATTTAAAAGTTATAGAAGAATGGGGTATTCACTTGGGAATTGCTCGAATAAATGCCATTTTGTACAATGTGCATCTCAGAGGTCTGGCCGCCACCCAAGAACCCCCCGTGGCCAGGGGAGCTGGAACAATTTGTGTAGTGGGGGTGCTGAGAGCCAAAGAATCAAACTGTAAACCCTGTATACAATGGAAATCACTTCAAGCCAGGGGTGTGGCAGCATCCCCCGCACCCTTAGTTCCAGCACATATGGCAGGGGATACTGAGGCAGTGCTCTGCCCCTATTTTCCCTTCTTCAGGGCTCTTTAAACTAACTCCACAAAGTCTCTTTCAAATACACTTGGGGGTCTGGGTTTTATTTATTAAATTAACAACGTTAAAAAAAAAAAACCCACCACAGCCCTCCTCCTCCCCAAGGAAGCATCCCTTCCTTGAGGACCATTGCAGGAGACCTGCTCTACAGTTCCCTCACTCCAGGTGCCCTCACCCAGCAGCTTCCTGCTGTCTTTTACCCTGGGATCACTTGATACAATCCAGGTGTGTCTCCTCCTGTAATCAGGGCTGGTTTAGCCCCAGGGTCTCCAGCCTATGGGTAATCCACCCTGTTACAAGTCTACATTCCAAAGGTATAGCATTCCTTTTCAGAAACATTTTTGCTACATCTAAATTGGGCTAACTTCTATGAACCTCTAAGCTGTTGTATCATAGGTATAAAATGGGGTAAAATCCCAGAAATCTTATTACGCTTTGAGGGGTTGAATCAGTATACTGCTCAACTCCAGTACAAGAACTTCCATCCTCTAGGCTATCCTGACCTACATGTCACTGTGGGTCATGAGTATGTACCTGTGTTTTGAGGGCGAGGCTATGATTTTATTTTCTTCTGTTCTCCCCTACCTATCCAAGTGGATTAGGGCACCAGGTCACAGATTAGCAAGATTTGTTTCTGTCTGCTCCACCTCCTTCTGATGCCTCAGCCTCTTTAAATGGTGTGTTATTCAAGGCAGGGACCTTACTTTCACACATGTTTATAAAGCCACGTGATCTCTAAACCATAAACAATAATTCCTTCTGACTCATATGTTTTTGTCATATCTGCCTCCATAAACAATAATTCCTTCTGACTCATTTGTTTTTGTCATATCTGCCTGCAACAGTATGACGGTCAGACGACAAGTGATAATTACCAAAATCTAGGGCTGAATAGCTCCTGCTCTTGTCTCGCAACTGTTTCCACCCCATTTATTTTGTTCTCACCATGTTCCAGTGTGCACCATAACAGTAATTGGTTAGAAAAGAGAGGGAGGGAGCTCAGGAAAGGGAAAAGAGGAGTAAGAGCTTCAAATTACTCAAGTGGAAGAGTGGAGCATCTCTTAATAGATTGTCATCAAGGCCCATTGTTTTGGGGGTTTATTTTGTTTATATCTCCCAATAATTTATTGGTGTTTATTACAAAAATTAAACTGGTGAAAATTGGTACCCAATATTAATTTCATAAGAATATAAGACTGGCCATATTGGGTCAGACCAATGGTCCATATAGCACTGTATCCTGTCTTCCAACAGTGGCCAGAGCTAAGATGCTTCAGAAGGAATGAACAGAATAGGGCAACTAGCAAGTGATTCATCCCCTCTCATCCAGTCCTGGCATCTAGCAGTCAGAGGCAGGGCCGGCTCCAGGCACCAGCTGAGCAAGCTGGTGCTTGGGGCGGCAGATTGTTCAAGGCGGCATTCTGCCCAATCCTAGGGCGGCACGGCCGCTTTTTTTTTTTTTTTTTTTGTTCCGCTCCGGCCGCCCTGTAGGGGGCCGGAGCACCCTGCAGGGCAATCCTCTTCCTTCCCTCCCCGCAGACCGGAGCGGAGCCCTCGCGGCAGGCAGCAGGAGACGGCGCAGCAGGAGGGGCCGCGTGGCAGCGCCCCCGCTGTAGCCCTGGCCGCCCCCTTCTCTCTCTCTCCCGCCCGCTCCCTCCCCCCCCCAAGCCGGTCCCCCTGCACCCGCGCTCCGGCCGCGCAGCAGGTTTTTTTGTTTTGTTTTTTGCTTTGCCGTTCTGGCTGCCCCCTTTTTTTTTTTTTTTTTTTTTTTGCTTGGGGCGGCCAAAAAGCCAGAGCCGGCCCTGGTCAGAGGTTTAGGGATACCCAGAGCATGGGATTGTTTCCCTGACCATCTTGGCTAGTAGTCTTTGATGGGCCTATCCTCCATTAACTTATCTAATTCTTTTTTGAACCCAATTATACTTTTGGCCTTCAGAGCATCCACTGGCAATGAGTCCCACAGGTTGACTGTCCATAGTATAAAGAAGTACTTCCTTTTGTTTGTTTTATGCTGCCTATTAACTTCATTGGGTGACCCCTGGTTCTTGTGTTCTGTGAAGGAGTAAGTAACATTTCCCTCTTCACTTTCTCCACTCCAGTCATTTACAGACCTCTATCATATCTCCCCTTAGTTGTCTCTTTACTAAGCTGAGCAGTCCCAGTCTTTTTAATCTCCCCTCATATGGAAGCTGTTCCATATACCCTTATTGGTTTTGTTGTCCTTCTCTGTACTTTTTCCACTTCTAGCAGGGGGCTAGCTACTACAGTGTTGGGACTTAGATGGTATTTTGATGAACAGCTTAGTCCCCTTCTCTCCATCAATCAGATTGCTATGGGGATTGGAACTAGTAGAGAATACTTTTATACAGCAGTGCACAAGGTAAGGAATGTTGCAATTTTCAAAATCATCAGGTGTGCACTTCAGATCTTCCAAATCTGAAATAGCATCAGTATGACTATTTAGACTTCTAACTCTTTCACCTTATTTGGTAGGTCTCTGATTGATGCTTGAATTTCAGCTGTCATAGATATGAGCTCAATAAAAATGTCTTTAATGTCAGTATTTGTAGAAGGTGTATGCTTATCTGTTTCTACATTCTTTTGTTTAAGGCATGCTCATTCTGTGCCAAAATAAATATTGGCGACAGATCTCTTGCCTTTTGGGGAAAAAAGGTATGGATAGTAGATTTTCCCTTTGCTGACATTTAAGCAGCAACCTCTGACTACCTCTTTCACAATCCTTCAATTACGCTATTTTCCTTTCCCCCCATTCTTTCTTCTTCTTCTCACTTTTCTCTCTTCCTTCCATTTATTTTCTCTTTTTCTGTCCCCTTTTCTTTCTCTTTTCCTTGTTTTTTCTGTCTCCTTACCTTTCTTTCTCTTTTAAAGAGGAAAAAAGACAAGAGATTATCTTTGTGTTGCTTTATTCTTATTTCAAAGCAGCAGTTATCTTCTTTTTCCTTTAGCTATTTTTTCTTCCATTCTTCCATCTTTTCTGTTGAAGGAAGTTGTATACAGGAGGAGAGTGGAAGGAAGAAAACAATAGGGGGTCTGTCTCTTTAACTCCTTTTTTCCTTCAGAGCTACAGGGCAAACACGAATCTAAAATCTGCTCCCCTTCTCTTGTTTACAGCAGTAAATAGATGATGATTATTTCTACTTCCTCCTGTGCGATTAGGCTGCTAGTAGCGCCTGCTGTTGCAGGGTAGCGGCAGAAGGGTAAAAATAATTGTGAGCAGTTCCTGCTGCTTTGCAGGATACCAGATAGTGCTGGAGTGGGAGGGAATTGTAGTGAAGATTCCCTTGCTTCCTACTAGAGCTGTCGATTAATCGCAGTTAACTCACGCGATTAATACAAAAAAATTAATCACAATTAAAAAAATTAATCGTGATTAAGCGCAGTTTTAAAACTATTAAACTTTTAAAACTATTAAACAACAGAATACCAATTGACATTTATTAAGTATTTTTGGATGTTTTTCTACATTTTCAAATATACTGATTTCAATTACAACACAGAATACAAAGTGTACAGTGCTCACTTCGTATTACTTTTGGTTACAAATATTTCCACTGTAAAAATGACAAAAGAAATCGTATTTTTCAATTCATCTCACACAAGTACTGTAGTGCAATCTCTTTATCGTGAAAGTGCAACTTACAAATGTAGATTTTTTTTTATTACATAACTGCACACCAAACAGTGTAAAACTTTAGAGCCTACAAGTCCACTCAGTCCTATTTCTTGTTCAGCCAATCGCTAAGACAAACAAGTTTGTTTACATTTATGGGAGATAATGCTGTCCGCTTCTTATTTACAATGTCACCTGAAAGTCAGAAAAGGCATTCGCATGGCACTTTTGTAGCCGGCATTGCAAGGTATTTATGTGCCAGATATGCTAAACATTGATATGTCTCTTCATGCTTCGACCACCATTCCAGAGGACATGCTTCCATGCTGATGATGCTTGTTTAAAAAAATACGTTAATTAAATTTGTGACTGAACTTCTTGGAGGAGAATTGTATGTCTCCTGCTCCATGGTTTTACCCGCATTCTGCCATATATTTTGTGTTATAGTAGTCTCGGATGACGACCCAGCATATGTTGTTTGATTTAAGAACACTTTCACTGCAGATCTGACAAAACACTAAGAAGGTTCCAATATCAGATTTCTAAAGATAGATACAGCACTCGACCCAAGGTTTAAGAATCTGAAGTACCTTCCAAAATCTGAGAAGGACAAGGTGTGGAACATGCTTTCAGAAGTCTTAAAAGAGCAACACTCTGATGCAGAAACTACAGAACCCAAACCACCAAAAAAGAAAATCAACCTTCTGCTGGTGGCATCTGACTCGGTGTAGCGGGGTGAACACCCACTCCAGCCCTGAAGGGGTTGGAAAAGCCCTGCAGAGGGCTGGGGCTGCCAAAGGGAGCAAAATCCTGGCTGATTGGGGGAAGTGGCTGCAGCTGGGGCCACACCCCAAACCAAGCAACTGGGCCTTATCAGAAGGCCAGGGAAGCCAGAAGGAGTCTCTCTCTGACGGGAGAGGGAGACAGGCCTGGCTGCTGGGGAACTCACCCAGGGGGACCTGGAGTGAGGCAGGGCTGGGGAAAGGCCTTAGGAGCTGGGAAGCCCTAGGCCAGCAACTCCCCAGGCTGCAGGGCCTAGTTCTAGGCCCACCTAGGTATTGGTGTTGCAGAGGGGCAGCCTGAGGGTGGGTGAAGGCAGCCAGTCCAAACCCCTTTGCCTGTGATGAGTGGCTGATACTGCAGTCTGCCCCAGTGAACGGGGGCTAGATAGAGACTGGGCAGTAGCCAAGACTGAGGCGAAGTGGGGATAGCTGGGAGGGGGAGACCCAGAACTGAGGGGTGTACTGCCAGGGGGCAGCACCCCAGACAACTAGGCACCGGGGTCCTGGGAGGGACACGGGGCCAGAGGACAGGTGGATCACCGGCCTGCAGAGGGCGCTCCGGAGCTGGAACGAGCTAATTCCCGGAAGTCACCAGCAGGAGGCGCCGCAGGGGTGAGTCTGCTCCTCTACACTCGGTTATAAAAATGAACATGCGTCTGTCCGCATTACTTTGGATCATTATCGAGCAGAATCCGTCATCGGCATGGACGCATGCCCTCTGGAATGGGGGTTGAAGACGAAGGGACATATGAATCATTAGTGCATCTGGCATGTAAATATCTTGCAATGCTGGCTACAACAATGCCATGCAAATGCCTGTTCTCGCTTTCAGGTGTAAACAAGAAGTGGGCAGCATTATCTCCTGCAAATGTAAACAAACTTGTTTGTCTGAGCAATTGGCTGAACAAGAAGTAGGACTGAGTGGACTTATAGGCTCTAAAGTTTTACATTTGTTTTATTTTTGAATGCAGTTATTTTTGTACATAAATCTACATTTGTAAGTTCAAGTTTCATGATAAAGAGATTGCACTACAGTACTTGTATTGGGTGAATTGAAAAATACTATTTCTTTTTTTTTTACAGTGCAAATATTTGTAATCAAAAATAAATATAAAGTGAGCACTGTAATTGAAATCAATATATTTGAAAATGTAGAAAATATTCAAAATATTTAGATAAATAGCATTCTATTATTGTTTAACAGTGCAATTAGTCATGTGATCAATCACAATTAAATTTTTAATCACTTGACAGCCCTACTTCCTACTTGTTGCTTTTTGCCTATGGCCTGGCTTGGAGGAGGATGACTGAGCTAGGTACAGGAAAGCCTCTTAAGCAATTCCTACTATCATTGGGTAACAGCTGCTGCTCATTAATAGATTCTGAATCCTGACATATAACCTTTGGTATCTCTGACCTATGTCATGTAATTAGAGCAAGGAAATAAACATAATTATCTTGCCAGCACTCCTGTGTTTCACACCCTTATTACATGATGGCAGAAGAAAATGTAACCTTTGCCAAAAATTGATCAAATGAAGTCAGCTGAATCTTTTAGTCTGGAAAAGAACCTGGCAGAGAACTGGAGGAGGTGGTTTTAGTCAGTGCTTCCAAAATTCCTGCAAGTAACTGCAAAGACAATGGAGAAATTGTAGAGAGTGAAATCCTCCATAGGGCTATTTGGGGCAGGCCTAGAGGCACTAGAGATGTATAATACATTCCAGTGGGAGTGTGAGCAGGATATACATATAACTGGTATACATATAATAACTGATAACTCAATCTTCGCTGAAGCAAACTCACAAGGGGTTGGCAGTTGTCATTCTTCAAGATGATCTTCCTGAGCCATACGTGTCCTAAGTCCTGATTACAATACAACAGAATTGTGCTGAGATTGAAAAAGAAATGCTGGCAATTGGCTTTGCGTACATGCAGTTTAATGAATACGCTTATGGACAGAAATAGATCATGGTAGGGGGAAAAAAAGACCATAAACCACTGGAAGTCAAATTACAGAAAGTATTGTGTAAAATTTCCCACTAGATTTAAGAAAACAATATGAAATTGTAAAAGTACTTGTTAAATGTGAAATACAGACACAGAGATTCTTATAGTAAATATACTTTCAAGACCACCTGTAAAAAAAGCAAAGAAAGGAGATGGAGGAACAGGCTGAAATAAATATAATTCAATAACAAAACAAAATGTGACCAGCTCAAATGAGATGCCCATAATGACCCAACCTCACAATAGCTTGAGAAAGTAATTCTAGATGGATGGCCAGCAAAAGCACAGGCACCTTCAACTTGAAGCATAAAAACATATCGGAACTATAGAGATTAAATTTCTCCATTGGATGGGATTCTGTACCAAGGATTTTTCTGTCATTTTGCTATATAGCATGAGGTTGGAAATGCTAAGCATAATCCCCCGTGCCCCTGTGGATATTGAGAAGTGTAAGAGGAGAATCCAAGTTGTCCTATTATGGCCAGGCTTTAGTGTTGCTATTGAAGACAAGGCAACCAAGTGTAAAATCTGCAATAAATACAGGAAACTGAATGCAAAAGAAACCCACAAACCAACTGGGATTCCAGATCACCTTGATCCAACTTTGGTTTATGTCTATCTGAGTTAGAGGGGTAAGATTAACTCTTATTTGTAGACTGCTATTGTTTTCATTATTATTGAGCTCTTACATCACAGTTTGCTCACTATGGGATTCCAGATGAGTTAATAACAGATAATAATGTTCCACCATTCATAAGTGACTCATTTTCATTTTGGGAATTCCTTTTGGCAAATTTGTTCAAAATATGCCAAGCCCTTCCTATGATCAGTTATGAGAGTTGGTAGAAGAGCTGGTGCTAACAGCAAAGAACTAGATGTAGTAAATAAGGTAAGCCCTGGAGGATTCAAGGATGCACATTTAACATTGCTGGAATATCGCAACAAATCTCACAAAGATTTACTAGGACCTCCAGTTCAGAGATGTATGGCCCAAAGAACAAAAACCTTGGTTTCAACATCAATTAGGTTTCTTAAATCAAATACAATTAGCCCTAAAGTAGTTTCAAAAGTAGCTATATGCCAGGAAACTTGGCATGTGATGCAACCACTGTCTATCATGCTGACCAGTATCTTCTCACTGTTAACTTATGCTCCCCCCCCAGCATTCATCCCATCACAAGTGGAACACGATGTTCGCTTTTGGAAAACAAACTGTTAGCATCCTGCCACGATAATACCAAAGTCATGTCATAGCCATCCCTGATTGTCAGTCAAGTGGGAGAGACAAGAGATGCCTAAATAAAACCCGGGGAAGAAGTTTCTAGCCTTCATGGTTGAGAAGAAAAGCTTCTAGATGTAAAGGATCATAGACAAGAAGGAAAATAAAAAGAACCCAACATTTATTATTTTCTTTTTTTAATCTTGTGATTTTTAAGCCGATTTTATGCTTTTTTGATGCCTGACATATGATTTTTGGACCATTAGGATGGACAGTTCTGCCCTGACCTCTATCCCAGATGTGTCTAGCTATGTATTTTATTAATTGGCAGCATTAATCTGTGCTGGTTGTTTCTGGTTGATACAATATCTGCTTACCTCCTGCAGCAGCCCTGACTGACTGTTCTTCCCTAGGAGGTGAAGGAACAGAAAAGGCAGGGACTCAGACTGGCTGGGCAGGCTGGAAGTTATCTGAAGGCTGGAGCTTTTCCCATCATTACAAGACTGGTTGGTTCCAGCGGAAGCCAAAATCCCAGAGTGGGCCTGGGACCCATGTCATGTAGCCTTGACACATTTCAAGTGACAGGAGCCAGGAAACAAACATCAGTCTCAGACCAGCTCTCCTGTGTGTCACATCCTAGCCATTACATTACAACAGAGAGGATGTTTGGAAGGGGGAAGGAAGTTCTTAGGCCCAAATCCTCAAAGGTATTGAGGCATCTAACTCCTATTGAAATCAGTGGGATTAGGTGCCTCAATACCTTTGAGGATCTGGGCCTTAATCTTTTGGAAAAATAGAACAAGAAATTGCTCTGTAGCAGCTGCTGGTCACCTCTGAGACCCAGAAAAAACGGCCACTGTCAGTCTGTCCATCCCTGTACCACCAATAGAAAAGGTCCTAGTGCAGACTATAGCTAATTGCTAGACTGTTTTAGAGAACCATTTTACAAAAACCAACCCACAATATGTGCACATCTTTTAACCAGCAGCAAGGCAGTACAAAAACCGGCCAAGAGACAACAGTAGCTGATGCCATTTCTTGTTTTCTTGCGCACAGTGGGACTTAGCTAGATCCAGGCCACACCAAGGACTTTCACCACAATGGTGCCCACCGGAGGGGAAGCGGAGCTATTGCTCCAGTTATCTGGTCCCTGTTTATTCTAATTTGCTGGTCAGCACCATATTGAGGAGTGGGAGGTAGGCAGAGACAGAGGCACTAGCACTGTTTCTAGAGTCTGCAACCTGCCTGGCTGCACTCTTAGTGATCTTTTCCTTCACCTGGAAGCATCTGAAATCGGGCAGATCTTCTCACAGGTACTGGTTGTACTTTGGGAATATTTTCTTACCAAGAAAGAGGTAAAAAGGACACTTTTGGTGGCAGGCATTTTGAGTGTGGCATCACCTATATGCTACCCCGTCCCATTACTTTGATACTAAAATTGCCAGCTGCCTTTGGTCATTACAAATAACTTACCTATTTCCATGTTCTTCAACCTGTAACATAACTTGTTATTGCTAGATTTTGGTTGGACTCCCACTACAGTAGAACCTCAGAGTTACGAAAACCTCAGGAATGTAGTAGAGGTTATTCGTAACTCTGAACAAAACGTTATGGTGGTTCTTTCAAAAGTTTACAGCTGAACATTGACTTAATACAGCTTTGAAACCTTACTATGCAAAAGCAAAATGCTGCTTTCCCTTTATTTTTGTAGTAGTTTATGTTTAACCAGGGCCGGCTCTAGGTTTTTTGCCACCCCAAGCAAAAAAAATTTTGGCCCAAAAGGGGGGAGGGGGGGGGCTTTTACACATTTTCACTTTGCAATGTTTTTTTGTTTTGTTTTGACCAGCTAGACTGTAGCAGCTCATTCAGAGTTGTTATGGTCTTTCATGTCAATGAGGATTTAGGAATTCTCAAGCCCACAAATCTCCCAGCTTGAGAATCCCTAAATCCTCATTGACATGAAAGACCATAACAATGTGAACTACATTTGCCTGCTAAAAATCCTTACACTGTTCTCCCTGGGGGGGGGGGAGGGGGAAAGATGCACATATGCAAGAAGTTGCATTGCTAAAATGCAACCACAGTGAGAACAGAAATCAAACAGCGCCAAACCACTGGGTCACCTGATGGACTAATCAATGAACCATTTCTACTGGAGTGGGGTGGTCAGAGAAGGGGGAAATTTGGGGCCAAAGTCTAGTAGTTTCTCAATCAAAACTCTCAGTAACTTCAGGCTGGGGTCCTGAGCACCTAGACACCCCCACCCCAGCCTGGTAGTTTGAGGAGCAGGTGCCAGCCCATCCCCTGCTTTTCAAAGCAGCTCTCCCCACCAAGGGGGGGGGGCGCTTAAAACTGCTGCCGGGAGCGGGTCCCAAGTTTGTTGATTTCCCAATTGCCCCCACCCCGCCTGCAGCGAGTCCCTCGAGGCCCAGGCCAGCGCCAGGTGCGGGGGCCACATCTTTGGGCGTCCTGTCCCCCGCAGACTCCGCCGGGCGCAGCCGGAGCCACCCCATCCGCGCTGCCCCGAAGTCCCAGGAAAGTTTCCCTGCACCACCCGCGAGCGGGACTTTCCCGAAGTCAGGGTGTGGCAGAGCAACCCGCGCCCCCCAGCGACTGGTGCGCCGGGACGCTGGGGCCAGCTCTGCGCCTGCCAGGGGGCTGCCCGCTGGTGACCCCTCCCCGGGGCCGCGCTGGGGGCGTACCTGCGCGAACTAACCTGGCCAAGCGGAAGCAGCGCCCCCTCCTCTGGGGGCGGCTCAGCGCATCGTCCCGCCACGGTGCTGGGCTCCCGCGTCTCCTGGAGCCGGCTGGTGGCTCCGTCTGGGCACTTCAACGCCTCCCCTCTGGCAGGATGCAGGGAGCTGGGCTGGGAGGAGGGCTCCGTGCCGCTCCGAGCGGCTGGGAGGGAAGGACGCGGGCTGCCCTGCCGAGTTTGCTGCAGGGCGCTCCCCTCCTCCGGGCCACCGCCCCCTACAGGGCGGCCGGAGCGGCACACCAAAAAGAGGGGAAAAAAAGGGCGTCCGGAATGCCACCCCTTGGAATCTGCCGCCCCAAGCACCAGCTTGCTCCGCTGGTGCCTGGAGCCGGCCCTGTGTTTAACACAGTACTGTATTTGCTCTTCTTTTTTTTTTTTTTTTTTTTCCTGTCTCTGCTGCTGCCTGACTGCATACTTCCAGTTCCAAATGAGGTGTGCGGTTGACTAGTCAGTTCGTAACTCTGGTGTTTGTAACTCTGAGATTCTACTGTACCTCCCTCAGACAGAACAGCAGTATCTTTAGGTTGACCGTGTTAGATACTGTCCAAGGATAAGAGAATGGATTTCTGTGCTCCAGTAGGAGATCATCAATTCCATCCATGTGGTTTCCAGACTATTTCCTGTCCTGAATACAGATCACAAAGGGGCCCCTATGTCATCTTTGGTTAGACAAGCTCAGACACAGCTTTTGGCTGGTGTCTATTTCTCCCATATTCTCCCTGAGTCTTGTAATGTCTTCTATATTTATTATTACCAATCATTAGTTTCTTTCCATTCCTACTGATAAAACACTTGCCATCATGTTGGTAGTTTCTCAACTAATATAATTCTTCCTTTCTTGCTTCCTCATATTTCTCTCCCTGCTCCATTCTGTTCAAAACATTTAAGCTGAAATCATCTCTCTTCTTTTCTCGCTCCATGCCAACTCCTTCCCAAATCTCTAGAGGCCTGCGCAGATACAAAATTTGTATCCTCATCCGATCCGCAAAAATGATCCGTGGATCTCTGCATCTGTGGATTTACAGGGCTCTACAAATCTCATCACTGGCTTCCCACCTTTTACTGCATCAAATTCAGGCTCCTTGCCCTCACCTTCAAAACTGAGCATGATCTCTGCCTACAGCTCAGCTCCAGTTTCCTCCCACTCTATACCTCTAATCTCCTACTAGTATTATTTTCACACCCTTCTTTTTTTCTGTCTTGGTTAGTCTCTTTGGGGCTAGGACCTTGTTTGTTTTTTTACTTCGTAAATAGCTGTGTGCAATTTTAAGATGCTGTAGAACAACTATTATTAATAATATAATCTGTGGGTGTTTCTCATTCAGGAGATAATAATTATATCCTCGGCTGAGAAAACTCAGAGACCTATATGCTTATAGCAAATAAATTCTTTGGTTAAAGCGGAGGAGTTGTTTAATTCCGATTGCCCAGGCAGTTTTGTGTTTTTAATTGCTGTCCTGCAAACAATTTGCTCGCGCTCTGTAGCCAGGACTACTAGCTCTCTGAGCCCCCCACATGCTCTTTCTTAGCTACTCAACAGCTGCTCAAAAGCGTGGGCCTTCCTGAGTGTCAGCCACGCTGAGCAGCAGCACCAGCCGAGATCCAGTGACAGCTACGGGTGCTCAGCAGCACCTTTGCAAACCAGAGCCCGGCCGGCGGTCCCCAAATTTCCTGCCAGAGAGGGCAAAACTCCCAGCAGGAGGAGCAGGCTGGGAGCTCTGCGCTCCTGTCCTGTGCAATCCGCGGGCGCGAGCCCGGCCTGACCCTCCTGCGCCCGGCAGCGGCGGCCTGTTCACCGCGCGCGCGTTCCCTAGGGCCAGGGCCCGGTCCGGGGCAGCGGCAAGGCCCGGCCAGGAGCAAACTCCCCGCTCGCACCCAGGGGGCGCTCGCGCAAGTCTCCTCCCCCCTTGCTTCTAACGCCCTGCGGCCCTGGACGCACTCACGGGGCACCTATCCCCTCGCACCTTACGCCACGCTGGCCAATCCCCGGGCAGGATCACGCCCCACAGACCTCCGACCCGCCCGGCTAGCCAATCCCCTCGCATCTCACCCGCCCCGCGGGCCAATCACGGAGCCGCTGTCCGCCCTTTCCCTCCTCCTCCCGCCTCCTCTGCCAGAGCGGCACCCTAGGGCCAGGACTGGGGCGGCGCAGAGCGGCCGCCGCTGCGGAGCGAGCTGGCCCCTGGCGCTGTCGGCCGCGGCCCCCCGGAGCAGCCCGCGCGGCCCCGCCCGCCCCGAGCCATGCTGCTGTTGCTGGCGGCCGCCTGTGTCGTGGCCTTCGTGCTGCTGCTCTACATGGTGTCGCCGCTCATCAGCCCCAAGCCCCTCAAGCTGCCCGGCGCCCACGTCGTGGTGAGTGTGGGGGCGCTGCCGCCTCTCTCCGCCCCGGGCTTTTTCGCCCTCCCCTCCGGCCCCATCGCCCTGCCGGGTGGGCGGCCCTGGGCCCAGGCTGGTGTCGGGGCGAAGATGCCGCCTTGACCTGGTTTCCCGGTTGGGGGGCAGCGGGTGACTCGAGATGGGGACCCTGCGAGGACATCGCTGTGTGTATGTCTGTATGCACACCTGTACACCCCGCCCGCTGTGTACAGAGGAGTGTGTGTGTGTGGACGCATTTGTACGTGAGGTGGGGATGTAGTGCGCCTGTGTCTGTGTGTAGACACACATCTATACACAGAGTGAGGGTGTAGCGGTGTGTGTCTATAAATACTTAGGGTGCATGTTTGTGTATATACACATAGTATATGGATGGAGTGCATGGGGTGTGTATAAATACGTTGTGTATATCCAAATGCATATAGTGTGGGGGTGGTGGGGTGTATATAGGTGTGTGTATAGATACATTGTGTGCATGTGTGTGTATACACCACATGCATATATAAATGCACATATACTGTGGGTTGGATGTATAATGTACACACACATATGCACATATACTGTGAGGTATGTGTGTGTATATGTATATGTATATATATATATATATATATATATATATATATATATATATATACACACACACATGTATTGTTTGCTCTAAAAGCAGCGAGCTTCCTTGACCCCTACTTGACCCCCCTCCCCAACAAGAAGACCTAGCAAAAGAAGTTTGTGTCAGGACTAAGTGGGATTGGAGGATCAGTTTAAAAAGCACTTCTATGGTACAACAAGGTGGTGGTGATGATGATAACTGATTGCCCTGTTCAGACATAATGTAATTTAAGTGGCAAGGAAGGGACCTCACATTTCTAAACCCAGGGGATTTATATTTTTGTCCTCACTGTAGTAGCTGAGCACCTATCTAGAGGTAGTTCTTAACTGCTGAGCCACTGTCAGTGCCCTACGTGTTTAAGATAGTATTGTGTGCACTGGGGATGTCTAAGCAATGAGAGATATGCTCTGTGTGTGTCTCTCCAGGGAACCATTGCATATCTCAGCTGGCAAAAGACATGCATCTGAATTACTGGGAATGAACACTACCTTCAGTATTTTATATTGTTAAATTGAACTTATTAGTCTTTAATGACACTTATAACCCTAGATTTACTGGATACTTCATATTTATTGTTTCCAGTAGCATCTGCAGTGTGGTACAGGTTTTATAAACACAAAAGAATTGATAGTCCAAGGCTTATTCTCTTCAAGATAAATCAGAGCGTGGAGGAAAATGGGGACAACATACGAATAAAGTGGTCAGGTGGCATGTCCTTTTTTCAAATTTAAAAATACTCCTTCTCTCCATAAGAAGCTTATTCGTTGCCTGTTGGTATCATGGTAGATAGTGAGTTTTTAGAAGGTGTGAGGCAGGCATAGTGAAAGTGTATGTGCAGATAAATAGGGAATAGGGAAAACAGATGGGCCTTGACGGCAGGGACAAAAAGCCACACATTGCTTTAAATGCATATAGGGAGCTTATAGTTTAATTACATTTGCCAGAGCATCCATGACGCCATAGATTTCTATGGGAGTTGTGGGTGCTCTGCATTTCTTGAGGTCAGACCTCTAAATACAAGTGGACCACCGGCACTGGGGGTTAATTTGTGTTGCACCTGTAAGAGGCACAGTCTAGAACTCACAGGCCTAGGAGCTACCTTTGCACCCTCCCAAACTGGGCAATTTTGCAAACTTCAGTGGCCACCAGCATAACCAAAACTTCAGGACCAGACTCCAAAGAGAAACTGCTGAGCTCCAGTTCATTTGCAAATTTGACACCATCAGATCAGGATTAAACAAAGACTGTGAATGGCTATCCAACTACAGAAGCAGTTTCTCCTCCCTTGGTGTTCACACCTCAACTGCTAGCAGAGCACCTCACCCTCCCTGATTGAACTAACCTCGTTATCTCCATACTGATTTATACCTGCCTCTGGAAATTTCCATTACTTGCGTCTGATGAAGTGGGCATTCACCCACGAAAGCTTATGCTCCAATACTTCTGTTAGCCTTAAAGGTGCCACAGGGACCCTCTGTTGCTTTTTACAGATTCAGACTAACACGGCTACCCCTCTGATACTTGACAGCATAACCTAGACAGCTCTGGAGATGTGCCTAAGTTACAGCAGCATCCCTAATACAGTGGGCTACGGTGTTACCTGGAATCTTTGCAGCACTGTGGCCCAGACCCCTCCTGTCTTGGCAAAGCCCCTGCGTGCTAGGGCTTACAATAAGGTCATCCGAAGGCAAACTTAGCAGCTATTTCCACAGTGCTAGTACTAGGGGAAATTCTCCACCAGGTACAATCAGGGTTTTTAGGGCCCCTTTATGCATCTCTGGCCCTCTCACATAGCATAAAGGGGCTAGAACAAGAGTGAGGATCTTGCCCTATTACTGTACTTGTGTTGTTTGACCTGGGTATAACTGAACAGACAATCAGGGTGCTCTTTGTGTCGTGAATTTTATAAAGCCACTTATCATTTTGTAATCCCATTTCTCATACATACAGCACCTACATCCTTAGGTCTATCTGTTGCTGTCAACGTATTTACCTTTTCTAAAAACTACTCTGATGACTCAGAATTCTTAAATGGGAAAAATCAAGGCCTTTTTAAAAAGAAAAAGCCCCACAAACTTTAAGCTTTCCCATTTTACAGTTTTCTTTAACATGAATTTAGTCACACTCATTCACAAAACATTACTGATTGGGATGACTAACTGAAACTTACAGCAAACCTTTCTAAGGTAGCTCAGTTTTTGGCATTTTAACTTTGATAATGGCCATTTAAATTTCACAAGTTTAGATTTCAGTGTTTACCTGCTATGTGGTACATTAGGTAAAAAACCTTAGGTGATTGTGCCATAAGGAGGAGGTTCTGGGGATCCTGTTTATATTACCATTCCCCACTCAGGGAGCATTAGAATTTAAGTACTCTGTTATTACAGGAATTACATGACAAAAAGAGTTCATAAGATGTAATTGCATAATTAAAAATTCATTATTGAAGGAGAACATTTGCTCTAGTGTGGTTTTGTGGGTTCTAAAAACTGTTCATGAAATATTTTTTTAAAACAGTGTTTCATCGCATAAGGTATTATTTTAACAGATACATTTGTAGACCTACCTGTGTTCAGGAAAATTTTTAGTTTAATGTTTTCATATAGAAACCTTTGGCTGTTCTGAACTGAGCATAGCTTTCAAATTTATAAAGTTGTTTGGGAATGCTGGTAATCCTGTAGCGCTTAAATGCAATTTAATTTAAGTCATGTAAACTGTGCATTAATAGATCCATACCAGAGTTTCCTGTTTTCATATTTCACACAGAAGTAAGGAATACTGTTGCAAATTAGACATTTTCAGATGTCTTTTTTTAATAAATTATCACCATTTGACAAGAAATACAATTATTGTTTAGAATATCTCTCAGTAGATAAAACTGTTTAATTCTGGAGCATATTCAGAGGCTCTCTTTTTCCTGGTGGCACACACACAATATCTCAAGTATTATCTTGCAGGAAGAACCTTGTAGGACTTAATGAAACTTTGAATAATATTTAGCCTAGTGGTTCTTTCTTTAGTTTTTTTCAAGCCAAGTAATAGAGAGATTGCTTCACACCCCTTCCTACTCCACTCCCTCCCCAAAATAAAGCCACCACAACCCCAGTCTTGTCAAATATCATGTCTAGTACCTTTAGTTGTATGACTTACATCTGATAATTAACACTTCTTTGGCCATGGCCATCTTTGTGTGCAAAAGCCGAGGCACAGAAATTTAAGTATTCTAAAAGAGGCAGAGCTGGGAACAGAACCCAGGAATTCTTACTCTTAATTCCCTCCTGCTTCTGGGGATGGAACACAAGTCAAGGATAGCCTTTTTATGAAATCATGGGATTATACATAGTGGTAGAGACAGGTGCGGAGGCAGCATGGTTTAGTGGAGAGAGCACTGGATTGGGGATCAGGAGTCCTAGTAGTTCTGCTTCTTTTGCTGACTCAGCTCTGCCTCAGTTTTGGAAAATGTGTTGCTACTGAATGCAAGAAATGAGGTAACTTTTTATATGTATGTTTACTAACTAAATTATGTCTTAAATTGTTTAAAACAGAGGTGTAGTTTAAAGTAGGGATGTGATCTCCCCATCTATAATATGGAGAATACCACCTCTTTCTCTTTGAAGTGTTTTGAGATCTCTGGATGAAAAGAATGATATAAGAGCCAGTTTTAATAATACTTAATTTTAAGTCTTTTTGAAGAGGAGTGTGATGGGGAAATGGTTTCTGCTTTAATTGTTAAAACAATCCCAAAGACATTTTCCATAGTCACTTTTCGTGGTTCTTTTGTTTTGTTTTAAAGGAACTGATCCTAGCTATTTCAAAATGTCAAGTTTTTGTTAATTATATTGCCTAGTTGCGGGATTGAAAAGTTAATAATATAGACATGGGAAGAGCTGAATTTTACTCAGTTTTACAGCTTATCGGTTTTCTTGTTTTACAGTGGGAGGAAAATTTGGGCAAAACACTAATTTAAAAAAATCCATAAAATACCCAAGTGATCCTGACATTAATTTTCAATATATCTGACCAATAAGAACAACCATACATATCTTACAATTTCTATGAAATAGACTGAATTTTAGAAAAAATAAACACAAAAGAAAAATACTCAATAGCTATACTCAATTTTATAATTTAGTTGAATTGCCTAATTGTTTAACAGAGAAGAAGGTATTTTGAATCATAGGCTATAAATTTGAACTTTGGCTTTTTGTCAAGATTACATCTTCACTGAGCGAAGTTGAACTATGTTCTTTGTTGTACAACGGATTTCTATTGCTACTTCATATATACAGCGTTGGATTTGATCCAATAGTTAGTTAATAGTAAAAGATTAAAGGGCTGGCCAGCCAGCATTCATTCTGATTTAAAGTTTGCTATGAACTGTCTTGTCTCCTTAGAGAAACCTTTGTATCAGTTGTTTTACAGAGTTCAGTCTGTTACAACTGAGTTTGACAAATAAAATGTTTGTGCAATAGATAAGAGACCAGCAAAAAATCAGGCCAGATGGAAGTGAGGTCTAGGGTAGGGACTAAAGATCTGTTCAGATTCTAGATTAAAGGTTGAAGTAGGACATTGCATATTAGTATCAAATTGTATATACAGCTAATACTGAACTAAAAAAGAAAATTTGAAAAACTCCTTGATGTAAGATAGCTCTGTTTTTTGTTTTGGTTTTTTCTTTGTGTGTTTTTTGTATACTCACTTTTCTACAATGTATCTTTGATAGGCTAATTGTCACCTTTGATATATTTCAGAGAATGATTAAGAACTCTGAGAATGCAGATATGATTTGTAGGGCTGGGGAGATGAAAATAATGGATTGTTGGTAAAGCTGCTGTTCAAAGTAATAATTAAATTACCTAAATGATGTATCATTTTTTTTTTTTTAGGTAACTGGAGGTTCCAGTGGAATTGGAAAATGTGTTGCTATTGAATGCTATAAGCAGGGTGCGTTTATAACTCTGATTGCAAGAAATGAGGTAACTTTTTATATGTATGTTTAGTAACTAAATAATGTGTTTAGAATAGAGGTTTCGTTTAAAATAGGGATGTGTTATAAAATAATATAGTTTGGCAGTAATTGTTCATACTGTGTTGCTGATGAATATTTTAATTGAAGTAACTAAAATCCGATGAGTTTTTCTCTGTCCAAGCAATGTGAGTGAGTCACTGGCTTGTAACTATAACAGATTCTGAATGTGTCTTAGAAATGTTATTGACTGGAAAATTTTATATTTACATAGGCTGTTTGTTTTCTGTAACTGTTGCTTTCAAGAACATGTAACTTCTTTCCTCCCTGGTAGTTCTTCTTTCATTTGGAAAAGATTGGTTTCTTCTGTGTCTGTTTCTTATGGAACACAGTCCAACATTTCTGTTATCGTAGGTTGTTCTCATCAGTAGGGCCCTACCAAATTCATGGCCATGAAAAGTGTGTCACGGACCGTGAAATATGGTCTGTTACGTAATTTTACACATAGGGTGACCAGATGTCCTGATTTTTATAGGGACAGTCCTGATTTTTGGCTCTTTTTTCTTGTATAGGCTCCTATTGCCCCCCCCCCCCCATCCTCTGTCCCGATTTTTCACATTTGCTTTCTCGTCACCCTATTTACACTATATTTTAAAAGTACCCTATGCTATAGGGTAAAAGTATACAAAAGTTGACGGCGTTTCTCAAAGCAGGGGTCCTGATCCAAAAGGGGGTCGCAAGGCTATTGTAGGGGATCATGGTATTGCTACCCTTACTTCTGTGCTGTTGCTGGTGGCAGTGCTGATTTCAGAGCTGGGCACTTGTCCAGCAGCCACTGCTCTCCAGCTGCTCAGCTCTAAAGGCAGCGCAGAAGTAAGAGTAGCAATACTGTGACCCCCTACAATAGCCTTGTTGTTCCCTTTTGGGTCGGGACCCCCAGTGTGAGAAACGCTGAGTCTTAAGGGCTTTACATGTTTATATTTTGCCGTTTTCAAATGCATATTCATGTTTTGTTACAACACCGTGAATTTTAAGATTTAAATATCTGAAACCGTGAAATTCAAGATTTTTAAAATGCTGTGGCTGTGAAATTTACAAAAATGGACTGTGAATTTGGTAGGACCCAACTCATCAGTGATGGTATGGGCACAGCCTGGGGAATAGCATTTATTGTATTTACTCTAATAGTCTACTGACTCGGTTTGTATTAGTCTAAAAGATAGGACCTTCAGCGTATCATACAATATAGTATAGTAGTATGATTCACTGCTATATCATACAATGCAGATTTGTCTGTCCTATGCTGTTGCCTTTTAAATTCTTGTCAACAAGTGGTGGATTTGACAAATGAATACTTAGAATTCAGAGAACACTTTCTGTCAGGCCTCTAATAATTTTAAGATTAAAAAAACCAATTTAAGCCTGACTTAATTAAATCTTTCCCTTAAATTGATTTATCTCTTGCTATTTGAGCTCATTTAATTTTTCAGAAAACATCTAGCTTTTTCAATGGAAAAACTGAACTGAAAACTTTCCAGGTTTCAGATTTTTGTCAATAAATAGGGGCCGGGGAAAGAAATCAGGAAACATATAGCAAACTTTGAAATTAAACATAAAAATAATTGGGATTTTTTCAGTTACCTATAGTTGTTATGTTTGGTAACTTACATAGCTGAAAAAGTCTTTTGCATAATCTTGACCAGTCTGATAAATTTAAAATTACCTTCACACTGCCCCCCCCCCCCAAAAAAGTGAAATTTCAAACTTTCCTTACCTGTTCCGAGTTCTGGAATAAATGATTGGTTGGTTTGTTATGCGGTTATTCCACGTGTTCTTCAGTATGATTTAAACAATCATATAAATAAACAGTAACCTGTAAAGCAATAACGTACAAATTCCTAATCTCTTCATGTAATTAAATGAGGGCTGTCAGGCGATTAAACAGATTAATAGCACGATTAAACAATAATAGAATACTATTTATTTAAATATTTTTGGTTGTTTTATATATTTTCAAATATATTGATTTCAATTGCAACACAATACAAAGTGTACAGTGCTCACTTTATATTTTTTATTACAAATATTTGCACTGTAAAAAACAAAAGAAATAGTATTTTCAATTCACCTAATACAAGAACTGTAGTGCAATCTTTGTCATGAAAGTTGAACTTGCAAATGTAGAATTATGTACAAAAAAATAACCGAATTCAAAAATAAAACAATATAAAACTTTACAGCCTATAAGTCTACTTAGCCCTACATCTTGTTCAGCCAGTCGCTAAGACAAATAAGCTTGTTTACATTTATGGGAGATAATGTTGCCCGCTTCTTGTTCACAATGTCACCTGAAAGTGAGAACAGGCATTTACATGGCATTGTTGTAGCTGGTGTTGCAAAATATTTACATGCCAGATGTGCTAAAGATTCATATGTCCCTTCATGCTTCAACCACCATTCCAGAGGACATGCGTCCATGTTGACGATGGGTTCTGCTCGATAACAATCCAAAGCAGTGTAGGACGACGCATGTTGATTTTCATCATCTGAGTCGGATGCCACCAGCAGAAGGTTGATTTTCATTTTTAGTGGTTTGAGTTCTGTAGTTTCTGCATTGGAATGCTGCTCTTTTAAGACTTCCGAAAGCATACTCCACACCTCATCCCTCTCAGATTTTGGAAGGCACTTCAGATTCTTAAACCTTGGGTCGAGTGCTGTAGCTATCTTTAGAAATCTCACATTGGTACCTTCTTTGCGTTTTGTCAGATCTTCAGCGAAAGTGGTCTTAAAACGAACATGTGCTGAGTCATCATCCGAGACTACTATAACATGAAATATATGGCAGAATGTGGGTAAAACAGAACTGGAGACATACAATTCTCCCCCAAGGACTTCAGTCAAAAATTTAATTGACGCATTATTCTTTTAACGGGCGTCGTCAGCATAGAAGCATGTCCTCTGGAATGGTGGCCAAATCATGAATGTTCATACGAATGTTCAGCATATCTGGCACATAAATACCTTGCAATGCCGGCACAAAAGTGCCATACGAATGCCTGTTCTCACTTTCTGGTGACATTGTAAATAAGAAGTGGGCAACATTATCTCTCGTAAATGTAAACAAACTTGTTTTGTCTTAGCGATTGGCTGAAGAAGTAGGGCTAAGTAGACTTGGAGGTTGTAAAGTTTTATATTGTTTTGTTTTTGAGTGCAGTTATGTAACAAAAAAACACATTTGTAAGTTGCACTTTCATGATAAAGAGATTGTATTAAAGTACTTGTATGAGGTGAATTGAAAAATATTATTCCTTTGGTTAATCATTTTACAGTGCAAATATTTGTAATAAAAAATAATATAAAGTGAGCAATGTACACTTTGTATTCTGTGTTGTAGTTGAAATCAATATATTGGAAAATTATAGAAAAACATTCAAAAATATTTAATAAATTTCAGTTGGTATTCTATTGTTTAACAGTGCGATTAAAACTGCAATTAATCACGATTATTTTTTTTGTGTTAATCGCCTGAGTTAACTGCGATTAATTGACAGCCCTAAATTAAATGTAATAACTGAAGTGTTCAGTCTCAGTCTTAACATTATCATTGTAGAGGTTTTTTTCTGATGTTAACCTCAGGGATAGGGGAAAGGAAAGTGTTTCAAAACTGCAGCTTATTTTTTTTTTTTTTAAAGATTAATGAAAATAGCAATTTTGAGCCTTAGTCAAGATCTCATACATTTACCAATTGCAGGGCTGTTTTTACAAAATTAAAATAGTAGTCGTTAGTGGGCTGAAATGTTTTTAGCTTCAGTGAAATACCAGAAAGTAGTAAATTCTCATGATTGCAGTGCCTTAATTGTGCTTTATATTCATTTTAGAGCAAGCTGTTGCAGACAAAGAAAGAAATTGAAAAATACTCCGTTAATGATAAACAGGTAAGATCATTGCCTCCACTGTGTACTGAATACCAAGCGGTTGTGCTACATAACAGTAAAAAAGAAAAGGGGAGGAGGGGAAACTCCCCCTCCCAACCCCACTACGTGGTTTCACTAGTCTCGCTTTTAAAAAAGAAGTGCTTGTGTCCTGAAATACTGAAGTTTACAAATTAATATATGATACATTTTAACTTGAAAGGCATTTTACCTGTCTAGATGCAAATACAAGGTTCTGATTTCTCTACTGCTGTTGATATTGCTAACATCAAACTAACATCATATTTTGCCCGGCCCGTTCCAAATTGTACGATCAATATCGGCAGAGTTTAGAATCGCTGGTCATAAAGCAGGATCTGATGTATCCATTTGTGGTGTGCAATTTTTCTCACTGCTGTTTCTGTCATCATGTAAGTCTGATTCTTCTTTATCATTTCTCTCCTTTTCATGTAAACCAGATTTTTCTTTGTCATTACTCACCTTTTCATGTCAGCCACATTCTTCTTCTTTATCATCACTCTCCTTTACGCTACCAGGAAAACTGGATGATTCTCCATCAGTTTCCTTATATTTTCATTCCTTATCTTCAGGTAAATCTGCTAATTCCTTAATAATGGGACTTCATCATTTACTCTTCACGCCTCAATTTCTTCTGCACTGGGACAATCGCTACTGCCTAAAACCCCATCTATGTTGTTCCTTTTCAGATATTTTCCCATCAAATTTGTCCCTTGCTGCAAACTAGATTGTAATTGAGCTTTTTGCTTCCTATAAAGAGCTTCTGAAGGCTTCTTCAGGGGCATCTTTTATTTTCTATGGGGGAAAACAGACAGTATTAGGGAGAGCAAAAGTCTATGTTCCTCAGTCTTAGAAAGTCATCAAACATGACGTGTTAAGTATGGCAAAAGAAGTAACAGTATTTCTTTTATATTGTTGTGTAGATAGGGGTTCGATAGATATCTCTGGCATCTGATTAAATATATCCTTTATTGGTCACTACTTACATTCTTCAAGTCTTAAAATACAAGTAGACTTTCACAATTACACAACAAAACAAGGTTCACAATATTGCAGCTGGGCTCTCACTTCACTTCAGTTCGTTCTTATATCTCACTGACTGACTTGCGACCCGCTGCCCCATATATACCCACAAGGGCATGGCTGACAGCATTCTTGGAGATTCGAGGAAAATGTAGTTTTCAATTCCATGAGATTCTACAAAGGTCCCGAACATTCTAGGAGGTTAGTGGAAAAATGAATCCACATATGGAATACCTGAAACGTTTTACTTCAAACATTCTATTTTTTCTTTTGTCTCAAACAGCAAAAACAGCACCCCAAGCTCGGCACTCCAGCCAGTCGCCTGGGTTGCCTGCCCCTAAATCTGGCCTTGATCATAATGCGTATGTGCAAGAGGGCTGAATTAAGGTTGTACAGTTTGACTGGTCCTGCAGTTGCATTCAGCTGTTTCAAGTCAACATTGTCTTTTTAAAATTGCTTTTTTCTTAAATTGTATAAAAAAAGCATTACGAAAATGTTGGTAAAATTGAATTAGCAGCTTTAAGAAAGCAGGATGGTGTAGAGCACAATAGTCAAAAGCCTTTCTTACTAATTTTTGGGTGGGCCTGCAAATAAACATTCAACCTTCTTTTTATCCTCCCTGATATTATAACCAGTTTTTGTCCACCGTGAACACACCACAAGGCTGGATTTAGCAATACAACTTTTTGGGATGCATTTCAAACATAGTTAACTCACTTCATATAAAAAGTGTACTTGTGTATGTACCTTTATGTCCTCCTAAGAGCCTCTTGCAGCAGAAGTGGAGACTTGTTTGTGTGGGGATAATTGCTAAAATTAATAATTTAATTAGAAATTAAAATGTAATAATTGATAACATTTCAAAAAAAATCTTTCAGGAGACACTTGTCCAAATAAGCGCGAGGGCTTCTTACGGGGTATGGCACATTTTGTATGCCAACTGGTCGATTTTAGCACATATTTGGAGTTTTACAAACAAACTGGCTCATCACCCAAGTCTTTGTGAGATAGTTAAGTATTATCCCCATTTTACGGATACGGAAACTAAGGTACAAAGTACAATTGTAAGTGTTCTGTAACCACGCAATCCATTCATCTGACTCATTTGTAAGAAACACAGTACTTGTCAAGACAGTGCCTTTTTTCCCACAAAGCACCTGTTTGTCATTCTCTTGTTTTTGTGTGCGCACCTATCATCCCACCTAACTCTGTAGCAATGCTTTCTGGGGATATCTGGGCATGTATTGTGTACTGTCTCACTAGGAAATAGAATGCACAGACGGGAAGTGTATAGTGCCAACAGCAACTTGTGGTGCAGTGTGTCTCAGATGTCCCGCTGCACAGAATGCTGGGAGGAAAGACAATCCAACCTTACACACAGGAATGATTAGCAGGTTCTGTTTACACAGAAAAATTAAACGTTGCAGTCTGGCCACAGGAAGACAAGCATATGCAATCTAGACTGCTGGCCAACTGGACACATGGTTAGCTTCCACAATTATGGTATGTTAACTTTGTGTGTCTGCATACATCATAACTAGAGCCAGCCATGATGTTAACTTGTTGAAAACCGTTTAAAAACTCCTGGGGAGAGTTTGAGAAAGACCATTGGGTGACAATGAAAGCCACAGAGGGGGGCCAACATCAGAACTAGAATGCAGAAGTCCCTACTTGCAATCCCATCCTTAAAATGTGAGAGGCAGAATGGTCTCAAGTTGTTGAACTAGTGTGTCACTGGCGGTTCAGCAAAGGAGCTAGCGTTGCTGTAAGAAGCAGGCTAAGATTGAATTTCTGGTGGCTCTAGTGTGACAGTTGGGAGCCTAAACAGCACTGCTGCCCTTCAACCAAGAGTTGCTCCCAAAATTGAAGACCTTCAACAACCAGTGCCTACAAGGTGGAATGTGGGGTCCATGAAATACCGATTTTCCTGAGAGTTACTGGTTGACTAACTTTCAACCATAGCAATTGGTTTCTATCAGTTTTATGTATTTACTGCTCTTTGCAAAAAAAATCCTGACCCACGATTCTTATTTACATTTCTCTGTCTCCCAGATTAGGAGTTGTGGACTTCATGGACCCCAAAGAAAAGTGCTATCAAGGGTTATACAAATATAAAATTACATTATCAAATGCTGTTTCACACCTCTTATGGGAGGGTGTTCTCTTTCTGTGGAGAACTGAGAAATTTATGTTGTTTTTTATGAAAAATGGGTTTGATGTTGTTTCTCCTCTGACCTTGTATTGTTACCTGCTAAACTGGGAAGGGGTAAACTTATTTCCTGGAACAGGACAACTAATGCATTTGCTAGGGGTAGTGAGGAGTAGAGTCACCAAAAGTGTGAATAAACAATCCAGAACTTACAAATATTGCGGGTGAGGGGTGGTGAATTGCTACCCAAGTAAACAAGTCTTCAGAAGGATCACCCCCTGGTGGAAGTTGTGTATATACTAGTTTTGACCAGGTTCAAGAGGTCCAGTAAACAAAGAACTAAGAACTTCTGTAAAATGACCAACTTGATGTAGGCTACATTTACACTACAAGCTAGTGATGTGATTTCCCTGGTTGTGTATATGTATTTGCACTAGCTCTCATTGAGCTAATATGAGTAGAAATAAAAGTGTAGCACAGGTAGCAGCAGCAGAGGCATGGCTGAGCCTGGTTCAAGGCTGGTTTGTACTCAGCCACTATCCGTGCTATCATGACCACGCTGCTATTTATTATCAAGTTGGTGTGCATGTGTGTGCATGAGGAGGAAAATCACACTTCTAGCTTGTAGTTTATACATAGCTATAGAAGAAGGGTCACAGACACTGAAATGACACTGACCAAGAGGGACAGACCCTCCAGAAAGGGTTTTGAAGGGCTTTGAAATCACCAGGGTCTCCATATGTAAGATGGTGATGCCTGGTAGACAGGCATGCATATAAGCTGTTTGTTGTCTTTCAAGATATGTTTTCTCTGTAATGCTTTCCTTCTAAATAAATACTTTGCTTTATGAAGGCTGGTTGGTTACTGGTTAAACCTGTCATTGCCCCTACAGAAAACAGGATGACAGGTGCTGAAGTAAACTCAGGCTTGCAAAGGTGATCAAAGTGAGCTGCAAGAGGAAATTGCGCCTAAATCCCTAATCTGGAGGGAGAGAAACACAGATTCCCTTCCCAAGAAAGGCGATAGCTAGAGTCCTGAGAGGAGTGCCCTCAAGGAGGCCACATGAGACACTGTCCTATCATAAATATTTGCCACAACTGTGTATGATTAACGAATTACTCATTGAAATGCTTTCCATGGAATCTGTTCCTGGCAGCTGTCCCAATTAAGAAGCATGCCACCATACAGTTTAAAAAAAAAAAAAAAACTTGTTCTACAAGCTTAACATCCTGTTGATAAACAACCTGTGGAAAAGAAAAGCATAGTTTCTAGCATACTGAGACTGCATCATTAGCATGGAATTAAGTAAAACAATGCTGTTTTACTCTTTTGTTTTATATTGCATTTTTAAAATAGGTGTTAATCCTGAATTTCCAAAGAGCTCCACAGAACAAGCCAGGGACTTTTGTGACTTGCAAAAACTACTTGTTAAGTTTGCCTGCAAGTTTTAACATCCGTGAGCCATATTGATTATCTGACCGTCAATATCGACAAATGCTGAAATTGAATTACAGGTTTTGAAACCATTAAACTTGATTGCTATCTCTTAGCTGGTTAACTTATAAGTGAATTTTCTCAGCCTAAATGATTAGACCTATAGTAGTATTTGTAAGTAAAATTGAAATGTTAATACCCTGCACTTCAGTAGCTTCTTATTGACTTCTCCAAAGCCATATTTTGATTTGCAGAAAAACATTTGACTTTTATAGCATTTTAAAGCAATAGGACTCTATTCTCTTTGTTTCATCATTGAACCTTTCATTCCCTTTTCCTTCATTAGGTTGTGCTTTGTATGTCTGTTGATGTGTCTAAAGACTATGGACATGTGGAGAACGTCCTTAAACAAGTAAGAAAGTAATTCATTTGTCTATTTTTCAGGAATTTTCTCCTTGTATGCTACATATTTATAGTAAATGTATTTTCTTTTCATGATTTTGAACATTAAAGTTGCTGCAATGTACAAAAAATATTTTCACTGTTACCAATATGCATACTAACTTTTGTATAGGCTCAAGAGAAGTTGGGTCCAGTTGACATGCTTATAAACTGTGCTGGAACATCAGTTACAGGAAAATTTGAGGATCTTGAAGTGAGCTGTTTTGAAGTGAGTACGCTTTTTCCCCCTTCCCCCTTTAACAGATAATTGGGCATAATTTCTAAAGAATAGCTAATCTAACATTTATATCAAGTAAACTGTCTATTCTGAGGTCCTGGAAGCTGAAATAAAATATATGTACTGAAGTCACAATTTGAAACTTTTAATGCTGTGACAGTTTTCTTTTTTATATATAGATATAGAGGAGACGGGTGGACACTTAGTGTGTGGTGTTTTTTTAAGCATCTTCCTCCCCAAAAAAATGAAAATGTGTTTTTGTTTTTTGTTGTTGTTTTTTTAAACTAGGACAATCCCAATGAACTCCATAAAGAGTTTGAAAATTGAAGATCATTAGCTCTAAACAAGAAACCGCTATGTTTTGTGAATGAAATAATTACAAGCAAATTCTTCACTTGATAAAAGAAATTTAAGGGATTTGAGAAATTTAGGACAGATTTATAAAGGCAGTTTATCAGTATATCACTCATTAAGTGTTTGGGTATATAGTATCACTTAGTGGTTATCAAGAGGACACTATTAACTATTCTGTTCAGCTTGACAGTTGTGGGCTTGTCTGCATGGTGCATTACTCTGCACTAGAGAGGTGTAAATGCTAGTGCTCACTAACGTGTTGTGCACTAACTGGCCCATGTGGATCTGGCTGGTGCACATTAGGGTACTTTTAGTGCAAACTAATGCATTGTGTAGACAAGCTCTATGTTTAGGTTTTATTCAGAATTGATACAAAAGTGATAAGCCGCCTCTATGTTGCTCATAATTCAAGCCTTCATCTGTTAGCAGTCTTGCAGAATATCATATTTTAGGCCTTGGCTACACTGGCACTGTACAGCACTGCAACTTGCTGCGCTCGGGGGTGTGAAAACGCCCCCCCCCCCCCCCCCCGAGTACAGCGCTGTAAAGCGCCAGTGTAATCAGAGCCTGCAGCGCTGCACACTTGCTCGCAGTACTGCAAGCTATTCCCCTCGGAGAGGTGGAGTACTTACAGCTCTCTCGCAGCACTGGCGGCGCGACTACACTCGCGCTTCACAGCACTGCCGCGGCAGCGCTGGGAAGGCCTGAGTGTAGCCAAGGCCTTAGACTTTGTACCCTTGAAGAGTCTTAAGCTATGTCTCTTCACTGCTGAGTTAACTTGAGTTGTCTACACTTGCATTAACTCCTTTAGAGTTAGACTATCACAGGTGAGAACAGCCACAAAATGCTCCTCAAGCAGCATACAGGGTCTTGTCTACCCTATAAGACTTTGGCTAGTATTGCTATGATGGCAGATCCCCACATTGGAAGCTGGCAGAACTCCTTCTGCCGTCATAGCTACACCACCTCCCTGAATGACATTAGCTATGCAGACAGAACCAGTCTTCTTCATAGTTGCCAGCATGGCTATGTCAGCTGAGGAGGATGATCTCCTCTCAATCCCTCTCTCTTTCTCCCCTCCCCCCCACCCCCGTTGATATTGGCTATGTTGGCAACATTTTGTGTGGAGGAGGCCAGAGTGATTGTGTGAGCAGCTGACAAGTCATGCTAGCTCAAGCAATAGTGTGACAGGTTGGATCACAGAAACCCCCTTGGGAGCTGCCACCCAATGTACCAAGACTACTTCTATTCCTGTTTTCCCTGCCAGCTCAGGACTCCAGCACCCTGTCTTGCTGAGCCAGACACTCCCGTCTGCTCTAACACAGACCCAGGGTCTGAATAACTTGCCCCAAAGCTGCAAGTTTACCTGAAAACAGCTCACAGAAGTGTACATGTCCTTAGCATTCAGATGCCCAACTCCCAATGGAGTCTAAACCCAAATAAATCAGCTTTACCCTGTATAAAGCTTATACAGGGTAAACTCATAAATTGTTCGCCCTCTATAACACTGATAGAGAGAGATGCACAGTTGTTTGCTCCCCCAGGTATTAATACATACTCTGAGTTAATTACTAAGTAGAAAGTGATTTTATTAAATACAGAAAGTAGGATTTAAGTAGTTCCAAGTAGTAACAGACAGAGCAAAGTAAGTCACCAAACAAAATAAAATAAAATGTGCAAATCTGTCTAATCAAACTGAATACAGATAATCACACCCTCAGAGATGCTTCAGTAAGCTTTTTCTCAGACTGGACACCTTCCAGGCCTGGGCACAATTCTTTCCCATGGTACAGCTCTTGTTGCAGCTCAGGTGATAGCTAGGGGATTCTTCATGATGGCTCCTCTCCCCCCCCCCCCTCCCCCCCCCCCCTCGCGTTCTCTTCCACCCCTTTATATATCTTTTGCATAAGGCGGGAACCCTTTGTCCCTCTGGGTTTCCACACACCCCTCACTGGAAAAGCACCAGGTTAAAGATGGATTCCAGGTCAGGTGACATGATCACATGTCACTGCAAGACTTCATTACCCACTTGCCAGCACACACATATACAGGAAGACTAACAGGTAAACACAGTCATCTGCAGACAATGGTCCTGGTTAATGGGAGTCATCAAGATTCCAAACCACCATTAATGGCCCACACTTTGCATAATTACAATAGGCCCTCAGAGTTAGATTTCATATTTCTAATTTTAGATACAAGAGTGGTACATTTTATACAAATAGGATGATCACACTTAGTAGATTATAAGCTTTGTAATGATACCTTCCAAGAGACCTTTTGCATGAAGCATATTCCAGTTACATTATATTCACTTATCATATTTTTATAAAACGATTCCAGTTACATTATATTCACTTCTTTTTAATGTTTTTATAAAACCATATAGACTGCACAATGTCACAAATAGCACATACCCCTTTGTGGGCCACCCAACTTCAGTTAAAAGCACATCCATTCTCAGGGGTTTGTATATGTGGATGGGACTTAGGGTGACCAGACGTCCCGATTTTATCGGGACTGTCCCGATATTTCCTTGTTTGTCCCGCATCCCGACCGATGTGCGGTCGGGAACCTGGACAAACAAGGAAATGCTCCGGAGCCCGGAAGTGCTTGCGCCCCCCCACCCCGACTCCGCCCCTCCTCCCCCCCATTGGCTCCCTCCCCGAATCCCCGCCTCTTCCCCAGACTCACCATTCCTTCTCCCTCCACAAGCGCTGGAGGGAGGCCCGGGAGACGCAGGGGAAGCGCGGGGCCGGGGTGAGTGAGAGTCCGGCCTGGCCCTGAGCAGGCAGGACTCAGTCGGGCGGTAGGAGAGTAGGGGGACGGCCCGCGGGGCCAGGCGGCGGCTGTTCTCCCCCCATGGGCAGCAGGACTCGGGAGCAGCCGCTGCTGGAGCAGCCGCTGCTGCAGCTCCCACTGCCGCGGGGGGAGGAAGCGGCCAATGGCCAAGCTCGGCGGCTGCGGCTCTGGCGCCTGGGCCCGAACCCCCCGAGCCTGGGCCTGCTGCGGGGACCTAGCAGCGCGCACGCTGCGCCAGCCCCTGGCCAGTCGCGTCTGGGCTGCTGCCCAGCTGGTGCAATCCCGCGGCGGCCCCGGAGTGGGGGCAGCAGGCCCCAGCCCCCTCGTCCCGCTCGGGTCCTGCAGGGGAACGAATGGGGCTGGGCTGCCGATGGCACACAAGTTCTAACTTGAGTTAACTTTTTGTAGTGAAGACAAGCCCTGAGCCAAGAAAATGACTGATCATCCTCACCCACAGTCAGCATTTCTCTGAGACTTAAAATAATTCTTTTTTTGGTGTAAAAGACTACTGCGTACATATGATTCATCACAAAGCATTCATTACTTTCCAGTTGAGATTACTGGTCTACAGATGAAAAACACCCAAAGGAGAGCATATGTTCTGAATACATACTAAGAATGTATTTCATTAGGCTGTTTTGCCACATTAAGGACTTGAACAAGAGCCCACTGAATTCAGGGTGAGTCTTTCCCTTAACTTCAGTGGGCCTTGTGTTATGCTGTAAATACCCAAATTGACTCATGCAGCTTAAATTAAAATTTGCAAAAGTATGTCTTATAACTAAACTTTACTCTGTTACTACCAGTTACCCAGGAAGAAATCTAGCTCATTAATCAAAGTAGTTGAAACCACGCTGCAAAATCAGACACAACTTTTCATGGTGCCATGCAGGAAGCAGATCAGCAATTTTGAGTATCATTCAAGTACATTAATTTGCTGTTTCAGTTTAGTTAAGACAAATACTTGAAATCATGTAGTACAATAGCCACCACAGATAGTGGTTGTATTAAATTTACTATTAATGTCTTTCTCTTGTTTCTGCAGGGGAAGGTTTCAGTTTATTTAGGAGCTTCTTTTTTATTTTTTGCAGGGCATTAGACTTTAACTTGGGTGTGTTTACTTAAGTGCATTACTTAACTTTGGGTGTACATGTATGGGGACAAATTCTGCACTCTGTAGATGGCCTCAGGCATTGTCACTTGTGTGTTTCTGCTGTACTAAGTGGATGGAGAATTTTTTTTGTCATGGAAAGGCTGTTCAAGTGTTGACCCTGGTCCCCTTGTGTGTTGTGAAGTGTGGCTCTCTGGCATCTCTGAGTTACCATTATTGGGGGATGACATGCAAGAATGGCAAGAGCATGGCCTGTGGATTCACTCTAAGCAAACACAGGCCAAAATGGGGACTACAGCTATGATAGCAGCCCTTAAACTGCTGTAGCAGCTCTGGAGCTCAGTGGCTATATGAGAGGATTTCATTCTTGATCCCTGTGGAGGTCCTCCATGCAAAGCTTGCTTACTTGAACTTTGCGTAAGGGTCAGGATTTGGTCTTTACTTTGAATATTGGCCCTCAAGCAGGTCAGAATATTGAATTATCCTACAGTTTAGTCTGTGACTGATTATGATCTGGGTCACAAATGATGTGATCTTGTGAGAAATCTTTTCATACTTGTGACTTAGAAAAGGTTGGCTAGTTTTTTTTGTTTAACTGAAGTCAAGTTAACCCCTGTCTTTATGGTTTTGTTCCTCCCTATATAGTCTATATTTGTTCTGTACTCTAAAGTGAAGCACTACAAAGATATTTAGGCATCAGTTGTAAAACGATATTTAAAATATTAATTCAGTATCTTCCACAGTCTCCTATCAGTTAATTGCAATACCACTCTGTTGGAGGCACAAATCAACATGCTTTTCTCTCCCTTTGCTACTCTGCCAGTCATTGGACAATCTCCAAAATCTGTTGCTTATTTACAACAAACTACCTTCCTGCTACCTATCTTTAAAACAATGGCACTATCTAAAGTTTTTAGTAACTTTTATTCTTTACAGTATTCTTTCATATGATTGATTATTTAAATGAATTGTTTCCTTGACAGGTGCCAAACGCCTTATCTATCTTCAGATCAGATTCCAATAGTTGAAAGTTGCTAAGCATACTTTATTTTGAAGACCAGCATCTTGTCTGAGTGCATTATTAAATGCACTAAATGGCATTAGGATATATAAAAAAATAAAGTGTTTGTGGTCAAGATTCTCACCTCAAGCATGTATATTATTCTAAACTCGGGATATAACTATCCTTCCTATAATTAGTTCTGTTAGTTAGTATAAGCCTCTTATGATTGCTGTGCTATGACCGATATAAATATGGATTCTTGATGTTGAACGCTAAGAATTTTGTATCTGTACAATTCAAATATGATCATAATATTTGCACAGAGGTTAATGGCAGTCAACTACTTGGGTAGTGTTTACGCAACCCATGCCGTAATTGCTACCATGAAGGAACGAAGAATGGGAAGGATTGTGTTTGTATCATCTCAGGCTGGACAGGTGGGACTATTTGGTTACACAGCTTATTCTCCAACCAAGTTTGCTCTTCGAGGATTGGCTGAAGCTCTGCAAATGGAGGTATGATTATCTATTTCTCAGCTACTTGTAGCATAATTGGTAGATATTAAAAATGTTGCATCTCTTGCATCCTTATGTATGGTTTGACATACCATACTACTAAAATGCCTCTGCACAACAAGCCCAATTAAGAACAAGATCGCAGCCTTTATGATTTATTTAAATGAAACTGACCCTTAAAATGGTTCTAACAGATTATGAGCAGTCTTTTTTAAAAGTGCAGTTCTGATCTGAAAGTGACCAGTTAAAAACCATTGAGTAGCCATGTTTGTCAATTTCTGTATCAAATATATTTAGTTTACAAGTAAAAGTTTTTCTAACTGCTAGGCCTACTGTTCTCACAGTCAAGTTGTGTTCTTTCCATCTTGTGCATCATTGCCAATGACAAATAGTTAAATGCCACATTAAGCCCTCAGTGACAGCTGTGAAACCCCATTACTGTTTATAAAGTTGCACAGGTATAACTGAATGAAGCTCAGTAAAGAATTCTGATGCATGAGAAGGCATAGAATCAGCTCATTCTTAGTTATGTAGGCTCCTTCAGTTACAATAGAAGGAAAAAAACAGTGAAAACCATTTTAAACTGAATTAGGATGCTATAACACACACACACACACACACACACACACACACACACACACACACACACACACACACACACACACACACAATCTGATATATAAAAATGCATCTTTTTTCTCAGTTGGTTCTAAGAGCAGAGCAGTACTTAAATAGACTCACAGACTTTAAGGTCAGAAGGGACCATCATGATCATCTAGGCCTGATCCTGCGGGAACTGGTTGTAAGACTGTATACATGTTTGCAGAATTTTAGCCTGTTTGAAACATCTCCTCAACGCAATAGAATGTCAGTATAAATATATGAAACTTAACAATATGTCCCTCATATTAAGAGATGCAATTGTTTTTCCAAAAAACAGGTAAAGCCTTATAACATCTATGTAACAGTTGCCTATCCTCCAGATACTGACACACCTGGCTTTGCAGAAGAAATCAAAACAAAGGTAACTTAAATCCTGGACTTGTGTGCAAAATTCTTTATGAATTATCACTTCTGAAATTAAAATGCATTGTCCACTGTGTTCATTAACATCATGCATTATATGTTTTAAAAAAAACAAAATATCCTCTAAATGTCATTAGATAATGCTACTGAACTTTAACTGTCAAATGTTTATCAACAGGAACATTCAAAATCAATTACCTTGTAAGAAAACATTTTATTCAGATCAGTGTTTTGTTTACAAAGAAATTTACGTAAAAATCTATGTAAATTTTCTTTACGAAGTCTTGCTGAAAATGTCATAAAAATGGGACCAGTGTTAACAATTGTAAACCAGTCTACCTTGCTTCAATACTGGTTTAATAGAAACAAAAGTCTTACTTAACTGCTTAATATTTAAAGTTTTAAAGTTATTTGATTAAGATGGGCCAAATTTTTCTGTCCGTTACACTCATGAACCTATGAACTAAGCTGTTTTCAGGGGTGTAACTAAGGGAGGATTTGGCCATAATTAAGGATTCGATTTTGTCACCAAAGTCACGTGACTTTAATGGAACTCCATGACTACTTCAGCGTCAACCCCCTGACCCTCCCCCATATACACACACCCAGACAGGTCACTGGCTTCCATGAATTTTTGTTTATTGCCCACAGCCTGTGCGTGACTTCGATGAAAAATTCCCATTACAAAATCTTAACCATAATGTAATATTAAAGTACGATGGAAAGTATTTGTTTTTCTCTTGGTATTAGACACCTAAATGCAATTCTACCGTATCTCTTTCCACCCGTGTGTTTGCCAACAAAGGGCTTTTATTTAAATAAATATATAAAGAATCCAACCCTGGGGAATCTAGGTCCTGCAGAATAGCTCCATTGGGAGGGAACTTGCAGCAGAGAGAAGTAGAGCTCCGTATGAGAACACAAGTGACACAAGCAGTACATTGATAGAATTACAGAATAACCCCCCCACCCCAAAAGAATAACCCTAATAAATGAGCATACCCCAAAATAACAGGCAAATCTGGTAACCAGAGGGTACAATATATTTATGCAAACTTAGATAAGTAATTACCGGTATGTAGCTTAACATACATTTATTTAGATTCTTAATTTTTACATTTTTATGTTTTTGGCCGGGGGGGGGGGTGTGGTTTTTTTTGTTGTTGTTATTGTTTTTTAAAACTAAGGATTGGTGTCAAACTGCATTTGGATGGAGTGGGAATTTAATTAAATGTACAAAACCAGCGTTTTAAAAGGTTTTTTAAATAAAACTACCTTAAATGTGCTGGATACTTACAGCTTGTGTTTCAAAAGTCTTTTGCATTTACAACTGCTTTGTTAAACAAAGGAAATATTAACTGTAATTAGTGAATTAACAGATTTTTCTGATCACAATGGGCCAGATATTCAGAAGTGCCCAAACTGATTGAATACCTACCTCCCAGTGAGATTGAGACACACAAGGCGGGTGAGGTGTAATGTCTTTTATTGGATCACCTGCAGTTGATGGAAGGGACAAGCTTTCAAGCTTCACAGAGCTCTTCCTGAGACCTGAGATCCTTTCCACAAGCAGTTGGTCACTAAAAGACATCACCTCTCCCACCTTGCCTCTCTATACTGGGGGACCAACACAGCTACAGCAACACTGCAAATTGAAATTAATGGCAGTTAAGTGCCTAGCCTGAATCCACCCTGAATCTTTGCTAATCTCTATAGCTGTGCATGTAGTTAAATGCATTTTATGTGCACGTGCCAGCTAATTAAATGTATAGTTAACTTCTTACAGAGCACTTGAGCACTACAGGCCTGGAGTTCTTGTGTTAAAGTTGTTTATTAATCTGGAATAGGCTGTTGTGATGCAACTAAAGATTCTCTTATAATGGAAATGCACAATGGAGTTTGTGTATATGATCTTAACAAGATATTCCATGCTCTTGAAGTTTTGACTGTGCAACCTCAATGTTACACTAAAGTAGTTTCTGTATTGGAGTTTTCAGTCTTGGCTGCTTAAACTTCAGCGGCAATTCTCAGAGCAGTATGCTTGAGATATAAAATTGCCCATCTGCCTGAGAGCTAGGCATGCCAGACTCTTGTTTGTTTTTGTTCTTTTAACAGACCTGTTAGATTAGAAGAGATCTAAATGATAGATGCCAAGTTATATGTGCCTCGAGGTGAAAGTGAGTGAGGGTGGGGGGAGAGCGAGCGATGAAGGGAGGAGGGATGGAGTGGGTGGGGCCTCGGGGAAAGGGCGGGGCCTCAGTAAAGGGGCGGGGTAGATCCTGAGTTGCACTTAAATTCAAAAAGTGATCTTGTGTGTAAAAAGATTGGAGACTACTGACTTAAAGCCAAAGACAAGTAAATTACATGACACAAGAAATAATGGTAACCGAGTATTTTTTGTCTTCTCTGTGTTGTCAATATAATCAAATTTATAATAATACTTCTGTATCTTCTTTTAAAGCCTTTAGAGACTAAACTAATTTCAGAAGCCTCATCCGTTTGCCAAGCAGAACAGGTTGCCAGAGTTATTGTTAAAGATGCCATAGTAAGTAATTTTTAAAATAAGGTCTTTGAGGGGAGGCATGGGATGGGAAATGATTGCATGAAGTACTTGTTTAAAGATGTAAATAAGAATTGTTAAATATAAAAACATTTCTTCTACATGGAATGTTACTTGTATTTTTTGTACAGGAATGTTATTCTTTAGCATTTCTTTATTTCCCTTTCGTCACCCTGCCCCCAAACATCTTTCATTTAATCTCTTGGAGCTAACATGTCTTTGGAGCTTCTACTCTTAAGACAAAACAAAATGCAGCAATGTCATGTCAGAATAGTCACAAACAAAAATTATGAATGTTTTAAAACATTAAAGATGTTCTCCAGGCATCAAATGGTTAGTAAAAGGTTACTTGCCTAGTGCCTCTAAAAGATCCAAGAAAGCCTTAATTTCTCTGGTAGACATCAGTTGACACTGAAATAACTATACAAAAATTCATAGTATTCTAGTGTGTGTGAGTATCTGATTTGTGAATAATCATAGTGCAGAAAATCCCACTAGTTGTAGCAATGGAGACATCAGCCTTTCCAGCACCTTTTTATTCTCAGAGATCTTGTGCTATAGAATCTTCATTCTTAAAGCACAAAGAGAAATGACATTAAGGGGAGTGCCTTAAAGCACGTCATGAAAATAAAGTGTCATCATGTTTGTTTGCAGCCACACACTGTCAAATTTTGTTTCAGTTCTTAATTTATTTATATGGTCTGACTGACAACTGCAACCCAATAGTATAATTTATAGCCCTAGACAGGGCGAGGCTATCCCTTTCTTACTTTAAAAACTTGACCTAAACCTTCACCAAGTGTGTGTTTGGGTTTTTTTGAGTCTTCACCCACATGCTGTATAGTTGTTCTTAGCGATTTCCAGATAACATAAAAAAGTAAACCCTAGGGCCAAGAGAATGCAGTACAGAACACTGTTTCAGAATGTCCAAACGTGTCCAAAAAAATAAATAAATAAAAGGGAGGGGATCAAATTATCATGACAGGTAGCCATCTTTCTGTTACGTGCACAAGGGTTATCCAGAGTAACAATAATAAATAAGAAGGAAATACTTATTTTCCATTTTCCCAGTATTTTCACCAGGGGGCTGCCTGAAAATTAAGAAAATTTGCAATAGTTATCTGTGCAGCAATGCTCTTGGGGACAATTTCACTATTTTGTTGAATGAGAAATTCTTGTTCATGGAAGCCAAATACCATTTTTCATAATGTGCCATATGTAAAAACAAATCATACCAATTAAAGACTGCTAGATGGACAGGTCTACTCACACTTACTTTAGAAGGCTATATCATCTAGCTAATGTTAAATCTCTTTCCGCATGCTTAATTTCACGTTTGTACAGTAGAACCTCAGAGTTACGAACACCAGATTTACAAACTGACCAGTCAACCATACGCCTTCTTTGGAACTGGAAGTACACAATCAGGCAGCAGCAGAGACCAAAAAAAAAATGCAAATACAGTACTGTGTTAAACGTAAACTACTAAAAAAAAGAAAGGGAAAGCAGCATTTTTCTTCTGCATAGTAAAGTTTCAAAGCTGTATTAAGCCAATGTTCAGTTGTAAACTTTTGAAAGAACAAGCACAAGGTTTTGTTCAGAGTTATGAACATTTCAGAGTTATGAACACCAGTCTCCGGGTATTTGTAACTGAGGTTCTACTGTATATCTAGCACTGAGGCCTGGTCTACACTACGTGTTTAGGTCGACTTTAGCAGCGTTAAGTCGAATCAAGCCTGGACACGTTCACACGACGAAGCCCTTTCTTTCGACTTAAAGGGCCCTTTAAACCGGTTTCTTTACTCCACCTCCGAGGGGATTAGTGATAAAATCGGCCTTAGGGGGTCGGAATTGGGGTAGTGTGGACGGAATTCGACGTTATTGGCCTCCGGGAGCTATCCCACGGTGCTTCATTGTGACCGCTCTGGACAGCACTCTCAACTCAGATGCACTGGCCAGGTAGACAGGAAAAGCCCCGCGAACGTTTGAATTTCATTTCCTGTTTGCTCAGCGTGGAGAGCACAGGTGACCACGCAGAGCTCATCAGCACAGGTAACCGTGATGGAGTCCCAGGATCGCAAAAGAGCTCCAGCATGGACAGAACGGGAGGTACGGGATCTGCTCGCAATATGGGGAGACGAACCACTGCTAGCTGAACTCCGAAGCAGTAAACGAAATGGCAAAATATTAGAAAAGGTCTCCAAGGCCATGAAGGACAGAGGCCATAACAGGGACGCACAGCAGTGCCGCGTGAAAATTAAGGAGCTAAGGCAAGCCTACCACAAAGCCAGAGAAGCAAACAGAAGGTCCGGGGCAGAGCCGCAAACATGCCGCTTCTACGCGGAGCTGCATGCCATTCTAGGGGGTGCAGCCACCACTACCCCAACCGTGTGCTATGACTCCCTCACTGGAGAAACACACAGGGAAGCGGGTTCGGGGTACGAGGAAGATGAGGATGGAGATAATGTAGATAGCTCACAGCCGCAAGGAAGCGGAGAAACCGGTTTCCCAAACAGCCAGGATATGTTTATCACCCTGGACCTGGAACCAGTAACCCCAGAACTCACCGAAGGCGTGCTCCCAGACCCTGAGGGCACACAGGGGATCTCTGGTGAGTGTACCTTTGTAAATATTACACATGGTTTAAAAGCAAGCGTGTTTAATGATTAATGATTAATTTGCCCTGGCAATCGCGGCCAGTACAGCTACTGGAAAAGTCTGTTAACGTGTATGGGGATGGAGCAGAAGTCCTCCAGGGACATCTCCAGAAAACTCCCCTGGATGTACTCCCAAAGCCTTTGCAAAAGGTTTCTGGGGAGGGCTGCCTTATCCCGTCCGCCATGGTAGGACACTTTACCACGCCAGGCCAGTAGCACGTAGTCTGGAATCATTGCATAACAAAGCATGGCAGCGTATGGTCCCGGTGTTTGCTGGCATGCAGACAACATCCATTCCTTATCGCTCTTTGTTATCCTCAGGAGAGTGATATCATTCACGGTCACCTGGTTGAAATGGGGCAATTTTATTAAGGGGACATTCAGAGGTGCCCTGTTCCTGCTCTGCTGAACAGAAATATTCCCCGCTGTTAGCCACGCGGTGGGGGGGAGGGGTGAAGTGATCATCCCAGAGAATTGGGTGTGTGGGGGAGGGGAGTTAGTTGGGTTTGTGCTGCATGTTAACCCTGAAACCGCAGCCCCTCCTTTTACATTGCAAACCCATCTTAAATGGCCAACCCAACGGGTGCTTGGTATGGGAAATGAGAGCACTACTGTTTGAAACCATTCCCACATGTTAAGAAGGTTAAAAAAGCCAAAAGACTGTGTCTTACCATGGCTGCCTGCAAGCTGAAATCTGTGGCCTGGCACTGCGTGAGTGATCTCTCTCACCAAACCGGCAGGCCCTCAATATAAGAGGAAAAATGCGACCTTGTAACGAAAGCACATGTGCTGTGTAATGTGAACAGCAAAATTTAACGTGAAAGAGTGTACCCATTGTTCTCTAAAATGTGTCTTTTTTAACCACCTCTCCCTTCTCCTCCACCAGCTGCAAATGTTTCTCCTTCACAGAGGCTAGTGAAGATTAGAAAGAGAAAACTTAGGACGCGGGATGACATGTTCACAGAGCTCCAGATGTCCTCCCACGCTGACAGAGCACAGCAGAATGCGTGGAGGCAGTCAATGACTGATTACAGAAAAGCACAATATGAACGAGAGGAGAGGTGGCATGCTGAATCGCGGGATGAACAGAGCAAGTTGCGGGCTGAAGATGATAGGTGGCGTCAGCTTGCAGACAGAAGGCAAGAGTCGATGCTCCGACTGCTGGAGCATCAAACTGATATGCTCCGACTGCTGGAGCATCAAACTGATATGCTCCAGCGTATGGTTGAGCTGCAGGAAAGGCAGCAGGAGCAGAGACCGCCGCTACAGCCCTTGTGTAACCAACAGCCCTTCTCCCCAAGTTCCATAGCCTCCTCACTATGGGCGGAGGGTTCATCAAGGAGAAACAAACAGAAGTTTCACACCATAGCCTGGCCAGTCGTTTTCAAAGCTTCTCTGATGCGCACCGCGCCCTGCTGTGCTCCTCTAACCGCCCTTGTGTCTGGCTGCGCGTAATCAGCGGCCAGGCGATTTGCCTCAACCTCCCACCCCGCCATAAATGTCTCCCCCTTACTCTCACAGATATTGTGGAGCGCACAGCAAGCAGCAATAACAATGGGGATATTCTTTTCGCTAAGGTCTGAGCGAGTCAGTAAGCTGCGCCAGCACGCTTTTAAACGTCCAAATGCACATTCCACCACCATTCGGCACTTGCTCAGCCTGTAGTTGAACAGGTCCTGACTCCTGTCCAGGCTGCCTGTGTACGGCTTCATGAGCCATGGCATTAAGGGGTAGGCTGGGTCCCCAAGGATCACGATAGGCATTTCAACATCCCCAATGGTTATTTTCTGGTCCGGGAAGAAAGTCCCTTCCTCCAGCTTTCGAAACAGAGCAGAGTGCCTGAAGACGCGAGCATCATGTACCTTTCCCGGCCATCCCACGTTGATGTTGGTGAAACGTCCCTTGTGATCCACCAGGGCTTGCAGCAGCATTGAAAAGTACCCCTTGCGGTTTATGTACTCGGTGGCTTGGTGCTCCGGTGCCAAGATAGGGATATGGGTTCCGTCTATGGAACCACCACAGTTTGGGAATCCCATTGCAGCAAAGCCATCCACTATGGCCTGCACGTTTCCCAGAGTCACTACCCTTGATATTACCAGGTCTCTCATTGCCCTGGCAACTTGGATCACAGCAGCCCCCACAGTAGATTTGCCCACTCCAAATTGATTCCCGACTGACCGGTAGCTGTCTGGCGTTGCAAGCTTCCACAGGGCTATTGCTACTCGCTTCTCAACTGTGAGGGCTGCTCTCATCCTGGTATTCTGGCGCTTCAGGGCAGGGGAAAGCAAGTCACAAAGTTCCATGAAAGTGCCGTTACCCATGCGAAAGTTTCGCAGCCACTGGGAATCGTCCCACACCTGCAGCACGATGCGGTCCCACCAGTCTGTGCTTGTTTCCCGGGCCCAGAATCGGCGTTCCACAGCATGAACCTGCCCCAGTAACACCATGATTTCCACATTGCTGGGGCCTGTGCCTTGTGAGAGGTCTATGTCCATGTCAATTTCCTCATCACTCTCATCGCCGCGCTGCAATCGCCTCCTCGGCTGGTCCTGGTTTAGCTTTGGCATGTTCTGGCTCTGCATATACTCCAGGACAATGCGCATGGTGTTCATAGTGCTCATAATTGCCGCGGTGATCTGAGCGGGCTCCATGATCCCAGTGCTAGCTATGGCGTCTGGTCTGAAAAAAGGCGCGAAACTAGTATCTGACGGACCAGGGGAAGGAGGGAGGGAGGGAGGGAGGGGCGAGTGACGACATGGCGTACAGGTACAGGGAATTAAAATCAAGAAAGGTGGCTGTGCATCAGGGAGAAACACAAACAATTGTCACACAGAATGGCCCCCCCCAAAGATTGAACTCAAAAGCCTGGGTTTAGCAGGCCGTTGATTTGACGGAGGGAAGGGGAAGCAAATGAATACAGAACAAATCTATTTTTTACATCTTAAGACGACGGTGCAGCATGACTGATAACCCTTGGCATCTTCTGGGTGCTTGGCAGCAAATACTGGGCGCTTGGCAGTTAGTGTACTAAGACTGATAGCCACTGCAGTATGATGATGATGGATACCAGTCATAATATACTATCTACTGCCAAAAGGCAAGGGGCTGCTGCTGTGTAGCAATGCAGCCCCACGTCTGCCAGCCCCACGTCTGCCAGCACCCAGATCGCCCTCAGCCTCTTCTGGGTGCTTAGCAGAAAATACTGGGCGCTTGGCAGAAAATAGCATACTACGACTGATAGCCATCATTGTCAAGACAGTTCGATAGGACTGAGCATGTCTGCCCAGGTGCCCATGATTGACAGCCACTGCAGTACGATGACGACGGTTACCAGTCGTAATAAACCATCTACTGCCAAAAGGCAAAAGGCAAGGGCTGGTGCAATGCAGCCCCACGGCTGCCAGCCCCACGGCTGCCAGCACCCAGATCGCTGATGAAGGCTACCAGTCATGCTGCACCGTCTACTGCCAAAAGGCAGTTAGCTGCTGCTGCTGTGTAGCAATGCAGTCCCACGTCTGCCGGCACCCAGATGACATATGGTGACGCTGAGCTGAGCTGAGCGGGCTCCATGCTTGCCGTGGTATGTTGTCTGCACAGGTAACCCAGGTAAAAAGGCGCGAATCTATTGTCTGCCGTTGCTCTGACGGAGGGGGAGGGGCCTGACGACATATACCCAGAACCCCCCGCGACACTGTTTTGCATCATTCGGGCATTGGGATCTCAACCCAGAATTCCAATGGGCGGCGGAGACTGCGGGAACTGTGGGATAGCTACCCATAGTGCAATGCTCCGGAAGTCGACGCTAGCCTCGGTACTGTGGACGCGGTCCGCCGAATAGAGCACTTAGAGCATTTTATGTGGGGACACACACAATCGGCTGTATACAACCGATTTCTATAAAACCGGCTTCTATTAATTCGACCTAATTTCGTAGTGTAGACATACCCCCAGTCTTCTGATTGTAGAAGAATCTAGTATGTCCTTGAAGACTGTTTATAAGTGGGGAAAACATCTTAAATAATCAATGTTCCTTTATCATCTTTCTGTGCTTTGTAGGCAGAAACCTGCATGCTGTTGGTAGTTGAGCAATATCTCTAACACTTTTTTTAAATAATGATTTCTTTTTTTTTTTTTTTAATTCTTACATTTCTTTTGGTATCACTTTGTTACTTCACAGTACTTGTCCCCATTGAATTAAGGGGAATGGAAGGACAGCATGAGCCTTAAACTAACCAATCTGTTTCATAATATTACTTTCAAACAATTAAAAGAGAATTTTGCAATTTGGTAACCTTCTTGTTTGTGTTTTTTAATTTCCCCTTTTTCCCAGCAAGGAAACTTTAACAGTTTTATGGGCTCAGATGGTTACATGTTATCAATACTGACCAGTGGAATGTCACCTGTCACTGCTATTACTGAAGGTCTTCAGCAGGTAAGATCTGGAGAGGCTGTAATTTTTAACCATATTTATTCACAAAGATTTAGTCATACTTTACATTTTCAAGTACTTTACAAACCTTGATCCTTCACCTCCATGAGGTGAGAGAATATTGTACAGATATGGAATTTGTGGCACAGTTAACTAACTAAGTTAACTAATTTGTCCAAGAAAAGTCTCCAGTAAACTTTTATTCATTCACTGAATTTATATTGCTTACCTGCATGAGGCTGTGTTCACTTATTAAGTAAAAACAGTCATGTTGTATAGACTATAATAAAAAAAATGTTGAAATAGCTGAAGTTCTTTCTCTCTGCTTGCAGGTTGTTTGCATGGGCATTTTTCGCATCATTGGTTTGTTTTACCTAGGAAGTTTTGACAGCATAGTTCGTCGCTGCATGATACAAAGGGAAAAATCTGAAAGAACAGATAAAGCTAAATAATCTTTACTCACTGAATCAGAAGAATGTTACTTTTGGACAGCTTGCTGCTAAATGGGACTTAGTTTCTCACCTGAAGACTTTCATTTAAATGCTTGGATATGTGACAGATGAGTTCCTTTGAAATGGAAATGAAAGAGAGAACAAAAGTACAACCCCAGGAAATACCAAAACTATGCAAAAGTATGAATGAAGACTAGTTTTTTCAATGGTTTGAGTTTGAGAAACATTTGTGAATCTAGAGACTGTAAGTGTGAAGAGTAAAATTTCAAAGTGGGTTATTTGCTGGTAATTCTGGACAAATACTTACGTTTTCTTTCTTTGATGGTGTGTTCAGAGATAAGGGTAAGTACCATCACACACTGAACCTAAGAAGTTTGAACTCTCCTTGAAGAGAGTTTAGGCTCCTAATAGATTTCCACAACCATATTTTAACTCTGAATGTTCTGATTACTTTACCGATTTACTGACAATGGGGAAACAGACTTATTCGTGGCTTTCATCATGCACTACTATGGCTGTGGGATCGTTACGTGGGAGAACCATACCTATATGATCCAAAGCTTCTCAGTGTGGGAGTAGTTGAGGTATGCTTTAGTAGCTGCATACTCTTCTAAAGGGAGATGAAGAACCCATTCTCCACTGAGAAATGCTGGGAAATATTTTTTTGGCCTTCTGAAATATCTTCTAAACAAATCAAACCATTAGAACAACAAGTAGTTAAAATTGCTGAAAGCCACAATCTAATTTTAAATTGATGTATAATCTTCTAATTTATTCCCTTTTATCTGTCAGTTGAGCTGAGGAGAGAAAGGTAGCTTAATGTTGCCATTATGCACATTTTTAAAAACTGCAAATGATGAGCCAAACAAATAGTTGATAGAATCGGTTGTAATTAAAATGTTAATTTAAAATGCTAAGCTCTTCCAGTAGCAGGAATGTAGCTTTCAGGAGGGTGAAAATGGCATTCCAGGTTAATTTATCCCTGGATGTGAGTATACTTGTTAGGATGACACGGTCTGGTTTAAAAATACACTCCACTCTTTTTTGCTTTTTATTAGATGCACATATGATCAAGACTGTTTCACATCTGTGCCAGACTACACTGAACCCAATATTTTCTAACAATTTTAAGTTTCTAACACTGAAAATGCTTAGTTCATAACAATGATAGCATAAAGAGATTGTGATCTAGTGTTCAGTTGGACTACAACAGTAAGTGCCTATGAGGCTTCTTTTGCAAAAGCTGCATCTTTCGTATTTGTTAGCACTCCTACATTTTTAGATGTCAGGTTTTTCTAGTCTCAATCCATATTTTAAAGTTTAAACCTTAACTGGTAAAATTTGTCGTGCTCACTTCCTCCACAGGAATAAATTTTAATCAAATATTGGGTGAAATTGATACTGTTTCTTAGTCTTCTATATCCCTCATCTAAGGAATGGTTTAATGGGAAATATGCTAAAATATTTTTTCTTATCTTGCATTATTAACTGGAATAACTTCAAAAACGTAACTCCTCATTGATACTATTCCCCCTTTTTCCCCCCCACCCCCCGTGCAATTAGTTTAACTTACTGGGTTTTTTTTGCACTAGCACAGTGCTGCAATGTTTGCTATGTAAACCCTATAGGGGAGTATTCAAACTGACAGTCTAAACAGTTTCTCATTAAGAGACTGAGTGTTTATACTAGGCTTTATAATGCTCTTCCCAAAGCCTAAGTTTGGGGGCCAACCTACCAGAGTGCCTCTTTAAATATGTAAAATTTGCATGCCTCTAATTATCAGAGGAATGCATAGATTTGAGCATAGTAGGCATCCTTACAATTCTAAACAGCTGAGTTTCACAGCAGAAGAAGCTATTTTGCATATACATTAGTTGCTCTGTGCTGTTTGTTATGGATTGTGTATTATGGAGCATTTACAATAACATCCAGAGTCATTGTTTGCTTTCACTCCATACGGCTAAATGCAGTGCCTTGCATAATGACAGGTTTCAGGATACAGACTAACACGGCTGCTACTCTGAAACCTGTCATTGTTTGCTTTGTTTATTGAAAGTCATCACAGCCCATTCTCTCAGGACCTGATATATCTTACTAGTGTGTATATTATACCAAGCCTTGATATAAATAAAGAATAAGATTAAATAAAAGTGTTCAAACCAGATACCAAGTCAATGAGTTAGTATTTCTGACAAAATGCTAAAAATAACATCAAGTTTCTGACTTATATCAAAAGCCTGAAGGCCAAGATTTCAAAAGCAACTAGGGACTCTGGGTGCCTCAATTTCTGGGTGAACTTTTAAGTCTTAAGGACTGTTTTTTCAGAAACTGCTGAGTACCCAAACTGAAAATTGGGCCCTGTTTAAAATATCATAAGTTGGGTAGCCAGTCACTAGCCAGTTTTGAAAATGCTGGTTGAAGACTCCAAATTAAGACTGGTGCTTGCTCTTAAAGTTTAAAGTTTGTACTTAGATAAGACTACTGAATTAATTTAACATACCGTGGCCCAAATCCTGCAGAGAGATGTGCATTTGCTTAACTTTGCACGTTGTAAGTAGTCCCATTGACTATGGCCTAGTCTACACTTAAAACTTAGGTGGACAAACAGGTGTGTGAAAAAGCCACATCCCTGAGTGTTTGTAGTTATGCCAACCTAACCCCTAAATGTAGATAAATCTAAGAATGCTTCCATCTATCTAGCTGTCATTGCTTGGGGAGGTGGAGTTCCTACAGTAATGAAAGAAACCCTTCTGTCACCGTAGTCTGCATCTACATTGCAGGGTTACAACCATAGCTAAGTAAGGCTTTGCAGATTGAACCCTATATCTATTTTAGTAGTGTGAACCAGGTAAGTAAAGAATTTGATCTTTAAATGTCATAGTTTTGTTGGTGCAAGCTAGTGCATTCAATTAACTAATTGACACTTTCATATACATTAGGATTCTGCGGTTGTTCATTACTTTTGTCAAAAGAGCCTAATCTGGAAATAATCAGAGCTAAGGGATTCTAATAAGGCCTTACCATAAAGCTGTAAACATCAGGAGAGAGCTAAAAACAAGAATACTTTGTAATCTTGTGGAAAAGATGACTGACAGCCTACAGATTGTCGTCAGCTAAATTTAATCAAGATACTCGCATCTAATTTTTTTCAGTAGAGCCACAGATCTCTGAAGAATTTAAAACAAAACACTCTTTACCACTGTTTTGTCAAATTAACAATATGTAATCGATGCTTTAACCAGACTCAAATGTTATGCCTTTTTTTTAATTCTTTTAAACATTCAATTTAAGTTTTGATAGTTGAGCCAAAATGTTTCTCTTACATTTCATTTAGGTTCTAGTTACTGCTTTAATGTTAGATTTATTATACGGTATACTTTCTAACTAAAATTTTATGTGCAATTTAAGTAGGTTTAATATTTACTAAGAAGGAAATATGTAAATTACATGTTAGTTTGCTGTGAAACACTCTAGGCACTTTTAAATGGTAACAATGTATATGGCTGTTTTTTAAAACCTATCCCATCTCCAGTTTATTGCTTTAAAAGCTTTTGTGCCAGAACTGTAAACTAATTTTCATGTTTTGTATTTCTCAAAATAAATGGAGGAACAAAAATGCTTATTCTGAAGTTCTAAATTTAAGTCTCTTCATATTAAAAATACCACCCGAGCCTATGGTTTACAAGCTTTTGTCCTTTAAGTTGTTAGTGTTGCACTCAAACTTTGGAAATCAATTGTCATCTTTTCAGTGGGTTTGTAAAACTTTTATTGTAACTAAACTTACAGTAACAGAAGAGGTGTTATTCTAGGAGCAAATTTTGAAGGAAAACTTTTTTTAAAAGTAAAATTTGCATTGTAGCAGTGAACATTCTAAGTGCAAGAAAGCCTTCCATGTGATATCCATGGGCTAGGATTGCCTCAGCTGCTCTTGAAGAGAAAAATCCCCTTCTTTCTCTACAAAAAGTAAGCCTTCTTTTACCTACTCCTGAAATAAATTCAAAATTTGAGAAGTTGCTTTCCAAAAAAACCTGCTCTTGTGAACTCAGAGCTTCTCACCTGCAAGTGGAGACAACCACGTGGCTACCAGGACACCCAAAGCAAGCCTGGATTGGGAAAAGAACATGCTAACAAAAGATAAATTGCTTGGCAGAGTTTAAAAGCCATGAGGACTGATATAATATTTTGGGAATTAATAAGTTGGAAACTCTACCTTCCAAGTCTGTCATGGAGACAGGAGCAGGAAAACACTGCAGTTGGAACTGATCATCAAAGTAGTAGGCCAAAGCAAAATTGGATTTAAAAAAAGAGCAATGCAAATTAAAGGTTCTTCTTTGGTAATCCCATTGAGTTTGACTGGCAGAGAGCAGATGAGATTGTAAGTGACATTGTTCTATCCTCTTCCGAGGTTAGCAATGGCAAGAAACTTCATAGTAAGGCTGTACTGCTATCATCAGAAAGAGGCCATCATGAGAAAAGCTGGATGACTGACCTTATAAGCTTATATTGTTTCCTAGAAAAAAAGCCTTTAAGATCTATCTGCCTACACTCTAGGTACTTTGAGGTAGTTTAAATAAAAAGGGTCTTGAAAGGATCCATGATCCTTTACTGCTGGGAATTTCATTCTAGCCTTTCAGATACTATATTTATATTTAGGGAGAAAAATCCTGAAATGGATACCAAGCTGTAGCAACAAAGAAACATTCCAGAAGTCTCTGGACATAGGTTTCACCAGCTGCCAGTGCTTCATTGTTGCTTCTTGTAATCCTAACAAATAAGGGCAAAAAGCTCCACAATGCCAAGATACTGAAGAATTGGGTAGAATGAACTGAGACCACATCTTTATGTTTTGTTGGTAGGGAAATTCCCTTGTTATTTTTAAACCTTTAAAGTTCTAATTGTGAAGCTCCATCTATGTTGTGATGTAAAAACCATAATGGGTACTGATTAAAACAATGAATAAAGTCAATATATAATTTTGGAATTTCTATGTAAATAAAAACAAAGGGGTAGAGCTGAGGATAATATAGGCTTATAATACTGGTGTTAGGGTTAATATTGAAATATGCTAATTCCCAAATAAATCAGTGAGGATTATATCAAATGGAAAAGACTTAATAGCATAAGTGAGAGTAAGACCTGAATGAATTTAAGAGATCTGCTCTTGATAACTTGTCTGTAACAGAGATGTATCCTGATGTTACAAGAAATCAGGGAGAACTAGTTAAACAAGGCATATTGTTCTTCATGGCCCTCTAAATGAACGGGAGTGTCTAATAGCTACCCATCCCCTTTGTTTTAGAGAGAACTGAAAGATAAAATATTCTTTTTACTTAAAAGAACATGTGGGGTAGGAGTAGAAGTGAGATTATACTGAGCTCATTGTATGCCAAAATCTAGGGCAAAATATATATTTGTATGCAACTTTTTGAGATTTGTTAAACCCTACCCTACATTATCTGATAGGAAAGTTAAGATAATGGTGCTAGTAAAAGCTATTTAATTTAATTTACAGTTGACTCAATACAGGGAGACTACAATTACATCAATTATATATTAGAATAGATTAAATTGTGTTCAGTTATCAGCAATACACTATTCATCTATAGGCAGTATTACACTCACTCTGCCCCCATGCAAGATTGTGGCCAAAACTTTCAACCTTGCCTGTTTGAAATTAGATACCTAGATATGGAGTTAAGAATTTAAATCTATGGTCTGATTTGAAGCCCTGAACATCCATGAATTCCTCTGTAGTCATAGTCAATGCTGCTACTCATCACTTTTGAAAATCAGCCCATGTATATTTAAGAGCCTAACTTTAGACAGCCAGGTTTGAAATCGTTGGTTTGTGTGGGCCCATTAAATGAACTGCAGCATTAATTTCTTGATGCAAGAACCCTAAGTGGGGGTGAATATTGAAAAGGAAATAGATCAATATTTAAAGTAAGGGGAGTATTAATAAGTTTGGCTTCTAGATTGCCCACCAAAAAAAACAACACAAAAGTTATAGCAATTACCAAAATAACTTGGTAGGTATAAAAATATATTTTAGAACATAAATAAAATTGATGCCACTTAATTTTGTCTCATATCAAGAAAACTCTCCACTTCCACCATAGTTGTTTCCCGTTATTGTTGGCACAGTGGCACTAAGGGCATATGTGTACTGGTCTAAGCAATCCTTCATGGTGCAACATTCCCTTCAGGAGTGACTGGTTGGGTAGTACTTTTGAACGCTGTTGCACAGGTCTCGCAGGGACTGGTAGTCCACCTCTTTTCATGGCCAGCCTGGTCTTCACAACCACATCAGTTCCTGGTACCTGCTACCTTTTTGCTGCAAACATGGCTCCTTACTCTTGTGCTGCTGCCTAGTTTGGAGCAGTGCTTGTTTTCCTTGTACGGGGGGGCAGATAAGTGTGTCCAGGCCCAACTAGGGTACTCCGAGAGATATAAGAATATAGCAACTTGAAGGAGATGGCAGAACGCTGATACTCGAGCGAGGAGGCCCAAGATGGCGTGAACGGAACTGAGGCAAGGGCACCAAAAGGTGAAGGAGAATGAGGAGTTCAAGGGTTCCTGCATCTTTTATACCAAGTTCAATGTTAAATGCAGCAGGGACCCTACCACCATCTCTGTAATTACCGTGTACACTTCACATCTGAAGGGGAGGAAGGCACTCTTCTCCCCAGAGAGGTGCATGAGGAAGAAGTGTTTGGCATGGGATGCAGCTGGACCCCTGCCTCTCATTGTGAATGTCTCATGTTAGCACATGTTATCCCTGGAGGAGAGAGACTTTGGTAGGTGGAAGTGATCATTAATGGTCCTTAAATAAACCCTGCTGTAGGCTGATCTGCCCAAAGTCTTGGCAAATATACTCTTGTATGTTGGCTTTTGCTGTGGGAGAGGTGGCATCTAACACTATCCTCTTTCTCCCCAATAGGTCTGAAAATACTTTGTGGTGCATGTTCTCACATCCACACCAAGCTGCCCCTTTCCTCTGTTGACATTAGGAGGCAAGCATGAACCCAGATCTCATACCCACCTTATAAAACCTCTCCTTTCCCCCATCCTGTTGTCTGTGCAGAAAAAAAATTGTAAACAGCTTTTTTTTTTTAATTGCAGAGGCCCTAACTGCATCAATATTAGCACTGAGCAAGTGCATAGCACCTCAACTGAGGCAACACTAATACATGGTTTAGTGTAGTTGACATCATAGGGGAACACACATACGTGCTTACATGATGTTTAATAGCAGCGCTTTTAAGGCATTACAGGCAGCTTGGCAAGACACCATAAATCATTAATAGAAACATGCTGCACTTCAGTTTACAAATTCAAGATCACACAATATACATTTCCTTCTACAGTTGCTGTAGTATTGCAATCACTGAGCTGGAGGCATTGTATTCACTTTGAAAAGGCAGCATGTGCTGTGCATGCACACAGCATGTGCACGGGTTACAGCTGGCACAGAAGGGAGACACATTGAATGTTAAAAAGCATGGTGCAGCATGGCTGGGGACAACAAAGTGCCAAACAAACACCACTAGGCACAATCACCAAAATCCATTTATGGGGCCATGGGATACTGGCAGAACAGCCTGTTAATTTTTAAGCACAATTTTCCAGTGCGTGGGCACCCTTTCACAATTATTTCAGCAAGTAATATTTAAGCTTTGCATGGACACGGAGTCAAAGATGCTTAGGCCAGCCCACCATGATAAGATGTTCCCATGACCATCTGAAGGGACCTCTAGGGCCATCATTTTCCGGATGTTTGAATTGAGCAGAGAGCCTGTCCACCTCACACATCCATCCTAAAAATAGGGGCTTGCTCTTGGTCTCACAGATACTATATAGCAAGGAAGGTTTTCCTCACTGAGGTTGTGATCTCACAGAATATTCCACCTGCCCTCCAGTCTCCCAAAGGAACACTCCATGGTCATTCTGCAATTGCTCCAGGCAGTACTTAAGCAGCCCAGAAGCATGGAAAGGTGTACCAGTGTGTGAGCCAGGGAAATAAAGGCTAGGCAGTGTCACCAAGAACCAAGATGGGGTTTCTAAGCATGTCAACTAAAAGGAGGGGGAGAGTGCTTTCAGCTTGGGAAGAAATGCAGCATTTCTAAAAATGCATGTAGTGTGGACTTTTCCAGAGCAGACAGTATTTGTCAGGTATGCAACCACGGGGATATATAAAAAGGCCAACATAACCATCAGGAAGTACCCCCGAGCCTGGGGATGGAGGAGTACACAGAATGGGGACATTCTTTATTACCATAGTGCATAGAAACCCAATAGATCAGGATCCCATTGTGCTATTGCCCCAGCAGTTTGGGAAGTCCAGCTCACTGAATCCGTTGATTATTGTCATGTTCTTCTGTACTAGATATGGACCAGTCCCAGCACTTGCTTATATACACCAGGTGTGTTCATAAGATCCTCTGATGCTCTGCCAGCTATGGCTGAGGTTCATTTAAATAAGATATTTTACACACAGTGCCACATCATTGCTGAACGGTGTAATACAGATTAACGTTCCCTTACAATTATTTCTTGCACATTGCCTAGCCTGATTAATCTGAGCAGCAGGACACACTACTGCTTTGCATACCTTGCTGATGACTGACCCAGCTTGATTTTTCCAACAATAAATTGATTTCCTACCATTCAATAATGGTCTAGGTTTTATGCTTCCATATGCAATTGCCATGCTTCAACACTGCAAGGAAAACTTTCATCTTGTTGTTTTTGTGCTATGAGGCTTGCTATTGCCTCTATTACAATAGAGAACAGACTTATGTTCCTCTGTGCCACATCTATGGTTGCAGCAGACAGTTCATAAATGGTGTGCAACAGCAGCTGAGAGAACAGAAGGAAATGTGGGCTCTTCACCCCATGCACCCACAATTCCCTGAGAGGCCCACAATATACAATGACAATTTCTAACAAGGCAGTGCATCTGAAGGTGATGTGGAGGACACTGTAATGCCTACCAACAGTGGAAAATGCTTTTCACTAATGCATTTCGATGGCATGTGGACACAATGCATCAGCACAGGCAGTCAAGTATGAATACGCTCTGCCAAAATAGTTTTGTTGTTGGCATTATGCTGATAAACTTTCTTAATTTTTTCACTCTTCACATAAGAATTTGTCATTCTCCTTGCCTGTTGCTGAACCCCCACTATATATATATAAGAAAGATTCACCAGAACTGAATATGATATTCTACATGAGATTGCTGATTTATATAATAGTATATGTTCTCCATCCCCATTCCTATATATGTACCCTAAAATTCATTTGCTTTCTTGACATTGCAGCACACTGAGCAGAAGTCTTCAGTGTGCACAACAAGGCCCAGATCTCTTTCCTGAGTTGATAGTTAATTTAGAATCCAGTAAGGTATAGGAGTAATTCAATACCAATTATGGTTTCAGAGAAACAATTGCAAGGTTGGCAACAGCTATCTCAATCTATGCAACGAATTGGAGAAATGGTCTGAGGTAAACAGGATGAAGTTTAACAAAGACAAATGCAAAGTGCTCCACTTAGGAAGGAAAAATCAGTTTCACACATACAGAATGGGAAGAGACTGTCTAGGAAGGAGTACGGCAGAAAGGGATCTAGGGGTTATAGTGGACCACAAGCTAAATATGAGTCAACAGTGTGATGCTGTTGCAAAAAAAGCAAACGTGATTCTGGGATGTATTAACAGGTGTGTTGTGAGCAAGACACGAGAAGTCATTCTTCCACTCTACTCTGCGCTGGTTAGGCCTCAACTGGAGTATTGTGTCCAGTTCTGGGCACCGCATTTCAAGAAAGATGTGGAGAAATTGGAGAGGGTCCAGAGAAGAGCAACAAGAATGATTAAAGGTCTTGAGAACATAACCTATGAAGGAAGGCTGAAAGAATTGGGTTTGTTTAGTTTGGAAAAGAGAAGACTGAGAGGGGACATGATAGCAGTTTTCAGGTATCTAAAAGGGTGTCATAAGGAGGAGGGAGAAAACTTGTTCACCTTAGTCTCTAAGGATAGAACAAGAAGCAATGAGCTTAAACTGCAGCAAGGGAGATTTAGGTTGGACATTAGGAAAAAGTTCCTAACTGTCAGGGTGGTTAAACACTGAAAGGAGGTTGTGGAATCTCCATCTCTGGAGATATTTAAGAGTAGGTTAGATAAATGTCTATCAGGGATGGTCTAGACAGTATTTGGTCCTGCCATGAGGGCAAGGGACTGGACTCGATGACTTCTCGAGGTCCCTTCCAGTCCTAGAATCTATGAATCTATGAATAAGAAAAGAAGAGACAACCCTCTCTCCCAGCTTTATTATACTTTCAGGCATGTCAGCTGAGATGACTAGTAAATTGGATGCATTGAAGTTAAGATGAGTGTTGGCCCAAAGGCAGCAACCAGAATGCACTGATAAAAATGGGACTGAATGTAGTCGCATGGATACCAAAGTAGTAGAGACCCTCTAATATCTACAGTTATTCATTTAAAAGAGTGACTCTAGAGATCCCACATAAGGTTTCAAGGTTTCACGTCCATCCCCATTGTCCTCAATTGTGGGTAATCCAGAATTCTGTGGGACTTTAAAGACTGAGATGTGGCCAGAATCAGGTCAATGAACCAATTGCTTGGAGGTGAAACTATTATGTCTTATGATGAGGTCAAAACTAAATATTATTTCCCTTCCCTTACATTTCATCTATATCTGCAATTACAATGCTCTGTGATGGAATCACTAAGATTAATAGACAGTGAAATAAGGATTAATGTCTAACCATAGGGAATAGTACTTGAAATTGACATGAAGGAATACCCACATTTCATCAGTAGATGGAATAAAGATACTAATGTGGGGGAAATGCCACAAAAAGTGCCTGCAAATATGGAACAGAGACAAGTTCTGCAATTTGCAATACCAGTAGGCGAAGCTGCTTAGAAAGCCTATATCCAACTCTAGTTAAATTAAAGAATATTTTCAAAGCAAGAAAAAATTGCTGCTGGAGAGAATTTGGAGAAATTGGAACTTTGATCCACAAATGGTGGATGTGCCCTTCTAGCAGTATTTCCTGGTCCAAAATCAGAGAACAAATAAGCCTAATTACTAAATGCAATATCCCAAATTACTGTTTTTAGACCTTCCTAGGATGGTTTATAAAAATAGCTTACTAAAATCTGCAAGTAGCAAATCTGAATTTGGTTTGTGGTGGTGGGGAAAACAATCTTTCTATCCTCATGTCACAGAGTCTGCTACCACAAAGCTGCAAACCAAGGACTGTTTAGAGATATAGATATCATAGAAGACAGAGAAGTGTTAATATTAGGGAAATTATTTCCCCCCAAGAAGGGCCAATATTGCATGATCTGCCAAAGCCAGAAATGCTTTTAGTCCAGTACAAATATTTTCAACTCTTATCATACAATTTAATATTTTACATAGCTGACTTTCACAAATAGTGATATTAGCTAGGTGATGTTTGTGTTTTAGCAGATAATGCTGATTACTGTTGGCTCCCACACACTTCAGTTCCAGTTAGCAACCAGTATTCTCATTAACTCCTAGAGCTAGAACACTGCTCTACAGCCAAAATGCTTCTGAAATAAATGTAGTCAAACTTTACTAATTCTGGGTCACTGAGAACGAAAATGATGCTTAACATTGTTGATTGGCTCTAGTTTTCAAGATATGCTATTGGGTCAGTATATACGACCCTTGACTTGGGAATGGCGGAGGATAAGTGAGTTATAAAGGGAAGGGATCTCAATTTAAACCAGAAATGACTAAAATACATCTTTGACTGGATCTATGAATAAATCTATGACTGGGTTTGGACAGTACTTGCTTTTTAGGCAAAACAATGAATGATGCAATCTGAAGCTGGTCTTGCGTCATACATGATATGAATTGAAAAATGTTATTCCTAGAAGTCATGGATGATGCAATCATAACGAAGCTTACATCACTCTGCTGAACAAATTGCCCTATATCAGCTCTAGAAATCATACAGTGCCGTGCTCTCTTATTTGTCAGTGTTTGATTTTGCAAAGGGACACATTTCTGTTTAGCCAAAGTGAGCAGAGATGCCTCGTACTTGTGTGAAGAGTGCAGATAACTTCTGCTATGTTTGTGGTGAAGTGACTTTTGCATCACAAAAGCGCAGTATAACCACTATGGTTAAGAAAGCCTATCACCTTTATTTTGGCTGCAAAATTGGAGATCAGGACAAGAGGTGGGCCCCACACATATGCTGCAACACTTGTGCAACAAATCTTCGCCAGTGGTTAAACAGGAAAAGGAAATCTATGCCTTTTGCAGTGCCAATGATTTGGAGAGAGCCAACAGATCATACCAGCAATTGTTACTTCTGCATGGTGCCTCCAGTTGGGAAAGGTGTGTCAAAGAAGAAAAAGTGGACTGTGCATTATCCAAACATTCCATCAGCTATACGCCCAGTACCCCACGGAGAAGGACTGCCAGTTCCTGATGCACCAGAATCATTCTCACTTGAGTCAGACGAGGAAGAGGAAGAGGATGAAACTTCTGGTCCTGAACCATCAATGTCACAGGACCCACATTTTCTCCCATTCTCTTCCTCTGAACCACACCTCATAACACAAGGTGAACTGAATGACCTTATCAGGGATTTGGAACTACCCAAGAGTAAGGCAGAGCTGTTGGGCTCCAGACTACAGCAGTGGAATCTCCTGGCAGGTGATGTTAGGGTTTCCATGTTCCGTGACCGTCAAAAGGATCTTGTCCCATTCTTCTTCATGGAAGGTGATCTTGTAGCCTGCAACAACATCGATGGTGTGATGGCAGCCCTCAACATCGTTCACGATCCAGATGAGTGGAGACTGTTCATTGATTCATCGAAGACGAGTCTTAAAGCTGTTTTACTGCATAATGGCAATGTTTTGCCATCAATTCCAGTTGGTCATGCAGTCCATATGAAGGAAACCTATGACAACATGAAACAACTTTTGAGGTGCATAAACTATGACCAACATCAGTGGCAGCTTTGTGGTGATTTGAAGGTTGTTGCTCTCTTGCTTGGTCTGCAGACTGGATACACAAAGTACTGCTGTTTTCTCTGCGAATGGGATAGTCGTGCAAGAGATTCCCACTACGTCAAGAAAGATTGGCCACTCCGACAGTCATTGGAGCCTGGGAGGAAAAGTGTTCAGCATCCACCACTTGTTGAATCAAGGAAGATTTTGTTACCACCCTTACACATCAAGCTGGGTCTGATGAAGAACTTTGTCAAGGCCATTGGCAAAACACAAGCAGCTTTCAAGTACCTCCGTGGAAAATTTCCAAGGTTAAGTGAAGCTAAGATAAAGGAAGGTGTCTTTATTGGTCCCAGGGGCGGCTCTAGGCACCAGCAAAGCAAGCATTTGCTTGGGGCAGCCCATTTGCAGGGGTGGCAGGGATCCAGCATGGGAGCTGAGAACCAACAGGGGGCCCTGGGAGCTGTAGTTCCTTGGTTAGCTCCCTGCCTATAGAGCCAGCCCTGGAGCAGGGAAAGAACTACATTTCCCAGCATTCCCTTGGCCACTACCAACAGGAAAGATGGGGGGAGGGAGTGAGGTAGCTGAGACCTCATGCTGCAGTGAATGGAGAGCTGCACTGTGAAGGTAGGGATACCATATTTTAACATTCAAAAAATAGGACACTCCACGGGGAGGGAGGGTAGCCCCACCCTGCCACCATCCACTCCCTCCGACTGCCCCCCACAGAAACCCCAACCCATCCAACCCCTCCTGCTCCCTGTCCCCTGATCACCCCCTCCTGGGACCCCTGCCCCAACTGCCCCCCCGGACCCCACCCCCTATCTAAGCCTCCCTTCTCCTTGTCCCCAACTGCCCCCTCCTGAGACCCCCCCAACTTCCCCCCTAGGATCCCACCCCCTACCTGTCCCCTGACAAACCCCCGGGACTCCCATGCCTATCCAACCGCTGCCTGTCCCCTGACTGCCCCCCCCCCGAACCTCCGCCCCATCCAACCCCCCAGCCCCCTTACCGTGCCACTCAGACCAGCATGTCTGGCTCCACGCAGCGCCAGACACACTGCTGCATATGTGCTGCCGTGCTCCCCCGCAGAGCCACAGCTCCCTCCCCCCCAGCACCTGCCTTCCAGATTTGAACACCTCAAAATTCAGGAGTGCTCAAGCTCAGTTTGGGCAGCTGTTACTTCATTTCTCCCAAATCAAATATACTGATCCACTGTAACTTGCTGTAGAAAAAGTAGGATAAAATTGAGCAAGAAATGCTTCCCAGTGGTTATTAGGACTGGAATTGCTATTTTCAACAGCCATTGCCTTGTTTGTTTGTTTGTTTGTTTGTTTAAAAGGAAGACAGTGATATTGCATTGGCAAATTCCCTATAGAAAGAAAGAGAGGAACAAAAGAATAATAAAGACACCTCAACTTTTCTTCATTTATGTAGGACAGTCTTATAATATGCATCCAGATATCCTCCAGTCACACAAGCTGAAAATTGTTCCACTTTACTGCAGTTCTGTAACCATATGGGAACCAATACTGTCTATGTTCTGTGCACATCTAAAATTCCTGCTGAATGACCTGCCGTGGGAGCGAGTTACCAGTGACCCAGGGCTGAGGCGGAAGGAGGGTGCAGGTGGGGGGGGGGGGAGAGAGAGCCCAGGGCTGGGGCGGCAGGAGGTGTGTGTGTGAGGCAATGCTGGGGGGGAATGAGGGAGCCCAGAGCTGGGGCGGCAGGGGGTGTGGGTGGGGGGGAAGAGCCCAGGGCTGGGGCAGCAGGGGGGTCCAGCGAGGAGCCCAGGGCTGGGACAGGGGGCAGCCAAATTTTCTTTTGCTTGGGGCGGCAAAAAACCTAGAGCCAGCCCTGGTTGGTCCTCAGATTCGTGAACTTCTTCGAGATGATGCATTTGACCATGCACTGCGTGGCAAGGAAAAGATGGCATGGAAAGCCTTCCAGTTAGTGGCAATAAATTTTCTCGGAAACAACAAGGTAGACAACTACAGGTTGTTGGTGGAAAACCTCCTCAAGGCATACAAAAGCCTTGGTTGCAACATGTCACTAAAGATACATTTTTTGGACTCTCATCTAGATTTTTTTCCCACCAAACTGCGGAGCAGTGAGCGACGAGCATGGCGAGCGATTTCACCAGGACATTGCAACAATGGAGAAACGCTATCAGGGCAAATGGAGCCCATCAATGCTTGCAGACTATTGCTGGACAGTGACAAGAGATGCTCCATTTAATGAATCCAAGAGACAAGCCAAGAAGCGCCGAGTAGACACTGAATAGGACTAAACTATGTACAGAATAGTTTTTTGCCTTTTGTTTCATAATAAATTTTAGTTATATAACCCTTTTGCTGATTTTTAAAGTGTTACATAAACAGGACAGGTGAAATATTATCATGTAAAGCAACCATAAACACATGAAAAGACCTAGGTTTACAATTTATGATTAAAACTCTACTATCTACACAATATACATAGACATAAAATGTAAAAACTTAAATATCTTAGAAACAGTAGCCAATCAGTTGTTTTAATTGTCATATTTGAATTCAGCACATCAAAATACATAATAAATAGCACATTTTATCTCTGAAGCAGACGACTTCTCAAAAATTGTAGACCAGTGGAATATTAAAAAGTCTAGAAGCCCCATACACTCTGACTAACCACCTTGGGCTAGCTGAATTCGCTAACCAATGGACAGAATCATTTATTACATTCCACCACTTAAAGAGATATCATGGAATGAACTTTAAACAGGATTCTTGTCAGAACAAACTTTCAGTAAGTCTGTCCTATAAAGCAGAAATTAGTGTGTTTTTTTAAATCAAATCTAATAGTGCCATATTTAAAGTATGTTTTAGTCCAATTTAAGGGTGTAGTGTAACCCCAAAGTAATCAAGTTCCAAGTCTTTCCACTTAAGCAATCTGTGCCTACCACTGAATACTTGCACTACCTCTCATTTGTCAGCATTTACCATAAATCCTGCTCTTTCCCCAAGAGTATTGACCTCTACTGTATATTGCACTGAATCTTTTTCATTCTTTACGGTAGCTGTGTCAAACACCTGGCTCATGCATGTACCTGTATTTACTCTGATGTATTTATGTAGTCTGCTTGCTATATTCACATTTTCCAAAACCCACAGTGTGATTAAAATAAAATTTGGCCCTCATCATTGCAAAGAAAAGCTTCTAAATGTGACGTGTGAATTAATGCAGTGACATTTCCCTGAGTCTGCAGATGAAACATGCCTACAAGAAGTATGAACTCCCATACTTCGTGTTTCATTCATCTCATTGGGGTAAGGGTAATAATTCTAAAACATAATAAAGACAGACTTTAGATGTTAGCATTAACTGTCTCATTGCTGATTTAGCATATGAAATGGAATAGGGGATGTAAAAAAACACTGGTGGGTGGAAACTGAAAATTGCAAGGACGAGAGACAGGGATGGGGGAAAGAAACAGAAAGAAGGATGGAAAAAGCTGATACAAAAGAGCAGTATTATCAGTGGTTGGAAAGGGGAGTCTGTGTTCACACCTGGTGATGCTGGGGCGGGGGCAATAAGCTGCTGAACAAATGTTAATTAAAAGTTAATTTTACTACATAAAGGCCTTTACCCTCAGTCCTCGTGCAGAACCACTGTGGGTCAAAGTTGGCATGTCTTAAATTTATACCCTGGCCCATCAACCATAATTAAAACTCCTCAAAATAAATTTAACAGACCTGCCTTTTGGTCTATATGCCTCACTGTGTTTGACATTTTTGTTACCTTGGTGTTCACTTAGTGTCAAAGCCCAAGTCTCAGGAACAAGAGACTTCACTGAAAGGATGTAATTTATATATATACTTTTAGGTGCTCTGTATCTCTTTACCCTAATTTATAAATGCCAGAGTCCAATTTTTCAACATAAGATCATTTCATGTTTACAGTACCTGATCATTTCCCTTCTATATAAAGTTTTTGCTCATCTGTTCCTGTCATAATGTAACTGACAACATTTACATGGTAAATACCCTTGCAACTAAATTACCCATCAAAGCAATCTTGTGAGATGCTAATGAAGGACTTTATCAGAAAAGATGCTAATTCCATAACCAGTGGCCATTGTGGTGAGGACCTGACTCAGATACACAAAATGCATTGCTCACTCCCATCAAAGGAAAATGCCCATGTGGGTAGAGAGACTGTCAGCTTGCTTTCTGTGTGAAAAGAAGTTATAAGTACTGATTCAAAGAGAGATCCTGTATCTCTCGACTGTTTTGATTCTAACAGGGTGGAATGACTAAACAAGAAGATGGAGATCCCCAGAGTTATTCTAGGTAGCCGTGAAAAACTTTTGTGAAACAGATTACCATATCTCCGCTACCATTTTGGATTTATAGAGTTTGACTCACCTGTTAATGTATTTTACCTGCTTTTACCTCTCGTTAACTCTCATTTCTTTTTCTTAGCTAATAAACCTTTAGTTAATTTACTAAAGAATTGGCTGCCAGCGTTGTCTTTGGTGTGAGATCCAGAGTACCAATTGACCTGAGAGTAAGTGGCTGGCCCTTTGGGACTGGGAGCAACCTGATGTGGTGTGATTTTTGGTGTATGTGACCATTATCACTAAATTCAGTTTTTCTGGATGGCAAGATAGACTGGGGAGTCTAAGGGGACTGTCTGTGACTCCATGGTAAGACTGGTATAGTGATCCAGGAGTTCACATTTGTTACTGGCTTGGTGAAATCTCAGTATAGAACATACCACCAGTTTGAGCTGTCTGCCCTGTTTTCTGACAGTCTGCCCTGACTGGGTGTGGAGTGAGCCACTCCAGACAGCATGACAGCATCTAGTTAATTGGCAGAGGAAAGTGATCTGACAACAGCAGGAGGACTCTTGTAGATATTAATTGTGGGAACAATTTGTCAGAAATCTTTTCAACCTTTATACACAACTACACCTTTTGAACTGCTGAATAGCTTACTAATACCCACATTTTCAAAAGTAGCCAGTGACTTTCAGAAGTGCTGAGAACTCACAACTTCCATTGAAGTCAACGGGAACCATGGTGTTCAGCACTTCTGGAAATGAGGCTCAAACTGGGCACCCAAAAGAAAGCCACCTACAGTCAGTGGCCATTCTTAAACATTTTGAAAAAAAAAAACAAGCTTTTCACCAATTCGGTCTATGCCACATGTGAATTTCAAGTCAACTTGCACATTTTTTCTTTAAAGTTCTGCTTTTGTCCCCTGGTCGCAGGAATCATTTTATATAAATCAATCTTTCATACCTATTTGAAGTCTCACCCTAAAATTAGAAGATATTGAAATTTAATATAAACCCAGTAACATGTGGATTGGTACAATTGTCAACTGATTGCATTAAGTTACTTCTGTTTCTTTTCCTGGCTGCCAAATCAGACTCACACTATTTTCTGCTCCATAACTGTCTGCTTGCTAACTAGTGTCTCTTCTAGAATGGCCCTGTACATAATGTTTTAACCTTCCACTTGCATGTTTCAATTTCTCTTGTTGTTTCTTAATTAAATCCCATTCCTACCTACTAGTAACTTTGCTCACATGATTAGCTCAATTAATTCCAATGGGACAATTCACACGCATAAAATTAAATATCCGTAGAAGTGTTGCAGGATCAGATTTTGTATCTTGTAGAAGACAGACATCACAATACTATCTAGAAGAGCTACAGCGATACATTTCTTATTAGGGTTTATTAATTACTCCTACATTCCATGATAAATCCTAAACTCCTAGATGTCTATCTGCCACTGTATTATCTTGCATTCCTCAAAACCATACTGTTCTTGTCCTGGAAACTTTTTTACTCCTGTTTTATCCAACCTCATGGCTATTGTTGCAACCTCTTCTTTCCCTCTCTCCCCAAATCCCTACCTCGCAAACAGCAACCAAGAAACATGATTCAAAAACAATATAGAGTACAAACTTGTGAAACTTCAGCTGACTTCACAGTAGTCGCCCACTCGCATAACTTTATAATCGTATTAAAATGCCACTCCCTCACCCGGCAATGTTAAAAGTGCCTTCGACACAAAGTAACCTACCATGTCAAGTTGAGAAAAAAACCCTTAAACACACCCAGTTTAGGTTTGGAGGGGGTTTTTGGTTTTTAAACAGAGAGTCCAATTTGTTGTTCTTCAAGTCACAACTTGTGACTTACTCCTTATATTGCTTTAAGCAAACATTTATCTGGATTTTCCAGATCTTAATTAATCTTGTTTTTTATATTGCTCTCAATTTAAATTCTATCTCAGTTGCTTCCAGCATTAAGATGCCTTCTTTTCAACCTCTAATTAAACAACATTTTCCTTTTAAAATTCAAAAACATTTTTAAAGGAATGCCCCACGTGGGTTCTATATTTTTCTGTGGTGGGACTCTGAGTCTAGATCCTGTACTTAAAATATCATTATCACTGTTAACCCATTCCACTCTGAAGAGAACAATTCTCATACAGCTTTGTAGTATCTGTTCCTATTTGAAGTTAGTTATGAACTCTATAGCTGACTTTATTCTGTTAACTTGTTTATATTCCCTCAGTATATTCTGTTCATTTAGATAGGTCTTTTTATCTCCTCATACAAAATATACTGAAATACTCTGAACAAATTAAATTAAATTTCCATCTTTGATTTTCTTCCCTCTCAGCATTCCATCAATTTTACATTTTCTCCAATCTCTATTTTCTGGATCAGCATCTCACTACTAACTTACCTCCTGTTGGACTATAAATCTCATCCTACAATGAATCTCAGCTATATCTTTATGCTCTTTACCCATGTTTTCTCCAGCCTCTGAGATATTCTCTCATCTGTTTTATATCACTTAACCTCTGTGATTGCTTGTAGTTGGCCCACTTCTATATTTTGCTGTTGCAGAAGCAACTGCTTTTAGTAGCTGATGCCGTTGGTTAATGCTGTTCTCACTTTCTGTATCTCCTGTTCCTTAAAAAAATCAGTTTGTTTGCAAGAAAATGTGAGGGTATTTTGTGTTTCCAAATCATCACTATTTTTCTCTCTGTCAGGACAAGGAAGTTCTTCTACTTTTTTTCCTATCATTTAATCAATTTAATTTTTTTTCTTATATTATCATAGTAATAAAGGAAAATATCCTGGGATATTGGAGAGGACGTAGTACATTTGTAGTCCCCATTCCTGATAACATCTATGTAATGTCCATAACTTTACTCCCTTGACTAGTTCCCTTGACTTCAATAGGACTACTTATGTGAGTGAAGTTATGTACGTGTCAAAGTTTACAGAACTGAGACCTTTAGACTGCAACTACACTGTCAGAAATGGGACCTGTGATTCATCACTAATGCAGCTCCACAGTTGGTGGTTTTCATTTCGATGGGGATCAGATGTGTTTACCTCTCTGGCATCTAACCCTGCTGGGAGTGGTTCATACCATAAATGGAGCTGCACTGTTAGCAAATTATCAGTCCCTTTTTGACAGCATACACAAGATCATGAAGGAGCAGGGTTTCATTTTATAATCCAACAGCAGTCACTCTTTTCTGCATTGTCATTGTCCATTTGGCTTCAGTTCACTTGACCTACTACATGCTCTGCTTCCTTTTAAAATTCCTTCAAATAATAAACACAACAAACTTATCATCCTAAAAGAAATTAACAGATTTACTCATCCTGTGACTTTCTAGCAGTCATCCAACTTCTCTCTTGAACAGGATTTGAATCCATATCGGTGGAATGCTTAATTATACTAGACTGCTATAACACTTTAGCTACCATTTTAGGATGTAGGGCTCTCAAGTTTTGTTGCTAATTAAGAATTATAAAAACACAACTGATTGTCTCTCCTAAATAATATTATTTCTTCCTAGATTTTTATTCTGAAAAATACTAATATTAGAGGGATGCAACAGCTTAAAAACCACCAGCAGTCTGACTTGTTTAACCTATTTTAAATGTAATAAATATTCTAAAAATGAGTTTAAAGAAAATAAAATTTCTATATTTTCCCCCCGTTTGTTTACTTTGTATATTTGACCACACTTTGTGCATAGACAGCGTCACTGACCCTCTTATATAGTCAGTTCCAGAGAGAATAAAGAAAAATGTTATTGTAGAGGCCCAAAACTTAGCAGAGGTGTTCAGAGTCATGGCTAGTACCTGAAACCAGATTTTAATTTGATAGTGCCCCTTTAAAATAAACCCCAAGAGCCACAGTGACTTCAAAATGTCTTAAGTGAGCAGCAGCCACTAGGTGGCAACAAGTGGTAAGAAAACTTTTTTTCATAAGTGAATTTAAAGTGGATCAGTAGAACAATGTGAATGAACATTTTTCTCAAAGTGATCACTCTATATTTGACCCATCAGTCCTCATCCTCAAAGGAAAACTGCACACTTTCAAAAGATGAGCGTGGGAGCTTAAATTCATAACTTTGCTAGATATTAAAAATAATTAAAAATGAACAGAGACACTGGATTTATGGCTTATTACAACAATCTATAACCCATTAACAACCTTCCCCTCCAGCTGTCTTCCCCCCTCCCTTTCATTCCCACGACTGGATCAGTATTAACCAGCCATTTCACTTTGAATGGTCCCTTGAAATATGTGTTAATTACCTATGCTAAACAATCTGTTCCACCTTGTATTTAGCTGTGACACTCTAAGTACGTTTCCCAGTCCTGAAGACGAGCTCTGTGCAAGCTCAAAAGCTTGTCTGTCTCATCAACAGAAGTTGGTCCAATAAAAGATATTACCTCATCCACTTTGTCTCTCTAAAAGATTATCTAGTTTCTTTCACTATAGCAACTGACAGAACTGAATCCAGCTGCATGATGCTGTTTTGTAACTTTCTACAGAAGCTCCTCAGTGCGTTATAACATATTATCCATGCACAATCTTTTGCAAAAATAAGCTAAATCAATGCACATTACTAACACACAGGTGTGCACAATGAAAGAAATGATCTACTATGACACTGGCAGTTCCTACACTTATGGGAGTGAAATATTTCTCTTCTTACTTGTGTGTGTAGTCTCAGTGGAATTGTGAGTATGTAAGACAAGCATGCTTTGAATGGAAAGCAAAACAATGGAATTTACAGGTGAGTTTTAAAGAATCATAGTGCATTGCTTCAGAATCTGATAGAAGGGAAAAAATGATAAAAATCCTCCCCTAATTTTAAAATAATTATGTGTACTATGGCTTTGTTTTCCCCCTGGAATTTAGGTAAACATTTATGAGCAGCCTTGCATTTCAGTCCCTCATAGTGACTAAAGCATTAATGTACTTTCTACTCCCTATCCCTGGGAAGAATACTCTCAAATTCTCATCTTAAGTTTCAAATATTTTCCCCCTCTAGATTCACAGTGGGTAATGTTCCAGTTAACACCTTGCATTTAATTCTTCAGGATTTAAAAAGATTTTGCATTCAGATACATGAAAATCCTTTAAAATGACATTTTATAAATTCTAGCAATCAGTTTCTGTCCTTTGATGCTAATGGCCTGATACTGAGAGATGCTGAGTACCTTCAATCCTGATTTAACTTGGGCCTTGTCTACACTGGGAATTTATCCTAATTTCAACCATCCGTGTCCAGCCATCAGTGTAGCTGCACTGGTGTAGACAAAAAAAATAGTAGTGTTGATTTTTCACTGGTGCATCTTACCCCATTTTCCAGCAGGATTCCTGTAGCCTTTAGTGTGTGTTGGATCAGCCTCTAAATTAATTTATTCTCAAAAATTTTTTATTTCCCTTGCCCCCCAATCTAAGAATCTAGGTTGTGTACAAACTAAGGCCCCAATCCTGCAAAGGTTTATGCATGTATTAAACTTTTTATATGTGAGTAGTCCCACAGACCTCAGTGGAGCTATTCACGTGCACAAAATTAAGCATGTGTGTAAATCTCTGCAGGATCAGGGCCTACGGGCTTTAGCTAACAACATTTTACTATAGGGCATAATGCTAACTGTGATGGTAAGTACATTAAACCAGACTATTAGAGTAGTAAGCACAACATCCAGGACTAAGGATTTGCACATCAGGAGCCTAAAATTAGATGTGATAGCCCCCAAAATATTTCCAAAGGAGCAATAAAGGAAAACCATACAGGCCAGTGAAAAGGGAGGTCAAAAAGGTCATAAGTACCATACAATACAATGAACATTTCAATAATTTGAAAGGTTTTCTTTATGTGGGGACAGAGTGTTTTGCAATACAATGTTTCCCATGTTGCTATCTCTCCCAGTTTGTTAGTGGCATCTTGAGTCTCTACCACCCACTCTGCTGCCCTTAATCCTGATGAGTGGGCACCATGAGCAAAAATGATCACAGGATTTTCTACACTACCCGGCAGGGCTTTTCCCTCTGAACGAGGGCTTCAGAAATGCAATTCCCCTTCAATCCTAGTGCAAGTGGAAAGTGCAAAAATTAGTGAGGAAAGAAATGTCCAGTGCTTAATTTGTGCCTGGGCTGAGCCCGGGCACCTCTAGGCTTGGCAGTTCATAGCCCTGGTACCTCTGGGCTCACAGTGTCAGTTATGAAAATAAAAAAATTGCTTGAGCCCCAGCACCTCTCTCTTTCATTACAAATGAAGCACTAGAAGCGTCTACACCTGAACTAATCACATGGGTAGCCTGGGATTTGGGGAAGGGGTGTTCAATAACAAACTAGCCTCTTTTCAGCTCTACCGGCACCACAACTTTGGAACTGGTTCGGACTATTATTATTTTTGTACCTATTTTATTTAAACCTATCTCAAAGCAAGTCAGTCGCCTTTGTCTTCACAGCGGGGCTCAGCGCGGCGTCCCGGGCTGCGTAGGAAGCAGCCCCTACCACAGCCTCCTAGGGCCCCGCTGTCCCGTCTGGCTCCATCTGCAGCAGCGGCTGCTTCCTCCCATCCCGTCCCCCGCCTGCAGGCGCGGGAAAAGCCGCAGCTGCCGGCGCGCAAGGAGCCGGCCTGCGTCTTCCGTCTGTCCCCGCCTCGGCCGGCTTCAGGGGAGGAGAAGCTGGGAAGGCGCGAGCGGGCCGGGCTTTGCGCTCACAGCAGGGGAGCCGCCCGGCTGCAGGGGCACTGGTGTGAGGGGGAGCAGGCCCAGGGAGGGCGCCGCATCACGGAGCCCAGCGAAGCATTGGCCTGCCGCGAAGTTACCCCAGGCATGAATCTGCCCCAGGGCCAGGGGAGCCCCGCAGCAAGGAGCCACCCGGTGCGTTTCTCCCCCCAGCCCCTTCCTAGCCAAGGCGCGTCCTCTCCAGCGTCTGCCTGGCAGCAGGGCGAGCTGAGCATGCCCAAGCCCAGCAGGCAGCCCCCGGCCACGCATGGGGCATGTGGCCCGCCCCGCCAGGGCTACATCGATGGCTACGGTGGCGAGCCGGCAGCGGGTTCTCCTTCCTCTCCTCGGTTTCTTGAATGAACAACGAGGTGGAGCTCTAGGGAACCCGCCCCTCGTGTGCGGGCCTCTCCCGGCCGCTCTCCTCCCCGCCACTGGCTCTGCTCCTCCTCCTCCCTCCTTCTCTTGCACCCGCGCTGTGACTCTGCTTCCCCGGCCGCCACAGCTACACGGAACGGACTGGCGCTTCAGCAGCACCACTGCAGAAAGACGAGGGGGCTGCTCTGCCTGGGGGGCTTGCACGGCTGTCTGCGCTGGGGGTGCTGGGGCGGGAGGGTAGTGGGGGAACAACTTCCTAGCAGCGGTCCTAATTTGTATGAATAATATTCCACACACGCCCCCATCCTCTTCCCTCCTCTGCACTCTGGGGGGGGGGGGTTCTTGCTTTTTATACAAACAAAGCTGCTGTGGAAATGCATTTGTTCCCTGGAGTTTAGGCAAAAGTCAAAATTTTGATGCTCCCTTTTCGTGTGTGTGGGTGTGTGTCGGGGGAGGGGGGAGCGTTGGGCTCTGCCTAGAGATCAGTGTCTGAATGAAACTACATGTATTTAATTGCATGTGTCTGTACGTTGCACTGGAGGGAAAAGCACAGCACTTCTGCAAGAGCTTGGAGTCAAAGGTGTGTTTCATCTGCTCTTCATAATTTTGCTTTTGTTTTGGGTTGTTCTCCTTCCTGGGCTCTGAGGCGGGATATTCGGATCTTTGACATGTCTTTGGAGATGTCTGTTTAACAGAAGTCGGGGAAATAAATTTTAAAATCCATAGTGGTTTTTTTTTTTTTTTTTTTTGGTCCTTTTCCTGTCCCCTTGGTGATTTGATTTTTTGAAGAATGAAAGCAACCAGAACTTAACGTGTCTGAAGACGTGTGATTGTTTTTTTTTAAAAGGAAACTTGACAGAGGAACATATTTATAGTCCAAGTAAGTACTTTACACAGGAAATTTACATTGTGTAATTAAAAAACAAAAAAGAAAGAATTTTGAGATTTTTAGTTTAAAGTCCATTGGATTAACGTTCATCTAAGGCTGTTGAGCAAATCATTTTGAATTGCAGTTTTTACAGTATATGTTCTTCAGCTCCTTCATTCACATGTGTTAGTTCAGCACCTAGGGGAAATATGCACTTGGCTTTGAATAAGTATGAGATTTTAAATACACATATATATATATTTATATATATATAGATATAGATATAGATATATATCAGCATCAAGAAGAAAATGTTTCTAAAATAAATATATAATAAATAATGTGCTTCTGGAAATAAAATACTTACAGCATTTTAAATCTATTTATACTGTGCATCTCAAACCGAGAAGACGAAAGTACCTCTGAGACCTGAGAGCTCCTCATACCATCATGAATGAAACCGCATCCAATACAATAACTGGATTATAATTTTTTGGTGGTATTATTATTATTATTGGCTGCTTTACTTTTTTGGGTTCATCCTGCTCCTCTTCTTCCTCTCTCCCTCCTCTTTGCTGCTCCCTGTTGGAAATTATGGCTCATCCTGGGAGAAGAGGCTATGATAACCGGGAGATAGTGCTGAAGTACATCCATTACAAACTGTCACAGAGGGGATATGATTGGGCTGCCAATGAAAACAGAGGACCAATTTCTCCAAATCTCTCTCCCCCTACTGTTGCTGGGACCTCATCTGACCATGCTGGGCTGGTGTCTCTGCCCCCTGGCTCGGCTGCTGCTGCTAGTAACGTACCCCTTGGTGATGGGCTGCGCCCAGCACCGCAGGCTGTTCTCTTGACTCTGTGCCAAGCTGGAGATGAATTTTCCCGCCGCTACCACAGAGATTTTGCCCAGATGTCTGGCCAGCTGCACTTGACCCCATTCACGGCCAGGGGGCGCTTTGTGGCGGTGGTGGAGGAGCTGTTCCGAGATGGGGTTAACTGGGGAAGGATCGTGGCCTTCTTTGAATTCGGTGGTGTGATGTGCGTGGAGAGCGTTAATCGGGAGATGTCGCCTCTTGTGGACAGCATTGCTGTGTGGATGACCGAGTACCTGAACAGACACCTACACAACTGGATCCAAGACAACGGAGGCTGGGTATGTGTCCAGTATTTCTTTCTCTTTAAATTACAGTAAAATCTGCATCAATAGGGTCACATACTATAGTGATGCAAGCGGTATAGACACCTATATAGAACAGAATATGAAAATCATAGTATACTTCATCCCAATGAAAGTAAGGCAGTAGTTTGGTTTGTGTTACTGTAGTGTTTTATCAGTATGTCTGTTGGTATGGGCCTTCTGAAATGTCATGTCATGCAGGAGTTAAAGTGTGGGTGCGGGAGTGGTCACAGTTACTCAAGCTTTTAGCAGAGGATGGTGAAGCCCCCCCCCCCCCGCACACTTTTTTGTTGGCTGGTGCAGTGAGAGTTCTCCCTCCTGTCTCAATGTATTTTAACCGTTGAAATCATACATACATGTCTCTTTACGGTAGAATGGGGTCACAGAGCAGTGTGGGAAAGGAAAGTAATGATGTTATATCCAGGAACGATGCTATAGACATGCATGACATGTGCTGCCTAATGCTTGAATGAGGTTGCAGGTAGTAGGGGAAAGGAAAGCATGTGTGTTTTGTGTGTATGCTCATGTTAGGAACAACATTCTGGTCCAGAATGCTATAAGCAGATATTACAGATAATCAAATGGAGCAGTGCTCAAAACTGAGTATCATCTCATGTTTATAACAGCAAAGATTTGGAATGAGATTTTACGGCATACACTAAAAGTAATAATTTTAAAATTCTCTTTCTAGTGCTTGTATTGAATCATTTGCAGGCTAGAAGGAATAAAGCCCTCCTAGGAGACCTGGGGAGGAACTTTCTGTGACAATTTTCTGGAGAGTACATGATATTTGTTGTAGCCTGGTGTATTCCAAAGGCAAGAAGTATTTTATGAGCCCCAGGGATAAAAAATCTCTGGCTGAGGTGGTTTTAGATGGGGATAAATTCAACTATAGGCAAGGAAAATCTATCATTTTCATCCTTACAATCAAACCTCATCTCTTTCTGTCTCAAATAATAGTTTTATCAATTGAAAGTTGTTTTCTCCTTATTTTCTGTATTAAAATTGTGTTCCCAAACACCTGATCGCAATTCATTCCTGCAATGTGCATAAACCCAATCTTATATGATATGCCTGTAATATATTTCTGAATCGGAGGAGTGTAATTGAGCAAAAGACACATTGCAACAGAAAACTTAACATATGAGTCAAGGGGCTGCCATAAATCATTTTAAGGGAGAAAGTATAATAGTTCTGGGGAGCTATAGGTCCTAGTTCTTTCTGCTATGAGGAATATTTATGAGAGAAATCTGTTATATAACAATTTTTAATGCATTTTGTTTATTAAACTCATTTTTAAAAACATGTATAAACTGTTACTGTACTTAATTTTCAGCAGCCATCATTTTCATTACTTAGTGTTATATTCTGAAGCATGCTACCTGCAGTGATTGTTTCCGTTTAACTATTGAGAGCTTCCCTTCTCTCCCATGCACACACCTGGTTCTCAGCTCAAGGGGCTTTACATCCAAGGGATTAGGGAACACGCGTGGTGGGTAAAGTAGGAATTTGGGGCATTCTACCACATTTGTGTTCTACTTCTGAAGTTAAACTCTCTCAGGGCAAGTGATTAAGACAATGACTTAACTGAAACGTGAAGAAAAGCAGCTTGCTTTGGATGTTATAAATATGGTATAAAAAGTTGCAATAGGGACCTGAAAGATAGCCTTTGAAGATGACATTTCTCTAAACAAGTCTTTAGCATTCCTTGGGACAGCTGTTTATGCTGTGCATAGGAAAGCAGAACGTTTAGAATTTTTTAGATCTTAAAAATTAGGCCAAACATTAAGGGAATGACTTCCATTGACTTCAATGGGCTTTGGATCAAGCCCTAATGCTATAGTGTGTGCATATTATTGTCTATTTAAAAAATATAAATAATGAATACAAATGAAAACTTGAATGAAAAATCTTGGCCAGATGATGCAAACATACTAATGTGATTTCTTGACATAGAAATACAATAACCTAGTACTCTAATGGTAGCCTTTAAAAGGAAAGATGCTTCTCATCAAAGTTTCATGTAGTGACTGCTGATTTTTTTTTCTCTGATGAATGTGGCACCATTTATTGTGTGTGTATATATTGGTAATGTACATATGTAAAAAGATATGCAAATTATCACCACACCATAGACTTTCATTTGTATCTCTGTAAAATAGGTTGCACCAGTTGGGTCCTGTGTTTATTAACAACATCATTAGAAATTTCTAGGCTCAAATGCAGCTGTTGGATTTCCTCCATCTGAAATGAGGATCCCAAATGGCACTTCTCATAGAATTTGTTTTTCAAAATGTGTAAAAGGAAAAACATGCTTCATGGCATAATTTATAGTGTGATGACACTTGCCAGGTGCTGGAAGCACTCTATTCAACCTGGCAGTTATTCACAATGTACCCAACATATGTCCTTATTACAGTATAATGAATGCCTCTTTATAAATAATTACTCACATGCAGACATATGAACACTTCATGTGGTCTAAGCATAACTGTGTATCACATCTCTATACCACATGGGTACATGGTACAGCTATATGAAATGCATATTTTTACAGCCTGCTGCTTTACAGTGTCGTGGTCCAATATGTAGTATTATGATCGTTTGTGGTAGATGTGATACTACAATGTATCGTTTATGAAGACTGTCACAAACTGTAAGGGTCAAATGATCAGTCACAAACCTGTCTTATGCAGCAAACAAGTTGCTCAGCTTGCACTTAACTCCATTTTGTAAGTGTACCTCTGGTAGCCAGGTCTGAAAACTTTTGGCTGCAAATGTCTTTAAAAAACAAAAAACAGCTATTAAACACCAGCAAGTATCTTCAAAAGGACCTACATGTATTATTTCATAAGGAAAACAAAGAAAGAGAGAAACCCAAACAAACATAGGAGTCAGGAATGGATATAACTTGTGGACTACAAATTTTTAATGATTGTTTTAATGCTTAGGTTGTTTAATGGCTTTGATACTCAAGACTTAAAAAAATAAGTCAACCAAACTGCCTACATTAGGCTGTAGTTTTACCTTGCTATTCTGGTGGCACATAAATATGACTAAAAGATTTGAACACAGGTCAGGATGCTACAATATTGTACTGTGACTTGATAAAAACATCTTAATAATATTACAAAAGAAATAAGAGAACCAGGTCATCTCTAGAATTTCATGGTATTAAGTATAATATATATTTTTCCGATTGCCCAGTTTATGGCTTTATTTTATTTTTTAATCTCTGCTATTCTTGCTGTGGAATACTGATAAGCACAGCTTGTTACTTATGAGTCTGATTTAGAGAATATTAAATGAGATGTACCTTTGGGAAATAACCATATTTGTTTTGGAATAATGTATTTCTAATAGGCTAGTATGGAGCCCAAAGACTAAATTACAGATCAGTGGTGCTCAACCTTTTTTATAGCCCAGCAGGTGACTCTCTTCTTGGGGTTGAGAGTTTTTTTTGGGAAAGAAGGAATTAAAAACAAAGAACAGAGGGTCATGGAATGAGATAGGCACTCTCACACACATATTATAGAGGGGTGGGAGGGGGAGAGAGATTAATCCTTATTTGCGCTAATGGTTAGTTCAGGTAGGTGGGGGAAATGTTACTTTGATGATTTACTTTAAAAAAAAAATATGCTGTACTGGAAGGTAATTTATTTAGGGCCAGATTTTGATATTCTTACTTTGTTGAGTTGTCCTTTAGAAGTCCCGTTGGTTTCAGTGAGACAATTTGCAACATAAGGTCTTATGCGGTAGGGTTATCAAAATCTGTCCCTTTGCTGTTTTGATGAGTGCATTAGTTGTTGCTCAATTTATGATATCCTTTTTTTGAAATGTTAATATATGATGAGTTCTTCTGAGCCTCACTTTGACTCCATTTAATGACTAAATCACTATTTGACTGTTAAAGGGACACTGTCAGTTTGAAATGTGGTCCACCAAAAAAAAAAAAAAAAAAAAAGAATTAATAGTAGTTTCAGGTACAAAACCTTCTGAGTCCTTTGCCAGGTTTTGTGGTTTTACAATAAAATTTTCTTATTTATCACAATATTTTTCTCAATGCTCTTGCTGAAGAAGAAACTAATCCTGTTAAGGCCTGTGAAACAGAAGAAACTAATTCTGTAAGCGAAACAGTGAAACGGACTGTATACAAGCTGTTGTCAAATGCAAAAAGTAAACAATGTGAAAAAACAGAATTTTCTCTCATCTCTTTCATGTATAGTAATTATAGCTATACTTATAACAATGTTAGGTAAAATATTTTCTGAAAGAAATGGTTGATTTTTAACTTGATCATGTCTTTTTAAAGGTTGAGTACTACTGTTCTAGGAAATGGCTATATTGCCAATTGTAGTTAATTGCCTTCATATGGCAAAGTAATGTGATGTTCAAACAGCTGGTTTATAGGATGGGTTTATTCTTAGTTACAATATTGAGAACTATTTTTTCTGTGTTTGCATTAATACATGTGTCCTTGGAGATGCTGTGTTTTCAGTGGTAAACTAAAAATATCTAGTTTAAGATTGGTGGTTTTTTAGTATGTAGACTGAGACTACAATTTGCTAATCCACAAATGCATGGTAAATCCAATCAAATTGCTTTGCCAACATACTGCAATGTAAATGCACTGATTCAGCAGAAGAGTCACAGGACCCAATCAGTGATGTGTGAAATTGTGTCGAGCAGGAACATTTTCCCAGCAGCCAAATGTCAGGGCCCAGATTTTCCAGTGTGGCACAGCCTGTTTGCACTGCATCAGTGGTGGAATCTGACCCTAAAGGGGGTTTTAAACTCCCCAAGGAGAACTACCTCAACATAAAGTGGATCATTTTGGTGGTGCAGGGCTGGGATAACTGGGAAAAGGGGATACGGTCAGAGAAAAGGGGGAGCCATGCCTGGAATACTGCTTTAACCTTCTGTGTTGGTTTTGGTCTCTTGTGGTTGCTTGATACTGGTATAAATTATAGCAAATCTTGGAATCCTATGATGCAACAGAGGGAATGGCCAGGATGAGGAAAGTGCAAAGGTGTGTGTGTGGCAGCATTGCCTAGTGAATGTGGCACTGGGCTGGAAGTTAGGAGACCTGGTTTCTATTCACTAATCTGCTGTGTGACCTTGGTCAAATCAGTTCCTCTCCATTGCCTCTGTTTTCTCTCCCACCTTTAGTTTGACTTGTCAGTTTAGACCAGGGGTTCTCACAATACATTTTTTGGTGGCCTCAGAGTGCGGCCACCAACTCTTGCTGGTGGCCGCTATGACAATTTTTCTTAAACTTCTATTAACTTTAGGAAAAACAAATAAATATGCACATATACATGTCCAAATCATTCTAATTTATTTATGTAGGGTTTTGTTTTTTTTCAGACTCAATAATAAAAATAATGTACAGTTCTCTACTCTTTACTTGACCTAAACAGAATAGAAACATAAATAAGGTGCTTTGCACATTCTGATCTTTTGTTGTTGTTGTGAGTTGCCTTTTTAAAAAAAAGCATGCTAGCTAGTAAGTCTGCTGCTGCAAAAAATAATATTTGTATGTTTGTTAATATCACTTTTCATAGCAGATTTACTAGCTAGCTGGGAGGCTGTGAAAAGTGATATTAACTACCGTACAAATATCAATTTTCACAGCAGACTTACTCAGCCCTGGCAAGCTAGGGGACAAATTAAGCACTGGATGGGGAGGTGGGTAGGGAGACCAGGGGGCAGGTGAGCCCAGGGTCCAGGGCTGGAGCCTGCCACCGCACGGTCAGAGCCCGGGGCCAGAGGAGGCTGCAGGAGATCAAGGACAATGGTGACGGGGAGGGGGAGCCCAGAGCCGGCACCCGCCGCTGTGTGGCTGGGATCCAGGGCCGAAGCCCAAAGTCCCATGACTGGAGCTTGCCACCCGAGGGCTGAAGCCGGAGCCTCACCATCCCCAGGAAGGTGCAGAACTCACTGGCTGCCTGCTCCTCTGGCGTTTGTGGCTCCAGAGGGAGGGCGGGCCCAATCCCTTCTGGTGGCCCTGGGGAAGAGGCTCTGCTTTGTGCGTTCCCCCACATACCCGAATCACTGCCCAGGAGGCTGTGGTCACAAGAAAAGCCCCATAGTGACCAGGGCCGGCTCCAGGCACCAGCCGAGAAAGCAGGTGCCTGGGGCGGCACATTCTAAGGGGTGGCATTCCGGCTATTCGGGGGGCAGCAGTTTGGCAGTTCGTTTTTTTTTTTTTGCTTCGGCAGTTCGTCGGCTGGCTTTTTTATTTTTATTTTTTATTTTTTTTTGCTTGGGGTGGCAAAAAAGGTAGAGCCAGCGCTGATAGTGACTATATTTGAGAAATGCTGGCTGTAGCAGGGTGGTCACCCGCTCCTGCACTGAAGGGCTTGAAATCAGCCCTGGGCTGAGGCTGCATGAGGGCTGCTGTAAGGGAGAGCAGCAAGCCTCGGCTGATTGGGGAAACAGCCACAGCTGGGGCTATGCCCCAATCAGAGTGTAGGTGGCCTTATAAAGGCCAGGGAAGCCAGGAGCTGAGAGAACTCTCCCTCTAGCTTTTGAGGGAGAAGGGACTGGCTGCCTAGAAGCTGAGAAAGGTACCTAGAGTGGAGCAGGGCTGGGGAAAGGCTAGAGGAGCTGGGGAGCTCCAGCCTGGAGAACACCCAGGCTGCAGGCCTTGATAAAGGCCAGGACAGGTACTGGGGCTACAGAGGGGTAACCTGGGGTAGGCAAAGGCAGCAGGTCCAAACTCTCCTTTGCCAGTGATGAATGGCGTGTACACTGCAGTCTGCCCCAGTGAACGGGGGCTAGATGGTGACTGGCAGTAGCCACCGAGACGAGGTGGGGATAAGGGGTTGGGAGTTCCCCTGAGTGGGGAGACCCAGATTGGGGGGTTGCTGCAGTGGGAAGAACCCTGGGTAAAGGGGCACTGGGGTCCGGGAGGGACACGGGGGCCAGTGGCAGCGAGACACTGGCCTGCAGAGGGCACTCCGGAGCTGGAAAAGCTAATTCCCTGGACAACCAGCAGGAGGTGTCGCAGCGGTGAGTCATCACACTGGCTTAGACTATAAGATCTTCAGGACTATCTTTCACCATTGTGTTTGTAAAATGCCTAGTTTTGTGGGGCCCCGGTCGTTACATCTCTAGATGTTACAGTAATGAACTGTTACTACTACTACTCCTACTAATTAATGTACTACTAGTACATTAATCTTTGGCCTGTGCTTTGTGCAGATAAGCCATAGCTGCCTAAACTTAGTCAACAGCTGTAGCAATAAAACAATCATCAAAAACAGTGTGAGAAATCTGATTAAATAACACATCTTCTTTAGCAAAGTGGATTTTTTTTATCTTATATTTTCATCCCTTTTACTAATTCCGTAATGTAAAGCTGCATATTGATAAAAGTATCCATTTTGTCAAGTGTTGGAGCAATTTTCTATTAGTGATAGCTTTGTATTTTGATTATGATTTTGTTCTGCTTTTAGTAAATTGTATTTTCTCCTCTTTAGCTCTAACTGACTGCTCGTCAGAGTCTCCAACTTTCTGTAGTGATTTATAGTCACGCTTTCTAGTAATCGTTTCTTAAACAGACGCAGTTCCAGTCTCTTAAATGTCAACAGTCACAAAGTAGCAGGAGCCCTAGAAAAGCCACAGCCATAACCTTTTTTTCCCCCCCCTCCCCTCCCCCTTTAGTCTTTCCCATCTAAGTTCATACAGCTTGACAGCTGAATGATGACCCCCCTGGGAAACAGTGTGTATGGGTGGCGCATGTTTAGAGGTTTTTACCTCTCAGTACATGCACAGAAGCATTCTTAAATATGTGAATCATTTTGTAGCAGTAGTTTAGCAACTCTAAACAAAGAAACAGCAAAAGCACACTGCAGATAGAAAACAGAACTGTCTTAATATTAAATGTTTTGGAAGACTTTTTCAGATATGTAGTGTATTTTGAAATTCAAAGGTTTAGCTAGAGTATCTAATTGTACGGCATTCTCATGGAACGTGTCTAACGTTCTCGGAAGTTGATGGGAACATTTCCACTGATTTTAGTGGTCATTGGACCAGGTCCATGGAGTGCTAAACTCATGGGTCCTATTTTCTATTCACAATGGTATAAATTAAGAGTAACTGCATTTGTTACATTATGTTGTCACACATCAGTTTTACACCAAGCTGGCTTGTGGTTTATTCATCATGCAACAACATACAAAGACAGCCAGAAAATTAGCATTTACTAATTCACTTGGCACTTGTGGCCTGACTCAGTGCCCATTGAGTTAAATGGAAAGACTCCAGTTGACATCAGTGGGCCCTGGATCAGGCTCTTAATCTTTTCTCTCTTATTTTCCATCACTGGTTGGAATATAAACTTAATTCTTCATTTTCTCTCTGAAGGTAGTGGGTGCTGGTCCCTTATCAAATATTAATAAATATTGAAACTGAGAAGGCAGTTGTTACTCAGTGACAACAAAATACAATTATTTTTGAGGGCAGTACTGGGATGGTGTTTCTCATTCCATGCACGATAATAGGATAAATGAAGGAGTGTGGTGCTATAAATCTGTTCCACAGCAGGATAACATCTAGACCTTCTTGGTGCACACAGACACTGATAACCAGTTTGGAGAATTTTTATTCTGCTCTGCCATTTGGTTTCATAAATGATCAGATTTTTATTTGGCTTGTAAAAGAACATGAAGCTTGATAACTTTTCCAAGTGCACCCAGGAATCTAGCATTCCTCCTCCTTTTCCTGTTGGAAGATGTGCTATGTCCAAGTTGTAGCTGGTTTTTACCAATGTTGTTGTTTTGCAACTTGAATTATATGCAGAAGAATCTTGCTAATTCACACTGACTGGGAAGCTCCCTGTAAATTGACTGTATTTTACAAATTAGCAAGTATCAAACAAACATGATTTGAAGAAGAAGAAAAAATACATTGCATAATGCACCTGTTCATTTAGGGCCCAATCCTGCTCCAAATGAAGTCACTGAGAGTTTTCCATTGACTTCAGTGAGAGCACGAGTAGACCTTATTTAAGCAATTGTTAAATTTTAACTGTTTCCGATACAGTAAAATTTAACCATTTACTTTAACCAAATACTTTTTATACAACGCATAATTAACCTCTGGTGCTTGGATTAGAAAGCATGCCTTATAAAGAGATACCCGAGGAGCTCAATTTATTTACCTTAACCAAGAGACGGTTAAGGGGTGACTTGATCACAGTCATTAAGTACCTACATGGGGAACAGAAATTTGATAATAGAGGGCTCTTCAATCTAGCAGACAGATGTATAACAAGACCCAATAGCTGGAAGTTGAAGCTAAACAAATTTACTAGAAATAAGGCATGCATTTTTAACAGTATAGGTAATTAATCATTGCAACAACTAACCAGGGAAATTTCCGTCACTTGACATTTCTAAATCAAGATTGGATGCTTTTCTAAAAGATATGCTCTACTTCACCCACGGCTATTGGACTTGAAGCAGGAATTAATTCCAGAAAGTCTTATGACTTGTGTTCATGCAGGAGGTCAGACTAGAAGATCACAATCGTCCCTTCTGGCCTTAAAATGTGTGAATCTATTACACAAGATATCCGTGTGTTTAAGAGCTTAGTTGGATTCAATAAAGATTTATATGAATAATGAGAACATCCACACTTACATTAGACAGGATAAAAATTGCTTATAAGCGATATGAACCCATATGAATCGGGATAAATCACACAATAACTAATGAAGTTTGGGAAAAACTTCTATTGGTAGGCTAATCCATCATTATTCATTATGTAGTTTCTTGTACATTCCTCTGAAGTAACTGGTACTAGTCGCTGTCAGAGAGAAGATGCTGGACTAGATAGACCACTGGTATGGTGTGGGAATGACTATGATTACTTCATAGTTTACTCAAATATAGAATTTTGTAAAAGTATTGAAATCTCTAAATATGAGGCCTTGCTATAGCAACTCTTCTATTGAAACTATGTTAAGAAGTGGGGATGAGTCTGCGGCTTCTTTTCAGGAGTGTTGTATTTGTGGGCTATTGAATTACATCTTGATGAGATTTTTACTGGCGTTAAAAGCATTTTATTAAAATTGTAATGTTAAAGGCATTTTCTTTTGTAAGAGCATCTACACTATTGAATTTGCTGTTGTACTCACACATGTATTTATGATTTAAATTTTAATTAATAAAATTAATAGGAATAGTGATACATTAAAAGAATGCTATCATTCCATGTTAGAAATAAAATGAGTGAAGAGTCGGTTACCATGTTTTGTTAATAAGAAAAGATAACTCATCACCACTATGTATGAGTGGATTTCACCCTATTAATATGTATGATTTTATGTACAGAAATCATATGTAATCCAGGAAAACGATCCCCTTTTCCCCCAAAGAGATATTAAAGCACTGTGGTCTAGTTATTACAGAAGGGGACTGGGAGCCAGAATTCCTTAGTTTATTTCTTGGTTCTACTACTGATTGGGTGTGTGAACTTGAGCCAGTCATTTAATCTCTCTCTCTGTCTCAGTTTACCCAACCGTGAAATGGATACTTGATATGCCTGCCTCGTAGCAATGTTGAGAAGCACAGGCTACCAGGCAGTTTAGGTCTACTTTTTTTATTTAAAAAGAAAAGATTTTACAAGACCTAATATTAACAGAATGGTTTTCATGGCAGTTTTGGGTTTGGAGTTAAACAATATTCTGTAGTGGTTACATTCATCATTGCCGCAGTTGGCTAGTAGGTACAACCAGAAAGTAATTAGACAGATTAGAAAATGACCATTGGCCAAGTTTAACTCAGCGAACTGCAGAAAAATAAAAGGTTAACTGTTTCAATATAAATTATATTTAAATCCTTCCAGCCTTAATAATGTAATGTGTAGCAAAGCAGGTAGAGGAAATTACCAACGAATGGAAAAACAAGTTATTTTGGTCAATTTGGAGGTTGGTTTGCTGTTTTGTAGATTTTTATTTGGAAAATCCATGGAAAATTTTTAGTGCTATAGTTTGCAGCTTTAGGCCTTTCCCTTGTGCATGAGTAGGCCTTTCCTGGTAAACATTTAACAAAGCAAACTCTCCTTCCTTTCAGTTCGCCTTATACACATATATAAAACTAATTACATTATTTTAGCGGTACACTCACAATAGATCTGCATGCACGCACACACCTGCTCCTCCACTAGTGCAAATCTGCTTCCTAAATAAGTAAATCTCAGGTACAATTAGACAAAATATGAAGACATATTCACTCAAATAAGATATGCCTAATTACCAAATCAGTGGAGCTATTCATGAGCTTAAAATTAGGCACATGCTTCAGTACGTTGCTGAATTGGGGCCTGTCTGTCCTTGGTACAGACAAAACTCCTATTTAACCCCGTGGGACTTTTGCCTGTGTGATGACATTAGGATTGGGTCCTATGGCTATAGTCCAGTGAAATGCCTTTTTACAGCAATATATTGTACATTGCAAAGCTTGTATTGTGTTACTGTGGTTAAATAACGTTTTTTATCAATTTCGTACTAGAGGAAAGAGTATTTATTAAGTCGTCATTTTCCTTAGGAGAACCTGTGAAACAGATTCCAAGTAAGTAAAGGAGAAACAGAGCTCAGGAACAGGTTTGCTGAGTTGGAAAATAAAGAAGGGGCACAGCAGACAGTAACTAAAGGTGGGCGGGCAAGGAAGAAAAGATGAGCGGCTATTCCTGTAAGAAGAGGGGAAGAGCCAGTGGAGATACCCAGAGTTCAGAACCCCAGGAGGATACAGGATGACTTGCAGCAAGAAAGAACAAGCGGAAGGCCGGAAAATCACACCATCACCAGGAAAAGGCAGGTTTATGTGACTGGGGGCTCCCTACTAAGAAGAACAGACAGGCCTGTCATCGGAGCTGATTTGGAGAACAGAAGAGTGTGCTGTCTCTGGGAGCTAAGATACAGGATGTGGACCTGTAGAAGAGGCTGAAGAGGATCCTAATAGGAGCTGGAAATAATCCACTGATTGCCCTTTATGTGGGAACAAATGATACAGCTAGATTCTCACTGGAACATATCAAGGGAAATTATGCCAAGCTGGGGAAGATGCTTAATGAAATGGAGGCTCAGGTATCTCCAGTGGGATTCTGCCTGCCTCTAGAGGAGGAGAACGAAGGCAAGACAAGATTATGACGATCAACAGATGGCTCAAGCAACTACTGTCTTTGATTACAAAAGGGCAAACTTTAAAAAATTAAGGGAATTAAGGACGTGGACAGGACTGAAGAACTCAAGGATCTGAATGTGGAGGAGGCTTGGAATTACTTTGAAAGTTGCAGAAGCTATCTGAAGCCTGCATCCCAAGCAAGGGGGAAAAATTTGTAGGGAAATTTGCAGACTAAGCTGGATGAGCAAGCATCCCAAACAGGTGATTAAGAGAAAGCAGACCGCCTACAAGGAATAGAAGATAGGAGGGATCAGCAAGGAAAGCTACCTCTTGGAGGTCAGAAAGTGTAGAGATAAAGTGAGAACTACCAAAAGCCAAGCAGAGTTAGACCTTGCAAAGGGGATTAAAACCAATAGTAACAAGTTCTATAGCCGTATAAATAAGATGGAAAGAAGAAGTGGAACTGCTAAGCACTGAGGATGGGGTGGAAATTAAAGATAATCTAGGCCCGGCCCAGCATCTAAACAAATACTTTGCCTCAGATTTTAATGAGGCTAATAAAGAATTTAGGGGTACAGGTCTGTCGCATCTTACGCGCATTTAACATGCGCGATTTCAGCTTTACGCGATCGGCGTGGGGGGGGGGGGAGTGCCGGCGATTCCTCCAGCATGAGACGCGAATCTGCTGTTCCCACTAAAATATTTTTTGGGGGGACTTGACAGCAACAGCATGTCTTTAGGCCTGTGAGAAGGTTCTCCCCTATAATAACCCTGGAGGGTTGGCGGAAAAAAAAAAAAAAAAACGAACAGTTTAAATAGTGCGTATGCCCCAGAGTGAGTGTGAGATGGGAGAAGCGAATCTGCTGTTCCCACTACAGTACTGCTGTTCCCACTACAGTACTCAGTCCCCCTGTGCCTCTCATACTGTGCGTATCTCACTGGGCTGAGTGAGATTCTACTGTGCCTGTACTGTTTAAAGATACAGTACGTATTTTTCATATAACATGGCCCCTAAATGCAAGCCACCTACTTCATCTGGTGCTCAACTGAAGAAACAGCGATCTGTTCCAACGCTGGAGGAAAAACTGGCTGTGTTGGACTTATTGAGAGATGGTATGTCCATCGCCAACGCGGCCGCAACGAATCTAGCATCCATGCCATCAAGATTCGAGAGAGAGAAATTCATCAAGCCGTGGCATCAAGTGCTCCAGTAACTGCTAAGGTGACGAGCCAAGTGCGTGCTAAGACTTTAGTGAAGACTGAAAAGGCATTAAACTTATGGCTGGAAGACATGAACCGTAAACGTGTGCCTATCAATGGCAACATGTTGCGAGAAAAGGCTCTTAGCATCTATGCACTGTTCAAACCTCCTGTCGAAGAGGGACAGCCTTCTGATAAGAAGGAATTCAAAGCCAGCCAAGGTTGGCTTAACAGTTTTAGGAACCGCTTCAACCTCAAAAACGTGCAGACTACTGGTGAAGCTGCATCTGCCAATGAGGAGGCAGCAAAAGCCTACCCCGAACAATTAAAGAAAATCATAGAGGAAAGGGGCTATCTTCCAGAACAAGTTTTTAATGCTGACGAGCCTGGGCTCTTCTGGAAAAAAATGCCCACCCGCACTTAGATTTCGAAATCAGAAAGACAAGCCCCTGGCTTCAAAGCAGCTAAAGACCGTGTGACTGTGTTGCTTTGTGGCAATGTGGCTAGGCATTTAATAAAGCCGGGCTTGCTCAACAGGGCTGCAAATCCCCGTGCCCTAAAAGGCAAGAACAAAAATCTCCTGCCTGTGTTCTGGCAATCAAATAAAAAGGCTTGGGTGACGGCAGCATTATTTCTGGATTGGTTCCACAAGTGTTTCATTCCGGAGGTCAAGCAGTACCTTGAAGAGAAAGGACTTGACTTTAAAGTGTTGCTGATCGTAGACCATGCTCCTGGCCACCCTGCGGCACTCCGGTTTGCACACAACGACGTTGAAGTCGTCTTTCTCCCCCCCAATACCACCTCCATCCTCCAACCTCTCGACCAAGGCGTCATTAGCTGTTTCAAGGCCACTTATACGAGGCTTACATTCTCACGGATCCTTACCGCTATGGATGCTGATCCCAATGTTAATGTGATGGAGTGTTGGAAGTCCTTCAACGTTGCTGATTGCATCACTTATATTAAACAGGCAATGGATGCAATCAAGCCTGAAACAGTCAATGCATGTTGGCGAAACCTATGGGAAGACTGTGTGAATGATTTTAAGGGTTTCCCGACCATTGACAAAGAAGTGAAACTCATTGTTCAGGTGGCCAGGCAAGTGGTTGGTGATGGCTTCATCGACATCCTCGAGGAAGAAATTGAGGAATTAATTGAGAGCCATAGAGAAACATTGACTAACGAAGAGTTAGAGGAACTGATAAAATCGTCTACAGAAGATGATGACGAACAGGAAGAGCCAGCAACTTGGAATCTTCATAAATTTTCTGAAGTGTTCCAAGCAGCGAAACACTTGAATGATTTAATTTCTGAATATGATCCTTCTAAGGAACGAAGCCTCAAAACCACACGTAGTATTACGGATGATTTGAGACCGTACCAAGAAATGTTTGAGGAGCTCAAGAGACAACAGCAACAGTTGCCAATCACCATGTTTTTAAAGAAAAACAACCAGCAGCAGCAGAGCCTACACATTCAACTTCTCGAGGTGAACCAGAGCCAACCACTTCTACGACTCGCTCTCGGTCACCGAAGCCTGGCCTATCGTCTCCTGGATCGACATCAAGCCCTGACGACTCAATGATAGTGTTGTCAGGGGAAGAGGAAGACTAATCCTTGGAGTGTGTACAGTACAAGACTAGCAAGAATATCCAGGGTGACTGGTGACTGTTCAGGTTTACAGTACTGTACTGTTTTCATTTTTTATTCTTTCATTCTTCTGTCTCTGTTATGTTGTTAAAAATACTGTAAAATTATATTTTGCATATGTAGTCTTTATTATATACTGTACTGTACATTGCTGTATACAATACATAGTACTGTACAGGGTTGTATACCCAAAACTGTACTTTTTGGGTGATTTAAGGGATTTTTCAAGGGTCGTTTTGACTATGTGCGATTTTCGCTTTACGCGCTGACTGCGGAACGTAACCCCAGCGTAAGATGCGACAGACCTGTAGTGGCAGGATGGCGAATGAGGATATGGAGGTAGAAATTACCCCATCCAAGGTAGAAGACAAACTCAAACTGCTTAATGGGACTAAATTGAGGGGGCTGGATAATCTCCATCCAAGAATATTAAAGGAACCAGCACATGAAATTGCAAGCCCATTAGCAAGGATTTTTAATAAATCTGTAAACTCGGGGATTGTATACTGTGACTGGAGAATTGCTACTATAGTTCCTATTTTTCAGAAAGGGAACAACGTGATCTGGGAAACTACAGGCTTGTTAGTTTGACCTCAATTGTATCCAAGGTCTTGGAACAAATTTTGAAAGAGAAAGTAGTTAAGGACAGAGAAGTTAATGGTAATTGGGATAAAACACATCATGGTTTTACAAAAGGTAGGTTGTGCCAGACCAACCTGATCTCCTTCTTTGAGAAGATAACTGATTTTTTTAGACAAAGGAAATGCAGTAGATCTAATCTACTTGGATTTCAGTAAGGCATTTGATACAGTTCCCACATGGGAAATTATTAGTTATATTAATCCCCATCTTCTCCAATTTGAGAATTGAAAGGTGTATAAGGAACTGGTTAAAGGGGAGACTACAACGGGTCATACTAAAAGGCGAACTGTCAGTTTGGAGGGAGGTTACTAGTAGAGTTCCTCAGGGATCAGTCTTGGGACCAATCTTATTTAACATTTTTATTACTGACAAAGTGGGAGTGTGCTAATAAAATTTGCAGATTACACAAAATTGGGAGATATTGCCTATACAGAGGAGGACTGAAATATCATACAAGACAATCTGGATGACCATGTAAACTGGAGTAATAGAAATGGGATGAAATTTAATAGTGCAAAGTGCAAGGTCATGCATTTAGGGACTAACCACAAGAATTTTCGCTATAAGCTGGGTATGTGTCAGTTGGAAGTGACAGAGGAGGAGAGAGACCTGCGTGTATTGGTTGATCACAGAATGACTAAGCGCCAGTACGATGTGTCCATGAAAAAGGCTAATGCAGTCCTAGGATGCATCAGGCGAGGTATTTCCAGTAGAGATAGGGAAGTATTAGTACCATTATACAAGGCACTGGTGAGACCTCATCTGGAATACCGTGTGCAGTTCTGATCTCCCATGTTTAAGACAGATGATGAATTCAAACTGGAATAGGTGCAGAGAAAGCAGACGATGATCTGATGAATGGAAAACCTACCATATTCACAGGAGACTCAAAAAGAGCGTGGCTTGTTTAGCCTAACCAAAAGAAGGCTGAGGGGAGATATGATTGCCCTCCTATAAATACGTCAGAGGGATAAATACCAGCGAGGGAGAGGAGTTATTAAAGTTAAGCACCAATGTGGACACAAAAACAAAAGGATATAAACTGGCCATCAACAAGTTTTAGGCTTGAAATTAGGCGAAGGTTTCTAACCATCAGAGGAGTGAAGTTCTGGGAACAGCCTTCCAAGGGGAGTAGTGGGGGCAAAAAACCTAACAGGCTTCAAGACTGAGCTTGGTAAGTTTATGAAGGGGAAGGTATGATGAGACTGCCCACACTGCCATGTAGCTGATCTGCAATTGCTAGCAGCAGATCTCTCCGATGGCCAGTGATGGGATGCTAAATGGGGAGTGCTGTGAGTTACTATAGAGAAATCTTTCCCAGGGTCTGGCTGATGGGTCCTGCCCACATGCTCAGGGTCTAACTGATCGCTCATATTTGGGGTTGGGAAGGAATTTCCCCCCAGGTCAGATTGGCAGAAACCCTGGGGGGTTTTCACCTTCCTCTGCAGCATGGGACATGGATCACCTGCAGGTTTAAACTAGTGTAAATGGTGGATTCTCTGTAATTTGAAGTCTTTTTAAACCATGATTTATGCACTTCAGTAACTCAGCCAGCGGATAGGGGTCTATTACAGGAGCGGGTGGGTGAGGTTCTGTGGCCTGCTATTTTCAGGAGGTCAGACTAGATGACCATGATGGTCCCTTCTGTCCTTAAAGTCTATGAGAATACTTAGAGACTGCAATACAGAATGTAGGAGAGTGCGTTATTTCTTCTTTTAAAAAAACCTAAAGGATTATTTCCTTAAAAAACAACTTCTACAAGTCATTTTAGTCTTGATTTATTTATTTTTTCTTAAATAAAATGTACCCAGTTAGAAAAAACATCTCAGGGTGGATCTAAAGAGTTAAATTCAATGAATGACATTTAAAAACAAAATTAAAAACACCCCAAGGTGCTGTACTGCCAAATTCTGAATAAAAATAAGCTGTGGACTGTCCTCAAGAATCTGCAAATGTAAGTTAGGTCAGACACAGTCAAGAACTATCCACAGAGATCATCTGGGAACTGCTCACCTCTGACATTCAGTTTAGGGACTATTGCAGTGGTGGGCAACCTGCAGCCCACAGGCCGCAGGCGGCCCATTAGGGTAATTTGATTGCAGGCCGTGAGACATTTTGCTGACATTGACCTTCTGCAGACACTGCCCCCTGCATCTTCCAGTGGCCCCGGTTCTCTGTTTCCAGCCAATGGGAGTTGCGGGAAGCGGCGGCCAGCACATCCCTACGGCCTGCCGCTTCCCGCAGCTCCCATTGACCGGGAACGGTGAACCGTGGCCATTGGAAGCTGCAGGGGGCCGTGCCTATGGAAGGTCAACCTCAGCAAAATGTCTCGCAGCCCGCAATCAGATTACCCTGATGGGCCACAGGTTGCCCACAACTGGACTATTGGCTCAGTTGCCTCAGCTGATCTCTGCTGCAGTGGTACATTCATAGGCTATAGGCAGTCTGTCATGTAACCAGGACTCAAGCCATATAACACTTCATAGATCAAAATCAAAAGCCTGAATTGCACTTGGAAATGAATAGGAAGCCAGTAAAGTATAAATGTCATTTACACTACCAGGGGCAGATCTTCAACTGGTATATATTGTCAGGAGCTATAATATTTTATACTAGCTAAGGATCTGATCTCTTCCCCGAATGGTGTAAAGGGTCCTTAGTGTAACTGAGAATCAGCACTAGTGTGTCCATTATTTTCAAACTATCGTTTGACCTGTCCCATTTCTTTATTGTCCCAAATATACTTCTCTGTAGTAACAAATAGTAATACTATTTTACATTTTATAAGAGAGAACTAATTTGCTCACCTCTTAAATTCATTTGCTTCTAGAATGGAAGGTGGTAATCCTTTAGCCGTACACAGCATCACTAAACAGCAGTTTAGGACAGGACATGAAAATTATTGTGTTCATTTGAAACTTCAGGTGGCAGGCAGAATGTAAATAAATGACCCACCCTGGAATTCCACCAGAATGCTATAATAATTCATCATTGGCTTCAGAGCAGCTTCAGTAGAGGATTCTACCATTCTATTTTAGACTAGGGTATCAAATCCTGGACCCATTGAAGTTAGTGGCAAAACTCCTATTGATTTCAATGGGTCCAGGATTTCACCCTAGGATTCTAAGACTACTGGTAGCTATGGTTAAATAGGGAGGCCTAAAAGCGTCCTGAATTGTTTAGCTGTGGAACATAGCATTGTTATGCAGAAGTGGCAGACAACATTGGAGGTTCTAAAATTTTGGCCTAAGCCTGCATGTTCAGTGAGTCACTTACATCAGCTATCAGACAGATGCATTAAACAGTGACCATTTGCATGAAAGTTGGGAGGTTTTTGTTGTTTTAGAATTTTTGTGGTTCCACTGTGTCTCTTATTTAGTTTAAGGATTCCACCATTAAAGCCATGTTTCATCCTCAGTTAATAATCAGCTGATGAAATTCTTTGGTGCTTTATTGTAGTGAGTCAGAAGCTTATGACTGCTCTTCACTCGGCTTTTCATTATGCCTCTTGCAAACAATGGGAGAACCTGTCAAGTCCTCCCCTTTTACCTTTTTCTAATCTTCCCAGGATGATTGCTTCCACTGAGAGAAATGTATCTTTTTTAGGAGCCATTTTAATCACAATTCATTTCTTTGTTTTCCAACAAAAAAACCTCAGAACACTGGTTGAAAGTACAGGATAACAAATTCGACACAATTTTGACCTCTGCAACCAGCTTATTTGGACGAGTAAAGACTGCAACGTTGGGTTACTGCTATGCTGTATACATGGGATGGGTTCATGGTTTAGCTGGAGAAAATTGGTTCTTTATTTTATTTTATCTATATTTCCTCATACAGACTATATATTTATCCTGTGCTCAAACCAGTCTATTAATTTTAATAAGTGTCCTAGAGATAAAACTGACAATGGGGAGCAGGCTCTTTGGTTTGCAGCCTCTAATAGCTAGAATGCAATAAATAAACAGTAGCTATCAGTATCGAGAATAGACCTGAGGTTCCTTTCTGAGTAACTCCCCTGTGATCACATTTAACAACCAGTTCAATGTTTGTTTTTTAACAACATGCCTTGCATTCAATGACCTGTCTTGGAGATGAACCACTGTTTGTTAATCAGATATTAAATAATGCCATAATGCTTACTTTTGCTTCCATACCCTTAAGATCAATTTTCTTGCTTTTACAGCTTCCCACTCAGAAAGAAATGGCAGTAGGCTTCCCCCACTTTTTTTTTTTTTTTTTTTTGGCCATTAGTCAAGACTCAAGTTATCTTTAGTGTTGTCCCAAAATAATACTATGCTATTCTTGAGGGCTAGTAACATTATATGCTATTACATGCAAGCCCTAGGTGTGAAAATAACAGGTGGCCATTGTGAAGCAGAAGTTAAGAATTTATTTAATTCTCTTTATCAAAAAAAGAAGTAAAACACATGCTACAGTCCAAGTCCTTGCACTATTCTGGTGGCACAAAAGGGCTGGAAAGTTGGCATAGCTGGCTCCTATGTCTCTTTCCCTGAAGCAGTGTCTGGTATAAGGGGTGTGTCAGTGGCATGGCCAGGTTATATAAAGCTCTTGTAGTCCATAGCTGGCGGATGCCTCTTGCGAACTGTTACCATTCAAAATACTTTAGAGCAGTCCACAAGGTTCTAAAGCAGGGGTGGGCAAACTACGGCCTGGGGGCCGCATCCGGCCCTTCAGACGTTTTAATCTGGCCCCCGAGCTCCCGACAGGAAGCGGGGTCCAGGGCTTGCCCTGCTCTGCACGTGCCATGGCTCTGTGCGGCTCCCAGAAGCAGCGGCATGTCCCCCCTCTGGCTCCTATGTGTAGGGGCAGCCAGGGGGCTCCACATGCTGGCCCTGCCCCAAGCGCCACCCCCACAGCTCCCATTAGCCGGGAACCGTGAGCATTCATGGCCTGCCATACAATTTCCTTACCCAGATGTGGCCCTCGGGCCAAAAAGTTTGCCCACCCCTGTTCTAAAGTATGCTGGGGCTGGCATAGAACCAGCCTCAGGACCAGGGAGCTGCAACAAGCCCCTTTGTGGTTTCCCCCTCCTTGGGTGCACCTGAGAGTCTCTAGCACATGGACTTGATAGTATGAGGTTTTAGCATTTAATTTTTTTTTAACATTGAAATCCATGATCCAAATTGATTATCTATGTATCTGTATGCCCAAATGAATTGTGACTACCTTTTGACTTTGTCTTTGAATTGCTAAGATTTCTTTTCTTCTTTTTGTCATTATGGTGTTCTTGTCAACTATGTTGTTAGGGATTCAAGTTGAGCTTTTTGTCATTATGAGAATTTTATAACTCTTGCCTATTTGAGTTTAACCCTTTTTGTTATAGATATCTTACTGTAACTTTATTAAAAGGGTGAATAAAATATAATAAAAAATGCATGAATTTACATATCCTGTAACATTTGAAATACTTTTGTGTGTGTGTGTGTGTGTGTGTGTGTGTGTGTGTGTCACACACACACACACACACACACACACACACACACAGGACCCTCGCTAGAACATGGGATTTGTGATCCATGCGCGGTACGGCATTAACGCGGCGACTGCGTTAAAATGAATTGCAATTAAAGTAATTAAATTTGGGATCCGTTCTATGCGAATTCGCGCTATATAGACGCGCGTTCTAGCGAGAGTACGGTGTATCAGGGCCGGCTCCAGGCAGCAGCTTAACAAGCAGGTGCTTGGGGCGGCCAAGGGAGAGGGGCGGCACCTGCGGCAATTCGGGGGCGGCAGGTCCCTCACTCCCTCTAGGAGCGAAGGACCTGCCGCTGAACTGCCGCCGCCAATCGCGGCTTTTTTTTCCCAATTGCCGCTGCCGATCGCGATTGCGGCTTTATTTATTTATTTTTTTTGCTTGGAGCGGCAGAAATGCTGGAGCCGGCCCTGCGGTGTATATAGGTTACGGTATATGAATCCTAATTATTTTATTCCCACTGGCAAAGGTTTCAAACCTTTAACACTTATAGGAAATGCTTTTAAAGTAACAATTTTTGAAAGGAAAAAAAATTAAGACTTTTAGTTATTCAAACACGTGTAGCCTTAAAATTACAAACAGATTCATCTTACTTTAAAAATGTAAGAATTGTTTTCTTAAACAAATAAACACAACAAATAAATAAGAAAACTCAACCTGTCATGGCCTGAGTTCAGCGTTCTGTGTTTCTCCTAGGAGAATTGCTGACACCAGATTACCCTTACAGCAGAGCAGGAAGCTGCATTCCCTATGCTTTCAGTGTTAGTGATGTCAAGTCCTTGCAGAGGAAACATAATACCTGGTGGATAAACGAACCGGAAATATTTTTCAAACTTTGTGTTTCAAAATGTATTGACAGTACTTTAAATTCAACCCCTGAATTTTGTTAGGCCCCAATCCTGCAAACACACATACTTACCTTTATGCACACAACTAGACCCTTTGAAGTCAATGACTTCTGTGAGAACAGGATCAGGCAGTTGAACCAGAAAGTGAAACTGTCTAGAAACAAAAATTCAGCAGAGTATTGTTTTTTTCATTTTCCAAACTGAGCATGAGGCAAAACATAAACAACCAATAATATTGGCTAGTATAGGTATTCATATTGTATTGGCATTAAGGCCTGATGCAAAGCCCTTTGAAATCAATGGAAGGACTCCCACAGACTCAATGGGCTTTGCATCAGACCCATAGTAACACAGGCAAGGACATTTGCTTTGACCAAAAAACAAACAAACAAAAAAAACCACCCCCAAAACAAAAACTTGTTTTAATCTGACAGTGTCACTTAAAAAAAAAAAAAAAGATGGAAAATTCTCCAGTTTTACCTCCTACTTGTTTCTATTATCAAACAGTCACTAGTCTTATTTTAGACATGACCTTAGTGTTCTTTCCACAGTACACAGGCTGAATGACATGTTATTCAACTTCTTCTACAATATTATGATGTATCTGTTTTTATATTTAGCTGTAACTTTTACTCTCCATATAAACAAGCCCACCTAGTGCAACCACCACCTATCCAGGGAGAGTATTTCCATTCCCCTTGGTTTAATTTGGACAAATTTGGCACAGAACACTGTAGTATTTCCATAATAACATTTGAAACCGGATGCCTGCTTTGTTGACATGTGGGTCTAAAAGTGAGTTTTACCATGTGCCAGGAAATTGCATTCTTAAGGAAAATCTAGACATAAATTTTGAACAATCAACACTTAAATTTTGAAAAGTCTGGCAGTAAGCTGTTATATGCCTTGTGGGTTTTCAGTTTACTAGTCTTTTACTTGATATAAGTAATACCCTTTCTGCATTCTGATCCTCTGGTCCAACTCAACTGAGCTCACTACAGGACTCAAGAGAGGAGAGGGAGTAAAGGTGGCTGTATGCCACTTTTATGTTCCTCTGTTACTTAATGTAGCTGGAGATTGGTTTGGGCCCAGCTTAAATTAGAGCAGCCTCTGGGTTGCTTAAAATGATACCAGTTTGTACTAGCTCTATAAAGGCTGTTACACCAGCAAGGGATTGCTGGAGCTCAGTGCATTCCTGCCATGTCTCCTCCCACCCTGGCAATCTCACTAAGCCAGATGGGGGATGAAAAGGGGTGGAGCAGAGTTGGATATACCAGCTCTAAACTAGCTAGGGATTCCCTAGGGCAGGGGTAGGCAACCTATGGCACGCGTGCCGAAGGCGGCACGTGAGCAGATTTTCAGTGGCACTCACACTGCCCGGGTCCTGGCCATCGGTCCGGGAGGCTCTGCATTTTAATTTAATTTTAAATGAAGCGTCTTAAACATTTTAAAAACCTTATTTACTTAACATACAACAATAGTTTAGTTATATATTATAGACTTAGAGAAAGAGACCTTCTAAAAACGTTAAAATGTATTACTGGCACACGAAACCTTAAACTAGAGTGAATAAATGAAGACTCGGCACACCACATCTGAAAGGTTGCCGACCCCTGCCCTAGGGGTAGTCCACTTGGAAGTGATGCATAGGGATCTGGCCCATAGGGTCTTATTATTACTATTATTATTTATTATTTGAATTATTATGGTGCCTAAGAGCCCTAGTCATGGACCAGGACCCTCTTGCGTTAGATGCTGTATAAACAGAACAAATACATGGTCCAAGATCTGTGAGGTAATGAATGTCTCACCTTGTGAGGTCCTTGAGCGCTTTCATTTCCTGGGATCTGAGTACAATCAGCACCTCACAGAAGGGACTCAGCATCGGGTCCGTAGACTGACGCGTATTTAACTAGGAAGGTTAGGTGACTAGTGCTATGTACAAATTTTTATTGAAATTTGTATTTGCCTAACTGTGGCCCCAACAGTATAACTTGCTGCACTTCATGAGGAGCTTTCACCTCTCCTTTTCAAAGCATGTCGAACCTCATAGACAGCAAAAAGAGGGCATTTAGTGAAAGATTTCACCCAAACCAGTCTGATTTGTATTGCTAGGGGATTGTTACAAAACTGGCAAAATTCATCAATCTCTTTGCAAAACTCACAGGATTTTTTGATGAATTCAATAATGTAACCAGCCAGTTTAATTAGTGATATGCTGAGCTGGATTTTTTTGAGAGGTGGGGTAAGAATAATAGGGTATTACACAACCATGGAACTCAAAGCAAAACTAAGGGATATGAAACCATGCAAATTTAATCTATCAGGAGAGTTTTTTTTGTCAAAACTTGTGCCAATAAAAATCATACAGCTCTATAAATAGTTATATTTAATTTGTGTGTGAGTTTGTGTGCATGCATACGTACATGCATGGGGTCATGATGATTATGAAAAAAATACAGTTCTTAACATTTTAAAGACTTTTTTTCCTAGAGACAGTACATTTAGATTCTCTCCTTAAGGCCAAAGACATGTGTACTCTGTCATGAGGAAGCTTACAGAAAAAGGAAGGGAAAGTATTATGCAGCATGGTGGGACTATAGTAACCCTTTATCAGTGATACATGGCCAAACAAAGACTGCCATAGAAAACTGAAAATGTATTAGGAGCGGAAAACATGATGTGTGAAGTGTTTCCTTTTCCCTCTACATGTTTATGACAACCAGACAAACAAGAGATTTTCATGGAGTGTAACTTTAACCTTTTACATTTTACAATAGGATGGTACCGAAGTACTGGGTAACATGCACATTATGTGCAGTAGCTTGTGGGACAGCAGTTAGGGGACTAACCATTCTTACTAGTTCTGCTCCTGTAATACCTGCATTTATTCTGTGGTGTGTTAGATTACCATACTTGCTCACAAATTGAATGGAAAAGCAGCTGAATGCTTTGGACAGGAGGGTTCTAACATAGTAGAAATGGGTCTTGCCCTAAGTGGCAGCTAATTTAGAGTATGAAATGTTTATTAGTTATATCTAAATAGTTTGTGATTTAGGGCCTGACTTTCCATTGACTTTTATGAGGTTTGGATCAGGCCTATAATGATTTTCAAATTATGAATTAACTTGATCTTTATGAACAACAATCTTTTTAGCAGAATTTAGAAAACAAACAAAAGTACCTACATAATTAGTAGTTCCACTTCGTTTCAGGGCAGAGTGGAATTCAGGTACATTCAACTCCTAAAGCCTAGGAATAAAAAAATGCATTTGATCTTCCTTCCCCTATTCATTTCAGTGATTATGATAACATTAGTACCTTAGTAAATGATGTAATGGGAATTAAATCAGGATGACAAGCACAGACCTCTAGTTGTGCATGTTAATATTTGATGTAGCATGCTAGGACCCAGTCCTGCAGTCTACATCCATGCAATCAATCAATGGGAGTCAAAGTCACTAGAGACTGCAGAACTTGCACTTTATAGGATGTATACTGTATATGATGTGCCACCAGTGAATAATGTGCATGATCACGTTTATAGTTTGGTTCATGATCTCTTTTAATGATGAAAAAAATTCCAATAACTATTTACTAGGGTTAGATTCCCCCCTGTGCAGAGGTCAAGCACAAGATCAAGGCATCATTTAAATTCTCAAAATGAATAAGTGGGATATAAGTGATATTTAAGCCTGGTGCTGGCCCTTTCCGTGTGTGTGTGTGTGTGTGTGTGTGTGTGTGTGTGAGCTTTACACCCCCAATCTGATGATAATCTGGATAGTCACTTAAAATGACAGTAGTAGAAAATATTAGTTCAACAAAGTAAGAGTTAAATCTGTAGTTGCTTGTGCCGTTAACATTAAAGCAGGCATTCTTGATAGCCATATTATATTGATTTTATTTTTGTTTTAAATCGTCTTGACCCCATGTTCTTAAATGGGTCTGCCATTTCCTGCAACTAAAGCAGCTCCTATGTTAGTGTTAGTTCTTCGCTAGTCTCCTATTTTTTAACAAGAGAGTTATATGAGAAATGAATATTGTCTAACACAGACCTGTGTGTGGGTTATCAGATATATATATCCCCTAATAGAAATTCATAGGAAGAATATGACCAAAAATTGTGTTGTAGAAGGGACATAGAACTGAGTTAACTCTATCCAAAGTGTGAGCCATACTTTGCCTGAAAAGCACAATTTAGTCCACAGCTTTTGTTAAGGAGTGATGTTGGGGTATGACAAGTTGTGCTGGCTTGTGCAAAGGGGCTTGTTAGTTTTGGCTTCTCTTTAGAGGCTCTCATAGACAACAGCACTAGACTTGCATGGTCCTTGTGTTTCCTGAGCATAAGGACTGTGTTTGGGGCCCAGGCTTTACTCAGGGGTATGAGGGATGAAGACTTCTTGTACTCTGTCTTCTTCACCTCATAAGCATGTAGAGCCAGCCACACTCAAGTCGCTTTTTCCCACTTTGTACATTTTAGTCACTTTGTAAGTGGCAGCAGTAAAAACTGAGGTTATGTACCTGGATCTCTCATCCATTAACTGGCCTAAAAAAAGAGAGAAAAGCCCTTCTCCTGGTGAGAGCTAATGGTAATTATGCCCTAAAGTTCAAGTGGTAGAGATGAGTGGCTTTTTTGGTGTAAAAAATTGCGAGATCTATTCCCCATACGATATGCAAGCAGTTGGTTAAAGACCATACTGTATGTGTGTACATATATATGACCAACGATCATTGCAATTTAAACAGGTTTTCCTGTTATAAGTTAGATTCAGTGAAAATCTATTGCCATAGGTTTTGTACTTTTGTCGATATAAGCAGTGCTATGCTGAGAAAAAGCAGACATATTTTCTTTTTTTTCTATGCCAACTGTAATTGAACATTTAAAGGCACTGTACATTAGTAATTCACTTCAACAGGAAAAGGTTGTTAGTCCTGCATAAATATTTGAAATTGCAAAACTCAGGTGTTTTTATTTTTCTGTCACATGACTTTTCAGAAAAGAAAAGTATCTTGTATTTTATTATGGCTATAATCCAGATCCTATTTTCAGTCAGAAGAAATACTAGTTAGATATCATTTGAAGGTTGTTTTTTGGAAATGAAATGCAAAACTAGCAGGAAAGCAGTTTAGTTTTTACTTTAGATGTGTGTGAGTATCTTTTTAAAGAGACACTATCAATTTAAAATTATCACAAGTAATCTGAACCAGTGATCCTCAACCAGGGGTATGTGTACCCTTGGGGGTACTCAGATCTTCCAGGGGGTACTCAACTCATCTAGATGAATATTTATCAACCTGGGGATAGGCTTAGGGGGTGGAGGTTGCAAGTGCAGGGCCGGCATTAGGGGGTGGCAAGCAGGGCAATTGCCTGGGGCCCTGCAAAGCTAAGTTACGTGCTTCAGCCCCGGGCGGCAGGGCTTTGGCTTCAGACAAGGCTCATGAGTGAAAAACAGGCTCAAGTATCTCACTGAAATGTAAGTATACTATTTATAGTCCAGTTGATTTATTTTATAATTATATGGTAAAAATGAGAGAGCCAGCAATTTTTCAGTAATAGTATGTTGTGGCACTTTTTTGTATTTCTATGTCTGATTATGTAAGTTTTTAAGTGAGGTGAAACGGGGTACGCA